>NW_020954576.1:20925058-21207191 GCF_900497805.2 Vombatus ursinus
CACACACACACACACACACACACACACACACACACACACACACACACGGTACCTTAACTCCCCTCCCCTCCCCTTTTCAGCTTCCTTTTGTGTTGTCTTCCTTCATTAGATTATAAATTCTTTAAGGGTAAGAACTTGGTTTTTATTTGTAAATACTTTTTTTTATAAATATATTTTGTAATTTGTATATATACACATATATAAAATTTGCAAATTGTATATATAATATATAATTTGTAAATAAAATTTAATTTATAAAAATATTATTTGTAAATACCAGTGCTTAGCACTGTGCCTGACCACAAGTAGACACTTAATGAAGATTGACTGATTGACTGATAGTTTTTTGCAGACTGAATGAAGACTACTCATATTTGAGATATGTTATTAGCATTCCCCAGGGAAGTCCTAGGTATCAGCATGGTAGACAATGTAGCCCTGGTAAACTTTTCTGGAATGTCACCATTAAGACCAACTCTAGCCTATTCAAGGTCCTGGCAGAGTATTGGAGGCAACAAATTGGAGCTTGATACCTGGAGATTCTGCCCATCCATGTTTTCTATGTGAAAGCTACACAAAGATAATAGGCCAGATATTCGGCTTTGGTGATTCTCTAGTGCCTGAAAAATGGAAGAATTGTCTGATGAAAAAACTCAAACCTAAGTGCTGCTGTGTTCTCATAGCATGAGTCTGTTGTAGGGTATACTCAAAGAGCAACATACACTATTCCTTCAGAAATTATTACAATTCAGAAAGTAACAGTTCCTCTAAGTGATTCCTAAGGTTTTTCATCTCAGAGAGTGGATTTTTCTAAGAACTTCTGATTTCAAAAGTGTTCTAAGAAAATTACCCTCTACCTGGAGGAACTGATACTCAGTGGTATCAACACATAGGCCTGTAAGTTATATCCCTTGACCATAGTGTGTCTATTGGAAAAGATTGGAAAGATTTTGATTATTGTTATTCAGTGGTGTGCAACTCTTCATGACCTCATTTGGAGTTTTCTTGGCAAAGATACTTGAGTAGTTTCCCATTTCCTTCTCTAGCTCATTTTACAGATGAGAAAACTAAGGCAAATAGGGTTAAGTGACTTGCTCAGGGTCATACAGCTACTACGTGTCTGAGACTGGATTTGAATTCTAGGGTTGGTGCTCTATCCACTGTACCACCTAGCTGCCCCTTGAGATTTTGATGTAAAGTGGATTATCAGATATCAAATAAAAGAACTAAGACCAGTACACCATACTCAGAACTATCTGCTAGGCACCCCAAGGTTTTTGTTTGATTTACTCAGTGAGTAATCTCAGATCCCCATTATAGAGGAAGATAAGGAAAAGATGGCCTTTATCTCTCCAAAAGGATCCAACAAGTTTGTGCACATGCCTCAAGGCATTTCTGGGACTCTCAAGCACTTTCCAAAGCCTCATGGAAAAGGTGGTTGATGACATGAACTACTATGAGATGCTGGTGTATCTGGATGATTTCATCCTATTTGGAAAGATATGAGAAGAACATGAGGAAAGTCTCCCGAAATTGTTAGACCAACTAGATGTCACCTGCCTGAAGTTGTTGGTAGACAAGTGACAGGTCTGCAGAACCTTTGACAAATATGTGGGTCATATAATGTCTCAGCTAGGAATGAATAGTGACCCTTACCCTTAATCCAGCTCTAAATCCTAACTCTGATTTTTTTTTTAAAGATTGACTTTTTTTTGTTTGTAAAGTGAAAAAAGACTCATCTTCACTCAACCATTTCTGAAGAATGTTTAAGAGCTAGAGATTTTTCTAGGTGATGGTGGCTACAATCAGCCATATACATATATTATATATATATATATATATATATATATATATATAGCTGAGAAGAATTGGAAGCAGAAAAGTAAAAAAATCAAATCTGGCCACTGACATCATTTGGAGGTCATTGAAATGAGAAATGTGAGCAGGCCTTCAAGGATTTGCTCAGCTGCCTCAAGCATGCACCGGTGATGGCTTTTAAAGATTCAAGCAAGCCCTTTGGGTTATCTGTTATCAGCGTAGAAGACTTGAGAACAGTTTCATAGCAGAAGAGCAAAATTCACCAGAAACTTATTGCATTAGCCAATAGAGGACTTCCTAACATTAAGACTCATTATCCCATTGACAGACTAGAGTTCTTGGGTTTGAAATGTACTTGCCCTGATAAGTTCTGAGAATGTCATGGTGTACTGGAAAGAATGTTTTGTCTTTGTTCTCATCTCACAACCCTTTGACATCATCCCCCCATGTCTCTTTTCCCCTTTTATTCCAGACTCTGATGAAGAGGTAACTCTTTTATTCACCAAGGCTAACCTTTCCACAGGTATCCTTGATCCTGTCCCCTCATGTCATCATCATCATCATCATCATTGCTAGTATTTACATAGTGCTTAAAGGTTCACAAAACACTTTACAAATATTATCTCCTTATAGACTCACAACATCCCTGGGAAGTAGATGATATTATTAGCTAGGGATAATCTGTAAAATAGATTTTACAGATGAGGAAACTGAAACAGAGGCTAAGTGACTTGTTCATGGTCACACAGCTAGTTAGTGCTTGAGGCAGGATTTGAATTCAGTTCTTCCTGACTCTAGGTCTAGCACTCTAACCACTGTACCCCTTTCTAATAGATCACATCCACAATTATCTTCAATCTCTCCCTACCAACTGGCTTCTTCCCTGATGCCTATAAACATAGTCAAGTTTTCCCCATCTTAAAAAAAAAAACCTTTACTTTTACCCTAAGCCTTTCTTCCCTTTCTCCCAGCCAAAGTCCTAGAAAAGCTGTATACATATATTTTTATTTAAAATTTTTATTCACTTCAAACTTAAATACAAAGCAAAAAAAGTTTCCATGTACACAGCAGAACATAAGAGAGAATTCAATATGAAACAATAAATTTCCATTTCATGAAAACCTATATAATAAATCCTACACATTGTTTTCAATAAATAGTTAATAAACATTTATTAAGTTCCTAATATGTGCCAGACACTGTCCTAAGCACTGGGGATACAATTAATAAAAAGAAATACATTATCTGCCTTCAACAGGCTCAGAAAGGGGCAGGGAGGGGACAAGATACCGGGGGGGGGGGGGGGGGGGGGGGGGGGGTGGGGGTCTCTTTTTCCATGGAGATGAAACTGGATAGGGTAGCAGATGAGAGGTGGAGCAGTCTTATAGCCCAGTTTCTGCCCTCTATAAAGGAAGGCATTGGGAGGAGTTTGATACTCTACCCTCAGCCCTCCAAACAGAGGGGAGAAGAGGCTGAGGGAGATTGAGTCAATCAAGGCTTGAGATAGCAGTCTAATGGTGAGTTTATCCTTATAAACTATCTTAGTTTATAAGTGATGAGCTTATCCTAGGAAGGGCATCTTGTTCCTTGGAGTTGAAACTAGACAGGGCAGTAGATGCTAGGAATACACAGACAGGCCCTGCCCTCTAGAGCTTACAATCTAATGGGGGAAGACAACACACTGAAAGCTGAAAAGGAGTGAGGGGGAGAAGACAGAAGGGGAGTGCCACTTAGTGACCTTTCCACTTCTGTAGGTTTAATGATATCTATTCAGATGTCTCACAAGTATATATCCTGCCCTCTCCTGAGTTCCAGTCTTGCACATCAGCTGCCTATTGGACATTTCAAACTGGATGTTATACAGGCATTTAAACTCAAAATATCCAAAACAGAACCCCTTGTCATTTCCTCTAAAATCCACCCTCTCTTGAAATTCCCTGTTATTAAATGTATCCCCATCCTTCCAGGCGGCCAGACTTTCACCCTCAATTTGATTCCTTTGAATCTTCATTTTCACCCACCCTGTTATAGCTGTGATAGGACAAAGCTGTCCCTGGGCCCTGACTGGCCCTGGCTTCCCTGACACAGCTTCTTGGCCACCTAGGGGAATAAAGAGTCCTATTCACAAGGAGTCTGGTCCTCTCCAAATTGGTCGGTGCCTAAGATCATGCATCAAGGTCATACCTTGATGATCTACTGACCAGACTTGGCTCCAGATGAAGAGGCAGTGCTGTTATGTCCCTGCTGCATATTCTAACTGTGTTAGGGCAAAGTAAACCTCCTTTGTCAAATGTTAAATGACATATAAGTACCTCATTCTATCCTAACATAGAAACTGAACTAAGAAGGCTCCAACAATAGCCAACCAGCTGCCAAAACTTGTCTTTTCTCCTTCCACAACATCTCTCAAATCACTGCTCCTCTTACAAAGTCACCTCCCTGGTTCAGGTTTCATTCCTGCCTGCACTATTTCAATAGCCTTTTAATTGGTCTCTCTGCTTCAAGTCTCTCCCCATTCCAATCCATCCTTCACACACTTGACAAAGTGATTTTCCTTAAGGGTAGTTCTGATCATCTCACTCTCTTTTCCCAATAGTTCACTGTCATCTTTAGGAACAGATATAAATTCTTCTGTTTGGCATTTGAAATCCTTTACAAACTGCCCCTAACATGCCTTCCCAGCCCTTTTATATGTTATTCCCTTCTTTTTTAAAAATTTATTTTGATTTATCAACTTCCATAAGCTTTTGAGTTTTAAATTTTTCTCCCCCTCCTTCTCCACCTCCCTCCCCAAGTTGGTGAGCAATCTGATATAGGCTCTATAAACACATTCCTATTAAACATATTTTCACATTAGTGATGTTGTAAAGAAGAATTAGAACCAATAGGAGGAACCACAAGAAAGAGAATACAAAACAAAACAGAAGAAAAAAAAGAGCAAATACTATGTTTCGATCTGCATTCAAACTCCACAGTTCTTTCTTTGGATGTGGATAGCATTTTCCATCATGAGACCTTTGGAGATATCTTAGATCCTTGCATTGCTGAAAAGGGCTAAGTCTATCAACATCAGTCATTTCACAACATGGCTATTACTGTGTACAATGTTCTCCTGGTTCTGCTCATTTCACTCAGTATCAGACCATACAAGTCTTTCCAGGTATTTCTGAAGTCAACCTGTTTATCATTTCTTATAGCACAATAGCATTCCATTACATTCATATACCACAACTTGTTCAGTCACTCCCCAATTGATGGGCATCCTCTTAATTTCCAGTTCTTTGCCACCACAAAAATAGCTGCTATAAATATTTTTGTACATGTAGTTCCTTTTCCCATTTGTATGATCTCTCTGGGATATAACCCTAGAAGTGCTATTGCTGGGTCAAAGGGTATGCACATTTTTATAGCCCTTTGGGCATAGTTCCAAATTGCTCTCCAAAATGGTTGAATCAACTCCATCAACAATGCATTACTGTTCCAATTTTCCCACATCTTCTCCAACATTTATCATCTTCCTGTTTTGTCATGTTGGCCAATCTGATAGGCGTGATGTGGTACCTCAGAGTTGTTTTGATTTTCATTTCTCTAATCAATAGTGATTTAGAACATTTTTTCATATGACTATAGATGCCTTTAATTTCTTCATCTGAAAATCGCCTACTCATATCCTTTGACCATTTGTCAATTGGGGAATGGCTTGTATTTTTATAAATTTGACTTAATTTTCTATATATTTTAGAAATGAGACCCTTATCAGAGAGACTGGTTATAAAAATTCTTTCCCAATTTTCTACTTTCCTTCTAATCTTGGTTGCTGTTATTCCCTTCTTAATGGTTTTCATATACCATATTCCATCCCTTCTTCCTGTGCCTTTGTCCTGGCAGTCCCAAATTCCTGGAATGTACTCCTTCCTGTCCACTGCCTCTTGGAATCCATAGTTTCCTTCATGACTCAGATCAAATGACATCTTTTATGAGATCTTTCCTGATACCCAGCCACTACCACTATACAGATTGCCTTTCCCCTTAAAAAAATTACCTGGTATCTCTTACATCTACTTTATATATAGATAGATAGATAGATATGTTTGTCTCTCCGAATAGAACGTAAAGTCCTTGGGGACAACAATAGTTTTGCTTTTGTTTTTTTATCTCCAGTACCTAGCATGATATTTGGTATATAGTAGGTACATAATAAATGCTTATTAATTGCTTGATCCTTTACCAAGGGCTTGTAGTCTAGGAGGCAGCCTTGCAAATAGGTAATTTGAATAGTAGTTAGTCACTAATTATAAGACAGATCTTGCCTACAATCATTGTGTAAAGGACTGCTTAGACCATTTTTGTCTTTTTCAACCCATATACATCTAACAAGAGCCATACTTGCTGGCCTAAGGGCAGAGGGAATCACCTACCTCCCTTCCCTATTAAGAGACCTCTAGGCTGTAAACCCATGTGTTGCTCTTTTTCCACACTTCCCTGACCTCACTTCAACAACTGGAGCCACAAAGTCATTGCCACCCAAACCTGCCAACCACTACCTAATCTTCTAACTCAGGACACTGCATGATTAAGACTTGAGATGAAATGCAATGAAACACTTGCAGACCATCAAGTGCAATAAAAACAAATTTTATTTTAATAAAAGATTAAAAGGATATAATTACTAAAAATAGATGCTGCTTGCTTCCACCTCCAGATTTGCCAGAGCAGCAACACTGGATGAGTGGGAATTCTGCCTGACCTCAGGAACACCAACTCCACATAGGCTGGGCTTTTTATGTCTATGGTAGGCTGGATCAGTCAAACCCAGAGGACAGCTTCCTGGCCTCCTTAAAGGGAAAGCATCCCAGACTATGTAAAATGTAATTCAGTCATTACAAGAAAGGAAAGCTATGAGGCAAGGAAACCAATTAACAGGCTATCACAATGATCTAGGCAAAATATCATTTACAATACATGATCTGAATTAGGGTAGTTGCTGCCAGAGCAGAGGACATTGCAAGAGATATTGAAAAAGTAGAATTGACAATACTTTGACAACTGATTGGATATGGAAAAGTGATGAATGACAGCTGAGTTGAGAATGACTCAGGGTCCTCAGTTGAGACTCTGAAGGGGTGGATGCAGGATTCTTCCTTTTGTGCAATGTCATTTTTGAGGCAGCTAGTTGGTGCAATGGATAGACTACTGGACTTGAGTTTACCTAGAAAGTCCAAGTAGACCTGAGTTCAAATCTTGCCTAAGACATTTACCAGCTATATGACTATAGGCAAGTCATTTAACATCTCTCAGACTTGGTTTTCTCAACTGTTAAATGGGGGTAATAATAGCAAGTACCTCACAAGGTGAAGATTAAATGAGATGACATATGTAAAAGGCTTTGCAAACTTTAAAGTACTACCTAAATGCTAGCTAGTTAGCTATTTCTGCTTCTCACTGCGTCCAGAAACATAAGTAGGCTGTTCCTTCTCTATTATATACTTATTCAACCATGAAAGACATCATTTATAGGCTATGCCAAAAAAAAAAGATGTTTCTCTTCAGTTGCTATTGTATCTTTAAAAAAAAAAACCTCAAAGAGTATATTAAGAAAAATAGGTAGAACTTACCAGCTGTGTAACCCTGGGCAAGTCACTTAACCCTGATTGCTTCACCAAAAAAGCAAACAAACAAACAAAACACTAGCTCAAAATTTCTAGTATTTGTAAGGAATAAATTTGTAAAATAGTTCTGATTCATCTAGAATTTTGAAAATTATCATGCAATGAATAATGTACATAAGCCTAAGAATAATTCTTTAGGTACCAAATGGTAAGGGAAGAAGCTCCCATCAATCACAAATAGTCCAGTCAATCTCAAGGTCAGAAGCCTTGATCTTGATCATTATATATTAACAATGCTAGGTCACTTGTTGAGAATGGACGATACAGGAGAGCAAGGTCATGGAATAAAAGTACTTGGTAACTGCACACAGATAGACATTGAAGCTTTGTATTTACTTTTTCTTCAGTGTATTCACAGTGTTGTCCAATTTACATATTTCATCCCAGTCATCTAGTTCAACCAGTAACATCCTTGCCTGAATTAGCTTGAAAGCACTTTGTTGGTGGTAGGGGCCACAGTCCTCCCATAGACTGTTCACCCACTCCCTAATTCAGTGTTTTCTGCACTCTGTGGGAGCACAGTGAATATTCAAGTTGCAGAGAATTACCACCCTAATGGAAAGTGGGCAACAGCTAGTTATATAGGGTTTGAACAGATGCCTTTTTGTGCCTGCCATGAACTCTGCAGGAAGATGTATCTATGAGAGAAAAGAAACCTGGCAGGGTTATTCTTATAAAAATGTTCTCAGTTTCTCCTATAACCTAAGAGTACGTTTTCAAAGTCATACCCTCTGGAGGGGGAGTGGAGCTGCTAGGTGGTAGGCCCACATCCTACATAGGACCCACAAGCACTCAAGATGAACAGCTTCCTAATTTCTCGTGAGGAAATTGCAAGATCAGTGCAGTGCTTTTGGTGAATAACAAGCCTAGTGAGGCTTTGGAATCTGAATTCTCCTGAGAGCCCTAATGCTATGCAGTGTTATTGCTGCCCTAGACACACAATTATGGTCTATTCACCTGCTCTAGCTTCAAGCCTACATAAACCTAGACAAGGGCACACCTGCTACTCATCTTCATGAGGAAACATATGAATATACGTATGTATGTGTATATGTGTGTGTGTGTGTGTGTGTCTATGTATGCCCTCATTTACCTGAGCATCATCAGTTAACAGTGATTTACCCACAGAGGTATACATAATTATTTAGAAATTAAAATGTGAGAATAATGCCAGATCATTTGTCTTAGTTATTATCATATCCATTGAGATGAAGAAGAAAGTGTACACTTAATAATTCAATTTTGATGGTCAAAACAGAAGCAGATGATGAAGGCAGAGAGGATCTTGAAGCTTAGCTTCTGAGGGGACTGCTGTCTTGAATCAGGGAATCCATGAAAAATTAGTCGGAACAGTGGTACATCCATTGGGAGATTTATTGATAAAATCATAAAGGTTAGCACATAGAAGTGACAGGGATTCAGATATATTTGCTCATGTGTATTCTTATATATTACATATATATTTATATGTTCTTATAGGAACAAAGAGAAAGATGGCTACTGTAAATTATCACATTGAATTCAAGAAGACATGGGTAGATAGGATTTCATTATTTCCCTGGCAGCCTTTGTTTGACATTGAATCAAAGGTTCATGAGGAAGAGAATTTTACAATTAAAAAAAAAAGCCATCACAGATAAAAACAGGAAAAGGAAGGTTCAGTGATTGAAAGAGCAATGTCAGGAGACTTGGGAGAAAGTACAGCATGACTTTTCTTTGGTTATGTAACAAATGACTGAGTTATTGTTTCTCTGTGGCTCAGTTTTTCTCCCTGTAAAATGGAAGTAAAGCAGCAATAATTTTATTTTACTTTACAAAGAAAGTTGGCAGGACAAAAAGAGTAAGAGGTATGAAAACTTTGGGGGAAAAAATTAACTTGTGGTTCAAAGAAACTAATCAATTATTCCTCCTACCCTTATTCTAATTGCTCACCTTAATATTAAAATTTAAGCTCTTGAAGGCAGGGATGCTGTTATAGCTATCCAAACAGGCACTTAAGTGTTTTTTTAGTTATACTTAACCAATAAAACTCTTTCAACAAAGACCATACTTAAAGTCATTCAGACATTGTTGAGTAATAAGATTAAATAAAATCAATGATTCTTGAATTTCTATAAGTTTTATATCAATAATAGCTATAATAATTTACATCTAATAATCATGTTCAGTACTCACACAATCTTTTACCTTAAAGTAATTTTCTTGAACTGATCTCCTGTTTCTGTGAATTCAGTAGTAAATATTCTTCCTTCCTAACCCCCATTTTAAAAACTGATTGGTGATTTGTGTTTTAATGACACAATCTCACATACATGCCAAAAAAAAAAAGTAAGAGAGTCACTTCCTAATATTCCTCTCTCTCACTAATTTCCCTTCTCTCCCCACCCAAAAACTGAATCCTTCCTTGTAACAAAAGAGTAATAGGTATTAATGTAAAATTCCTTTGGGGAAGGTTGCTCTCGAAGATAGCTATTTATTTGTCATTGACATCTGTAATACCAGAAGCAGCATGGTGTGGAGGATGGAGAACTGATTGACCTAGGAATTAGAAAGATATGGGTTCAAGTCCGATCTCTAACACATAGAAACTGTGTGATTCTGGGCAAGTCATCTAACCTCAGTGTCCCGGGCAGCTTCCTGAGACTATAAATAAGTTGAAGGAAAAGTGCTAACCTGCATTAGTAGGGAAGTTCCTTGACAAGAGCTTCTACATGAAGTCACAGGTCCTAAACCTCCCCCACCTAAAAATCATCTACAATAAAAATAAAATAAAACTCTCCTATGATAATATCACTACTCTGGTGCAGGCCTTAATCTCCTCACACCTAGACGATCACAGTAGTCTTTCCCCACTGCAGTCCATCCTCCATTCAGTCACCAAGGTAATTTTTCTAACGGCAGGTCTGACTTTGTCACCTGTGCTCAGTAAACTCCAGTAGTTCCCTACCACCTCCAAAATCAAATACAAAATTCTCTTTTTGAAATTCAAAGCCCTTCATAACCCCCCCCCCCCCCCACCCCACACACCACTGCCATCACCTTCCTAGTCTTCTTAAATTTTACACCTCCAGGGGCACAGTGGATAGAGCATCGGCCCTGAAGTCAGGAGGACCTGAGTTCAGATCTGACCTCAGACCAAACACTTGACACTTACTAGCTGTGTGACCATGGGCAAGTCACTTAACCCCAATTGCCTAAAAAAAAACAAAACAAAAACCCAAAACTATACACCTCTGCAGGTATTCTTGGATCCAGTGCCACTGGCCACAAGACACTCTCCTTCTCCCACATGACTGTCTCCCACACCTAGAATGCTCCCCTCCTCATCTGGCCTCCTGAATTTCCTGGCTTCCTTCAAATCCCAGTTTAAATACCATTTTCTATAGGAAGCCTTTCCCAATCTCTCTTAATTCTAGTGCCTTTCCTCTGTTGATTATTTTACATTTATTCTGTATATTAGCTTTTTTGTACATACCTGTTTGCTTGTTGTTTCCCCCATTAAATTGTGAGCTCCCTGAGGGCAGGGACCGCCTTTTGTCTTTCTTTGTATCCCCATCATTTAGCATAATGCCTGGCACAGAGTCCAGGCTTAATAAATGCTTACTGAATGACTAATGTTAATGTATTTATAATTTAACTACAATGACTATGTTTCATGTTTACATACTTGCTTAGTATCACATAAGGGACATTTCAAAACGTCTTATTAAATAACAATGATTATGTTTATTGTTAGACATGATAAATGAATTGGGTATGAATTCGACTATGCCTGTAAGATTGCACAGAATCACAGAACTTGAGAGGTGAAAGAAGCTCGGCGGGGGGCCAACCTGTCCAATCTATACACAAAAGGAATCTTTACTCCAACATGCCTGACCAGTGCTCATCCAGTCTCATCCTGAAGACCTGAAATACAGGGAAACTACCACCTTTCAAACCAGCTCTCCTCCTTAGGACAACTCTAATATTAAAGAAGATCAAGGGAGTAGCTTGGTGGCACTGTGGATAGAGCACTGGCCCTGAAATCAGGAGTACCTGAGTTCAAATCCAGCCTCAGACCAAACACTTGACACTTACTAGCTGTGTGACCCTGGACAAGTCACTTAACCCCAACTGCCTAAGCAAAAAAAAAAAAAAAGAAGAAGATAAGCCCAAATTTAACACTTGGGAACTTCTACTCTTTGTTCCTGGTTATATCCTTTGGGACCAAAAAGAACAAGTCTAATCCTTATTCCATGACCTTTCAAATATTCGAACATATCTATCATGTTAATCTTTTCTCCAGCCTAAACATAACCAGTTTCTTAATTTCTTTTTCTTTTTTTTGGAGGCAATTGAGGTTAAATGACTTGCTCCGGGTCACACAGCTAGCAAGTGTCTGTGGCTGGATTTGAACTCAAATCTTCCTGATTCCAGGACTGGTGCTCTATCCACTATGCCACCTAGCTGCGTCTTTTTCTTTTTTCTTTTTACTCTCTCTCTCCTTTTTTTTTTTTTTAAATAACCAGTGTCTTCAAACAATCTTCACATGACATGAACTCATGCTCCTTCACCATCCTAGTTCCCCTTCCTCAGGACCCTTTCCAGATTCCCAATGTCTTACCACCTCTTTCTTTATTCCCAGAAGCTATATCTCTCCTAATTTGGGCCAAGATCAAATGACCTTTTTCTGCTGCCATTATCACACCGCTGACTTTTATTGAATTTACAATCCAATAAAACCTAGAGATCTTTTGCAGACAAACTGCAGTCTAACCCCCAGTTCAATCATTTGAGCAGCTATGTGGAGTGGGGATCAAATCTATACAGTCTTTAAAATCTTTGCTACCATAGTCCTATTTAAATCATGACAGTATACATACACAATTGGTACTAAGAAAGAAATAGCAAATATATGTTTAGCAAGAGTTATTTTCCATTTTGGGGTACCTTTCTATTTATCGCTCACAAGCATCTTATTTTGTATATTACAGAGAACTCCTAAGAATGTGAAAATTCCTTAATGTTTAATATTATCATAATTTATCAGAAATCATCCAAGAATGTATACAGAAAAAAAAAGTCATTTACCTGGGTTCTTTAAGAGTAACTGGGTGGGGTGGGGGTGGGGAGGGAGTAAGCTCTTTAGAGGGTAAAGTAGGGAAGGGAAAGTGAAGGGGCAACAAAATGAATTTATGCAGTACTTGCACCGATCACACATCTCTCCTCTGTTTTTGCAGTGATTGCCTCCCATGCGTGGAATGACTGACTCCCTCTTCACCTCCTCCTCTTAGAATTCCTCATTTCCTTCAAGATTCAATTCAAGTATCACTTTGTACATGAAGCTCCCAGCTGTTAGGGCTGTCTCTCAAAACTATCCTGTATTCATTTTGTGTAAGTAATGGGAGTGATTGGCTAATAAAGGTCCAGTCATAGAGCATGTTTGGATTATTTGCTCTTCCTGGTGGGTTATATAAAGCATGCACAATATTACTTACCTACTTCCAAACCAATACAGGGAATTCTGAGCAGCTAGTTTTTGGTCATGAGTAACTGAAGGACTAGTATTGTGTGGTGATAATAGCCTTCTAATTGGCTGAAGAACCAGAAGAACAGTTGCCTCAGGAGAGGCAGAGCTGAAATTAAGGAGCCTTACAAAAGGATTGAACAACCTCTCATTCTCTTCCCTTGCAGCTTTTGAGAGAGGAGAATTGCTTTGAGTTGCAGGCTGGGGAAAAGCCATCCCCTTCTCCCTACCCGACCAAAGACATTTCTATATTGTATACATATGTGCCTGACTACATTTGTTATTTTACATTTGAGTCTGCTCTCCCCAGGGATCTTGTGTGTGTGCAAGGGGAGAATGTGTCCTATACTGATGTTGGGGGTACATGTACTATTATTTTTGCTATACCTTCTCAGTGAAAGCTCTTATAAAAACTAATTGATGTCAAGTAGTTGATCCAAGGTAGAGAATCCATCTGATGAGGTCTTGTGAGCGACAGCATTAAAAACACTGAGCCCTCAAAGTCACCTCTATAATCAGTGGGGAGCTGTAGTCATTGCCCTCTGGGGGTCCCAAACTACCAATCAAAATTCAGAAAGTGAGCATAGAAGGGGTGCTACATACATACATATATATATATATACACATATATATACACATACATATACACACATACATACATGTATCCATATTCATACATACATATATCCGTCCATCTATCCATATATGTGTTTATATGTATATATCCACATATGTATATATCTATATATCAATAGGTACATAGATGGATATATGTACATGTTTCATTCTTTGTATTTATGTGCCTAGTACCTAGCACCTGGTGGACAATTAATGCTTTTAAGTTGATTGATATATTTTCTCCCCTGTTAGAATGTGAGCTCTCTGAGAGCAAGGATTCTTTCACTTGTGTCTTTGTATTTCCAGCACCTGGCACAATGCATGGTACAAGGTAGGAATGATAAAATTGATAAATGCTTGTTGATTGATTGGACTGGAAGCCAGGATATCTGGGTTCCCATCCGAGCTGTGCTACTTAACTAGCTTTGTATTCTCAAGCAATTCTTACCTTACTAGCCTCAATTTATACTTTTGTAAAATGAAGAGGTTGGACAAAATTATTTCTAATGCTTCTTCTGGGCTCTAAAATTCTATGCATTCTAAGAGATTTGGAATTGATCACTGGTGTAAATTTCAAATCCAGTACTATAAGAGGTCTGTCAAGCCCAATTTTTCTTTCAATGATGAACCATTACATTGTGAATTATGAGGTCTAGAGGTTTAGGGGTGCTAGAACCCCAAAATTACAACATGCAGGTCCTGCCAAGAATTTAACCCAAGCCTTCTCTCTCTCTCTCTCTCTCTCTCTTTTTTTTTAGGCAGTTAGGGTTAAGTGACTTGCCCAGGGTCACACAGCTAGTGCATGACAAGTGTTTGGTCTGAGGCCGCATGTGAACTCAGGTCCTCCTGACATCATGGCCGGTGCTCTATTCATTCCAAGCCTTCTTTCAGCCAAAGACAAGGTTTATTAAAGATCCACCATATTAGCTAGACTCTTAAGGAATCTGAGCATCTATGAGCTATTGGCCAGATTGTAAGAATCTGAGCACCTTAAAAGAGACAAGATGGATCTTATATACAGAAAGATTGTGGGAGGAATCCAGGAGTGGCCAAGTAGGTTGGGGTGACTGGAGGAGGGGTCTAAGGAGGAGCTGGATGGGAGTGACCAAGTGGTCTATAGGGACTGCATCTCCTGGCCAAGGGAGAATGGAGCCTAGTTAGGATTAAGGGTGGGAAGTGGCCTGGGGCCATAGGGAGGTAAAACAATGGAGGTCTAGGCTAGGTTAAGGGTAACAGAGAATTATTGGAAGAATGGGTTTAGCCACAAGGAAAGGCCATTTGGGATTATAGCCTCAGACAAACTCCAGAGATTTGGCCATGTGGGAAAGTCCAGGGTTTTTCCTTTTTGGGGTCCAGATCCCATTCTCATCAGTAAAAACTAATGCCTAGATGTTGTTCCATCATTTTTCAGTCATGTCTGATTCTTTGTAGACCCAATTTGGAATTTTCTTGGCAAACACACTAGAGTGGTTTGCCATTTCCTTCTCCAGCTCATTTTATTTTATTTTTATTTTTATTTTTTATTTTTTTGGTTAGGCAATGGGGTTAAGTGACTTGCACAGGGTCACACAGCTATTAAGTGTTATATGTCTGAGGCTGGATTTGAACTCAGGTCCTCCTGAATCCAGGTCCAGTGCTCTAGCCACTGCGCCACCTAGCTGCCCCTCAGCTCATTTTATAAATGAGGAACTAAGGCAAACAGTGGTAAGTGACTTGCCCAGGGTCACACAACTAATAAGTGTCTGAAGCCCGATTTAAACTCAGGAAGATGAGTCTTCCTGACTCCAGGCTGGCACTCTATCCACTGTGCCACCTAGCTGCCTGTAATACCTAGAAAATAAAATTAATCTAACCAATGAAAATTAGAATAGCACCTTTTCTAATTATCAGATTACTTAAGCTAATTATGGCTTTTAATCAAATAAATGACGAGGAAGTATATTCCATTTATTACTCTAGGAAGCCCTGTTCTACCATATACCCACTGAGTTTCCTTTGTTAAATGTTGTTTAATCAGGCCTAACACCTTCTGCTTTAAAAATATGCTCACTAAAAAAGAAAGTTTCAGGAAAAAAAAAATCTTGGCAACAAGCATATCAGACTATTTCAAATTTTTAAGGAGTTAGTGAAATAAATCCAGTACAGCTCCAGTACATCAAAGGAAAATGGTAGAATCCTGGGGCTGTAAATCAGGAGACAAGGGATGACTTTGACCAAGCGTTGAGGCCTATTCATGTGTAAAAAGGAATTGGGATTGGGGGAAGGTGTTAAATTACATGATCTCTCTGGTTTCTAACCAATTCTAAAATTTTGTCATTCAATCAATAAAAATTTACAATAAAATAAGTTATTTTTATATGAGCACTGCGCATGTAGGTTTAAAGAGTTCATTCTTCAACACAACTCTTTGAAGTAGTTTGTGCAAGAATTCCTGTCCCTATTATCTTTAAAAAGATGACGAAACTGAGACTCAAGAGAAAATAACTTGTCCAAAGTGATTCAAACCCAGATTTTCTGACTCCCAAGTCTAATTAATACTCCTTCCACTTTACCTCTAATACTGATAATCTCCTCATTCCTCACAGAGCAGTCCTCCTTTGGGATTTTTCTGACTGACTTCTCCACCTTGCCCTAAGGAAGTACATTATTGGGACAACCTCATTGTCCTGCAAGATCTCTTCAGCTTTGGTATTCTACCTCTTCATTACCTTCAGCCTTTTTGATTGGAGGGTGGTGCTGTGAACTCCAAATATCCATTTAAGGAGGAAGCTCAGCTCAGCTCAGCTCAGAACATCTCATTTCTCGTGTAACTGCACTATTCTGGAATATTTCTAATTTCTCCACCATCTCCTCCACTCTTCTCCTTCTTTAACTATCTTATGTGTCCTCTTCCCCCATTAGATTGTAAGCTTCTTAAGGACAGGGACTGTCTTTATTTTTTCTCATTTGTTTCCAGCACTTAGCATGTGTCTGGTACACAATAGGTGCTGTTAAATGTTTCTTGATTATTAACCATACTGATAGAAATATAAATGGCAAAAATCACTTGAAAAAAATGTCAAGTTCTCTAATAAAGAAATTAAATTAATTTGAGGCACTAATCAATTCATGAAAGAGTATTACGTGCTTACTATATGCCGCCGCCACCACCCCATCACTACCTTGTCATAGCAGAGGGGCTTACATAGCTAAATGAAACTATGAGCTATGCCATGCAGGGTTATTCAAGATGGACAGGTCATGGCAAAGAATTCTGACAAAAGGTGACCCACTGGAAAAGGAAATGACAAACCACTCTAGTATCTTTGCCAAGAAAACTCCATGGACAGTGCTAAAGGGATAAAAGAGATGACATGGGAAAATGAGCCTTTCAGATTGGAAGGTGTCAAATACTCTACTTGCATAAAAGTTGAAGACAACTACAAGTAGCTCCAGTCTTTTTTTTTTTTTTACACTGGGCCAAAGCTGAAAGGAAGCTCAACTGCATATGTGTCTAGTGATAAAAGGAAAGTCTGATGCTATAAAGATCAATATTGTATAGGAACCTGGAATGTTAAATCTATGAACTAAGGTCAGCTGGGTAGGGTCAAACAGGAGATGGACATGACCAGATGGTCAGTATAGAAATCAGATTGATTTATATACTTTGTAGCCAAAGGTGAAGAAACTCTGTACATACAGTCAGTTAAAACAACACCTGCCCTGAATGTGGTTCAGATCATGAGCTTCTTTTTGCAAAATTCAGACTTAAATTGAAGAAGGGAAAAACCATCAGACCATATAAGTATAACCTAAATAGCATCCCCTATGACCATTAAGTAGAGGTGATAAAGAGATTTAAGGGATTAGACCTAGTAGATAGAGTACCTGAAGAACTATGGATTGAGATTCTCAACCTTGTACAGGAGGCAGCAACAAAAAGCATTCCAGAGAAAAAGAAGAGTACCCTTTGACCCAGCAACACCACTCCTAGGGCTATATCCCAAAGAGATCATAAAAATGGGAAAAGGACCCACATGTACAAAAATATTCATAGCAGCTCTTTTTGTGGTGGCAAAGAATTGGAAATTGAGGGGGTGCCCATCAATTGGGGAATGGTTGAACAAGTTGTGGTATATGAATGTAATGGAATACTATTGTGCTATAAGAAATGATGAGCCGGCAGACTTTACAAAACCTAGAAAGACTTGTATGGACTGATGCTGAATGAAATGAACAGAACCAGGAGAATGTTATACACAGTATCAGCCACATTGTGCGATGACTAACTTTGATAGACTTAGCTCTTCTTGGCAATGCAAGGATCCAAGACTTCTCGAAAAGTCTCATGATAGAAAATGCTATCCACTTCCAGAGAAAGAACTGATGGAGCCTGAATGCAGATGGAAGCATACTATACTATTTTCACTTTTTTTTGTGATTTCTTTTCCTTTTGTTTTATTTCTTCTTTCACAACATGACTTATTTGGAAATGTTTTACATGATTGCACATGTATAACCTATATTAGATTGCTTGCTATCTTGGGGAGAGGGGAAGAGGTAAGGGAGAGAGAAAAATTTGAGAATCAAAATCTTATAGAAAATGAATGTTGAAAATTGTCTTTACATGTAATTGGAAAAAATAAAATACTATTTACATTTTTTAAAAAAGATTTTAACATCACAGATAACCGCAATGGTGTGGTTACTTTTATCAGAGCCAGATATCGTGGAGAATGAAGTCAAGTGGGCCTCAGGAAACATGGCTAACAATAAATCTAGTAAACGTGATAGGATCCCAGCTGAGCTATGTAAAATTCTGAAAGTGCTGAACTCAAAAGATCAGTTTATATCTCAATCTTAAAGAAGGGAAGCGCCAAAGAATGTTCATATTACCAAACAATTGTGCTCATTTCACATACCAGCAAGGTTATGCATATGATTTTGCAAGCTAGGCTTCAGCAATATATGAACCAAAAACTACCAGAAGCGCAGGCTGGTTTTCAAAGAGGCAGAGGAAATAGAGACCAAATTGCCAGTGTTCACTTGGAGAAAGCAAGGGAGTCCAGAAAAACATCTACTTCTGCTTTCTGACTACACTACAGCCTTTGACTGAGTGGATAACAACAAAATGTGACAAATCCTCAAAAGGATGAGAGTTCCAGATCATCTTACTTCTCTCCTGAGGAACCTGTATTTGGGCCAAGAAGCAACAGTTAGAACCCAACATGGAACAACTGATTGGTTTGAGATTGGGAAAGGAGTACACCAAGGCTGTATATTGTCACCCTATTTATTTAACTTATATGCAGAGTACATCATGGAAAATGCCAGGCTGGATGAATCAAAAGATAAAAATAAGGCTGCTGGGAGAAATATCAACAATCTCAGATATGCAGAGATACCATTCTGATGGCAGAAACTGAAAAGAAATTAAGGAACCTCTTGATGAGGGTGAAAGAGAAGAGTGTAAAAGTTGGCTAGAGGCTTAACATCAAAAAAACTAAGACCTTGGCAACTGGTCGCATCACTTCCTAGCAAAAAGGGAGAAGATATGGACAGTGTCATATTTTATATTCTTGGGCTCAAAGATCACTGTAGATGGCAGCTGCAGTCATGAAATTAAAAGACACTTGCTCCTTGGAAGGAAAGCTACAGCAAATCTAGACAGCATATTAAAAAGCAGAGACATCACCATACCAACAAAAGTCTGTATAGTCAAAGCTATGCTTTTTCTCTAGCAATGTATGGCTGTGAGAGTTGTACTATAAGGAAAGTTGAGCATCAAAGAATTGACACTTTGGAACTGTGGTGCTGGAGAAGACTTCTGAGAATCCCTTGGACAGCAAGGAGATCAAATCAGTTAATACTTAAAGAAATTAATTCAGGTTATTCACTGGAAGGTCAAATAATGAAGCTGAAGCTGAAATACTTTGGCCACATAATGAGAAAATGGGACTCATTGGGAAAGCCTCTGATACTAAGAAAGATTGGAGGTAAAAGGAAAAGGGGTCAGCAGAGAATGAAATGGATAGATAGTATTATGGAAACTGAACATAAACTTGGACAAATTTTGAGAGATACGGAAGGGCCTGGTGTGCTAAGGTCCATGGGGGTCATGAAGAGTCAGACATGATTAAATGACTGAATAGCAACAACAATAAAATGTGCTAGGCGCTGTGCTAAGCAAAACCATCAATGTTTGCAATAATAATAATAGCTAATATTTATATAGCGCTTAATATATGCTGGGCACTGTACTAAGTAACTTATAAATATTATTTAATTTGATCCTCACGACTCTGATTGGTAGGTGCTATTATTATCTAGATGAGGAACTAGGTAGACAGAAGTTAAGTGACTTGCCCAGAGTTATACAGGCAGTAAGTATCTGAGGCTAGATTTGAACTCAAGCCTCCCTGACTTCAGGCACAGTGCTCCTTCCACTTCACTACCTACCCACCCTCAAATAAATAATGATGACAAAACAATACTGGTGAGGTTGCAGAGAAACAGGTATGCAGATATACATTTCTGGAAGTATTAAAAATTGGTGTAGTCTCTTCAGGATGCAATCTAGTGGTACACAAAAAGAGTTATAATGCTGGTTATACCTTGTGTCCCAATAATGTCATTAACAATATTCTATAGCACTATAAGGTTATAAAGTGCTTCTCTCCCAGCATCATACCCCAAGGATGTAATTAAAAGGAAAAAAGAGCTTCTTGTACAAGGATATTTATAGACACAGCACTTTTATTTGTAACGCTGAGAAACTACAAACAAACCTGTGTTCAGAGGTTAGGAAACGGCAAAACACACCATATCAGTTCAATGCAGCAATAGGCTGTTGGGCCAGTGTATTTGACAAATATAAAAAAAAAATGGGAAAACATGAACAGAGTGAAGAAAGCAGACTAGAAGAGGATACACCCTCACAAACATGGAGTAGAATAATACTGGAGATGCGTATGCATGCATGAAGAGGCAATGCGAAGTGGTGAACGGGAGAGCCAGCTTCGGAGGCAGGCAGACCTAGCTTCCAGTCCTACCTCAGATCCACTGGCTTTAGGACCCGGACAAGTCACTTAATCTCTTGGTAGAATAGGCAGCTCTCCAAAACACTAAATTTCAGTGAAGTGTCAACAGTTCCTGACTATCAGGGGTTCTTGAGCTGGGATCCTCAAAAGGAGTCCATTGATAGATTTATAGGAGTCTATAAACTTGGATGGAGGAAAAAAAATTACATTTTTATTTTTACTAACCTTTAACTGAAATTTAGCAGTATTAGCAGTATGAGACTGTCACCTGTGGAACATCACAGACATTTTCATTTCACATTACAATTGCTTGAAGATAGCTTGGCATATCTATGCTCACTATTACTTTGAACTTTTTGGAGTTACTGCAAAGCGGGCTTGTTGTTGTTTCTTCAGTCGTTTTTCAGTCATGTCAGACTCTTTGTGACCCCATTTGGGGTTTTCTTGGCAAAGATACTGGAGTGGTTTGCCATTTCCTTCTCCAGCTCATCTTACAGTTGAGGAAACTGAGGCAAACAGGGTTAAGTGACTTGCCCAGGATCACACAGCTAGTTAAACATCTGAAGCTAAGCTTTAACTCAGGTCTTCCTGACTCCAGGCCCAGCAATCTATCCACTGAACCATCTAGCTGCCCACAAAACAGGCTACAGACCCTCTACTTTCACTTGCAGCAACATGGCATTACGAGCCAGGATTTTCAACACTTGTAACCATTAAAACAAAATGTTGAAATTAGTTGGATGTTCAATATTACACGCACGCTGTCTTGTCAAAGAACACCCCACCTCTTAATGTTCTTATTCAAGCTAGGTCACAACAGCCTTCATACTGTCTTAAAAAATAAAATCTAACTTTGATTTGCCTACATTTTAAATGTGTTGCCTTGTTATTTAATGGATCAATAAAGAAGCACATATACTACTATATAAAAAAATTTTTAAATATATTTATTTATTTTTAACATTCTTTTTTTTTTAATTTTGAGTTCCAAATTTCCTCCTGCCCACCCATCCCCCCATTGAGAAGGCAAGAAACATGATAGCAATTATACATGTATATCACAATTTTTTAAAAAAAAATTGATAACTATTTCAATATAATTAGTTTCCTTTGTAATCCTGTGTATTTTATTTTATGTGTTTAAAAACTTTATTTTGAGAAGGGGTCTTTGGGCTTCACTGGACCAGCAAAGAGTTCCATAACTCAAAAAAGGTTAAGAACCTTTGCTCTACATGCACACATTAATGGGAAGTCAAAAAGTTTGGTTGGGATTGATATGGAGAGAGAAAACAATGAGGTATTATTGTTTATTTCTACATCAAAGTTTTTAAAATTGTAAATTGTTTTGAATATATGTTCAATTAATGTTGTGCTGTATAAATTCAAATTTGCAATAAAATCTTATTTTAGAAAAAAGAAAATATCCTTTCCTTTCATCTTTAATGGTATTTTAAAGAATCTCCACTCCCCCTTCCATCTTAGGCTTTAATTCTCTTTACTTCTCTCCTCACATATTACACGTTTTAATTTTGTATCCATTTTCCTTTGACTAGGTAGGACTTTTTTTTTTTTACCACCCCCACTACCCCCTCCTGAATTTCCCACTAAGTTGAAATGGAAGGCTCTTCCTTTGAGTTGAACTTGATGATTACGCAATGGTGTCAATAATTATCCCAAGCCATAACAAAATGAAGTTGTCAGCCATTCAATCAATCAACCAACAAGCCTTTAATAAGCGCTTATTCTACACCATGCACTATGCCGAACACTAGAAATACAAAGTGAAAGGGTCCATACTTCCATTCTAATGGGGGAAACAACACATACATAAATAAGATACAGGTCTTTGCTGGCTGTACAGTCCTGGGCTATTCATTGAACTTCTCAGTCTTTTAGGCAATTCTAAAAAGAGTTAAGTTGCCAAACTGCATTGGTAGAAGGAGTTTCCTTACCCCTGAAATCCTCATAACCTCGAAATCAGAGGTCTAGTGCCCACCTATTTTTTTTTTTGCCTATTTTTTGCATAGGCACTTGTTTTCTGAGGAGGGGGTCCCTCGAGGTTGGCAAAATGTTGTACTTTAAAGCACTCTGTTACATTCAACGTCTCATAACTTTGTTATGCCCATTGTCCTGCTGTTTATTTCCCTCTGTGTTCCACAAATCTCTAAGTCTACCAGTAGCATTGTTTGTGCCTAAAAACAAAAACATAAAACACAAAACCACAATGCGCCATACCAGACTTCACTCACAATTCCCTTGATCTTATGTACAAAAGTTAGAATTTATTGCAATGTTGTATTTGATTCAACCTTGAAACTTGTAATGCTGATACCTTAGATCACTGCAGTATTAGACCTCAGGCCCAGTATCATTAATTTGTCCAGACCGGCAGGGATGCTAGGAGACTAATCCTATAGGCCCCAGGAAAAGTAAGCTGACTAATGGTTTCATCAGGAAACCTTGATTGGAAGCTCATGTTCAGGCTCTGTGGGTGTGTTCTCTCTTAACCACACTATCCCTCAACCCCCCACGGCACCTCATCTTCCAGAAAGACTAAAAAACATATTTTTGACTAATTCTATCAGATATGGGAGTCAAACATTTTCCTCTGCATTTCCATGAGGAGCACGGAGAAAAAGAATACATGTTTGCTTCCTCATAGAGTTCTCAGGGAAAGGAGGAACTTTTCAAAGGGTCAGAGACAATTTAATTCAATTCAAATACATTCCATTTCATTTTATTCTATTGAACAAACATTTATTGACTTACATGTGAATTTATTCATTCATTCATCATACTATGTTATTATATACTCTGATGGCACCTGTGAATTCGACCTTTTAGGGGCAAAATAATTTTTTTTTTTTTTTGTGAGTCTATCAGGGTTAAGTGACTTGCCTAGGGTCACACAGCTAGTAAGTGTCAAGTGTCTGAGACTGGATCTGAATTCAAGTACTCCTGACTCCAAGGCCAAAGCTTTATCCACTGCACCGCCTAGCTGCCTCACTAGCGTATGGTAGAGTGCAGTGGTGTCAAACCCCAATAGAAACAAGGCCTACTAAACCATACATAAGGATCCCTTCAGGATACATATTGACTTAGAAAATAACATATTAACATTACCTATGTTCTATTGTATTTTTATTTATTTTGTTATTTTTTTGTTTGTTGTTCAGTCCTATGACCCCATTTGAGGTTTTTTTGGCAAAGATACTAGAATGGTTTGACATTTCCTTCACTAGCTCATTTTACAGATGAGGAAACTGAGGTAAACTGGGTTAAGTGACTTATCCAGGGTCACAGAGCTATTAAGTGTCTAAGACCAGATTTGAACTCAGGACAATGGGTCTCCCTGACTCGAGACCTCATACCCTATGGACTGATTGCCCCATTTATTTTGTTAAGTATTTCCCATTTGCACTTAAGGGTGTTGAGAGCCAATGTTTGACACCTCTGGTATAGTGTATATTTACTGAGGATGAAAGCAAAAGTAACTATAAGAATCCAATGGCCCCAGTCAAAAAGCCTGGTTTTTCATTGTGTTTTTTAAATATTTTATTTCTGTTTATTCATGTTCCCTTCATGAATTCTGTGCCCTTTGTTTTCAATAGGTATGAATGTTCTTAAGTAAAGAGTGGATTATTAAATATTCCCAATTAAATGTGAAGTGCGTTAGGTGCTGACAGCCAATTGGTAAAGCCCTCAGACTTGAGGTTTTTCAAAATGTATGTAATTAAGTTTTTGTCAAATTGGTATTTCCCTCTGCATTTCCCCCTAAACATCAAGAGTGCATTTAATTAGGGAAATTGGGGGCAGGGCTATCCTGCTATGATTTTAGGTGTTCAGATTTCAAACAAGATCAAATTGAAGAAGATAATGGGACAAGCAGGAGATAGCTGGGCCCTGTCGTCCCTGGGAGTGGAACAGCAGAACTCGTAGTAAGTAGTCAAGCAAAGGAGATGCTGCTTGACAACGGGTTTCCAACAGAGGCTCATCTGGCAATTCCTGGGCACACACATCCCACGATGGAGTCACATGCGTGACGGGGCTGTGGGGGTGGCCTAGATTTTGTCAGTTTACTGACATCTCAGCAGCATCTTCTCTGAAGGGGTTTTTATGGACACTTCTGCTATCTAATGCCTAAGGTATAATTTTCTTCAAAACAGTAAAAGCATATTTTATAACCATGTCAAGCATATCACGTGTGAAAATAAATCATATTACAGTACCTGTATAAACAGATTAAGCATTCCCCCTACCAAACTATAAAACTCGGTCTGCCTCTCTTTCAGTGTCCACAGGCAAAGCTTGTCTCTAAATCTCCAATTTCATTTTTCTTTCTTTCTCATCATGGAAGTCGGCTTTCATTTACTGGGTCTGCCTGGATAGTTGGTAAAGTATTTACTGGCATGATTCAATGGGAAGAGGGCTACCACTGGAGGAGTCAAAATAATAATAGTTAACATTTATAGCTATCATAATTATTGTAATAATTATGATTATATAGCTATAATAACAGGTAACACTTATGATGAGGTAACTAGATATCTAGCTCTATCTAGCTAGAGCATCAGGCCTGGAGTCAGGAAGACCTGAGTTCAGATGTGGCCTCAGACCCAGGGCAAGTCAGTTAATACTGTTTGCCTTAGTTTCCTCATGTGTAAAATGAGCTGGAGAAGGAAACGGCAAACCAGTATCTTTGTCAAGAAAACCCCAAACGGGGTCATGAAACAATTGAACAACAACAATAAATCTTTATAGCTCTTACTATGTACCAGGCACCTTACAAATATTATCTCATTTGTTCCTCACAACCCTGTGAGAGAAATGATATTATTATCCCAATTTTACAGATGAGGAAGCTGAGGCAAACAGAGGTTAAGTGACTTGCCCAGGGTCACACAGTAAGTTTCTGAGGCCAAATCTAAACTCAGGTCTTCCTGATTTCAGGCCCAGTGCTCTATCTATCCACTGGATTAGGTTAAAATACCATATTTGGGTGACCTTGGGCAAGCCATTAACTTCTCTAAGCCTCAAGTTTCTTCACCTATTAAAAAAAAAAGATGGAATTAGACAAAATAACTTCTAGTGTTTCTTTCCACACTAAATCTAGGATGCTACTTGTCACCAGAGAATCCCTGGTTTGCCTTGTAGATAGTAATTTGGAAAAATTCTCCAAAGTTACCAAATTGTGCATACCTTTTGACTGAATGATACTGTTATGAGGCCTTCAAAGAGATCAAAGAAAGAGATGCAAGGAACCCATATGTGGAAATATATTTCTAGAAGCTCTTTTTGTAGTAGCAAAGAACTGGAAAGGATGCCAATGAATTGGGAAATGATTGAATAAATTGTTTTATATGAATGTAAGAAATACCATTGTTCTATAAGGAATGATGAATGGGATAGTTTCAGAAAAATCTGAGAAGGCCTGTATGAACTAATGCAGAATAGAGTGAGAAGAATCAGGAAAACAATTTAAATGATAAGAATATTGTAAAGACAACTGAAAGACTTAAGAACTTAGATCAATGCAATGACCAGTTGCAATGACCATTCTCCAAATGACCAATGATGAAGTGTGTTACTCAACTCTTGAAAGAGTATACTTGGGCTACAGAATGAGACATATTTTTAGGCATGGCCAACATTGAACTGTGTTTTCCTTGACTATGATTATTTGTTTCAAGAGTTTTGGTTTTGCCTTTTTTCCCAATTGGGGGAGGGGAGAGGAGTGAAAGAATAAATAGATTTTTGTTAATTGTAAAAAATAAATGAATGAACGAATGAATTTTTAAAAGAGACAGAATGTACAGTCAGGAGAACCTGAGTTCAAATCCAGCCTCAGACACTTACTAGCTATGTGACCCTCAGCAAGTCCTTGATTACTTCCAAAATATAGAAAAGAAAGAGACAGAATGCCAGCATGCTCTGAAAACTAAAATTACTGTCATTAAATGTTCCCTCCTTAATGAGAATAAGAGATAGGTGTCCCAAAAATCTTAGCATAGTTTCTAAAAAAAAACTGCACTAAGACTTTTGGGACTTTCTATATATCCAATACAATAAACACTTATCAAATGCCTACTATTCACCAGACACTGTGCTAAGCGCTGGGGATACAATTAATAAAAAGAAAGGGGCAGCTAGATGGAGAAGTGGAGAGAACACTGGCCCTGGATTCAGGAAGACCTAACTTCAAATCTGGCCTCAGACACTTGATACTTACTAGCTGTGTGACCCTGGGCAAAACACTTCACCCCATTGCCTCACAAAAAAAAAAAAAAGATAGTCTCTGCCCTCAAGGAGCTTATAATCTAAAAGGGGTGACAATACATAAAAGATGGCAAGAAAAATGAGGGAACCATAAGGGGACAGAGGTGAAACCAGCAAGAGCAGCAGATGCAAAGTAGGGTGAGCTGAGAGGCCTGTTTCTGTCCTCAATAAAGGAAGGCATTAGGAGGAGTTTGGTACTTACCCTCCAGTCCTGCAATCAGAGAGGGGAGGAGACTGAGGGAAGTGCTGTCAGTCATGGCTTGAAATAGCAGCATGATGGTGAGTTTAGATGTGATGAGTTTATCCTGGGAGGGGCATCTTGTTCTGTGGAGTTGGAACCAAGTATACATATATAACCCTGAGTGTGTATATGTAGACATATATATATATATTCATATATACACGCACACAATACACATACACAAAGATATGCAGATAATGGCACATAGACAGATAATACAAGGCAACATAGACTAAATAAGTGGTATAGAAAATAAGCTGTGAATTGGCTATTAAGTATTCTTGCCTAATCCCTGGCTGTCCCCTATGCTTGGAATACACTTTCAGTCATCTCTGACTCTTGGATGGAATCTCTAGCTTCCTTCAAGACTGAGTCACAGAAAAGAAAAATGACTAACCCCAGGTCACATAAACCAGTCAGTTACACAGATGAAATTTGAAACTTCTTCTGACTATAAATCCAATGATCTTTCTTTCTACTTTATTGAAGTGACATTAGTTGGTATAACTTTATGTGGGCTATTCCTGGTACAAGCTTTAGGTAATATATGAGTTTCTTGTGATAAAACTAACATTTATATAGCATTTTCCTGAGATATTTCAAAGGCAGATCTAGGCACCTTCCTTCTTAAAACACATAGGTCATTTATCACCTTCAAAATGAGATAAATAAAGCAAAGGAATACAGGTCAAAAAAGACTGTTCAACACAGTTTGACAAAACACCATTTTATAGTTGAGAGTTGGCTGATCTAGGGGTGACTGATGAATCGAACCCCACCCCCAATTCATTTGATAAAATTACAGGAAGTAAAAATAACAGAAATGGTTGTGAGGATTCACTCCTTTCAGCTTTAAGATAGTCCATTTACATATGAAAGGGTCAGGAAACTGTAGTTTAGGATTACAAGAGACAATGGGCTTGGCCCCAAAAGGATAGCTTCACAGAGAATTTTAAAATGAGGAACCTAAAGTTGATTGAGTCAGTTTGAAGCAGCCATGAAGAGGCTATAGAAAAATCAAGTTGAGAGTGTGCTCTTTCTCTCTCCCCCCCCCAACCTCTTCCATGATGCAGCAAAGGAAGGAGGGGATTTCTTTCACTTCCGCCTCCCACCCCACTGGTATTTGCATCCTTACAGCAGGATCACAGAGCAGGAATTTAACTGTGGAGTTGAAGTCAGACAGAGGAGCTGAGAGTCTCGCACCTAGAATTCAGATCTTGCTGGTCCTGGGGTGTGTCTGGGCTCTGGTTCTTTCTGAAAGGGTATAGCAATACCCTATGCCAGTATTTCAGCTGAGCCAAAGTTGTGACCACAGCCAAGCATCAGAGCAATAAATCCAATCCGAGAGCAAACCTAGGGAGTCCAGGGGAGCAACTCACTCAGGGCTCCCAGCAACGATCTGCTCAAAAAAGACAGAAAACACATTTGGACCCTGCATCACTGGAGATGTGAGTTACCTTGGCCTCATGGTTCTCTACATGTGTTCCCTTTCATTAGTATGTTCTATTGGTGATTCTACTTTTTTTCCACAGATACCATGCATATATGTGGGAGTATCTGCCCCAGACTTATAGGGGAATTGTTTTGTTACTGTTCTCACAATGGCACTTGTGCAAATGCCTTTGCTTTAAGTTAATTGCACCCTCTGGCTGACGACTGACAAGGTAAACATACTGGTGGGGGCTTATGAACTATAACTGAAGAATGCAGACCTATGGAGTACCTTACCTGGGGTAGCTAGCTGTCCTTAAAGTGTGATTTGGGAAGGGTAGCTCCCAAAACAGCACTTCACTTTTATTAACCCTAGAATTTACAGAGCACTTTGTTAGGTCTTTAGAGAGTCACACCATATGTGGCTCTCAGAATGCTTAGAATCCAGTATGGGCATGTAATTCATAAAAAATATATATAGCAAAGTGATAGATGATCAGGACATGAAAGGTACAAATAAGTGTAAGTACAAGATGGGGAAGAGCATTACTCCTTGTAAAGATCAGGGTGCCATGATATAAAGCTCCTTGGCACCCCTTCTAAAGAAGTAGATTGAATCCAGTTGTGGATCTATTATTGTTCCGGTTACCTTTTTGATGTTCGATGTCCAGCTTCTGGAACAGCAAAGGACCCAATCTCTGGCCCCCATGAAGATGACAGGGGAATACAGACATTGCACATGAACTCCAGACTACCTTTCCCAGAAGATCAGCAGCAATTAGGGCCACAAATAACAAACATTGAGATTAATGGAAAGAAACACCAGACCGCTGCTCCAAGTTCCCTGGAATCTTACTTATTCTCCACACACAATACATAGCAAACCTCAAAAAAAGATGGGTTGACCTGATAATCCTTGGCCAGCACTGGGTACACCACAGACTTTCTTTAAGCATTTCCTTTTCTCTTACTAGCTGTGTGACCCTGGGCAAGCCACTTAACCCCAATTGCCTAAAAAAAAAAAAAAGCATTTCCTTTTCTCTGTGAGAGGAGCCTCTAAGCTCACCTCCAGTTCAGCTTCAAGTAAATTCCTCTGCCCCCTAGCCAAATGCTCATTAAGAAGGTAGCATTTGAGTCAGGTTTTCAAGCTCAAATTTGCATGCCAGTAGGCAAATGGGGGAGGGAAGATAAAGATATTTTTATCCTAGGAAAGAATGAAAGCAATAGACACTTCTTTAAGCATTATTTAAAAGTGGTCCCCAATATATTTATTGCCCCATCCCATTTTCTGTATTGCTATAGTATAGGATATATATCACCTTATCACTGGGAATACTGCACAATCTGTGTCTGCTGGCCCTTTATGGAGGGCTCAGAATTTTCAGCTCCCTCTTCATTTCCCACCAGCTGCTCAGGTTGAACTCCTTGAACATCTAGCTTTCTCCCAGCATAAGTTCATCACCAGAAATTTCATTATCAAGGAGATTGCCTCAGCTCTGCTACTCAATATTGCCTCAATGCCCTCCTCTGACCCTCTGAGCAAATTGGAGGGCTGGAGGATGGAGAAAACTCCTCCCAAAGCCTCCCCTTATGGGGGTCTCCCCCAATAGGTGGCAAGCTCCTTAAGGACAGGGATTGTCTTTTTCTTATTTGTACCATCATCACTTAGCACAGTGAGAGGTGCTTAATACCTGTATACTGACTAAATGAAGACATTCATTTGTAGTTGAAAATCTATATAAGACGTATATTTATAACAATTCAAACCAAGAAATAGACTGATTTTCTGTAGAGAATAGAGGCAAAGGGGAAAGTAACCCCTAAACATTCAACTTCCTATGCCTCATAAGGAGGCAGTCATATGTGGCTTGGGGTTGATGGGAACCCCAAAATGTCAGGATACAGGGCAGCATTCCTGAAATATCAGGGTACAAGGCAATATCTGCCTGGAATGAATTCACACATTCAAACCTTCTTCCAGTCAAATGACAAGGTTTATTGTATGGCCAAGTGAACCTGCAACTTAATGGGAGTGAGACTGTGATGCTTATATACAAAAAGGACAGTGAAAAAGAAAACAATAATGAGTAAGCTAATTAGGTTATCTAAATGGGTTGGGGTGAGCCAGTTGCCTTGGGTGCAAGGGTCAGTAATCTGGGCTGCTGAAACATATGGGAAAATTCAGGGACTGAGTTGCTTTCAAAGACATAGTCTTTTCCTTTTAGGGGTCTAGATCCCAACAGCCCATCAAGACCACAGATGGAGTCTTCTTGGTTGAACTCTTTGGTTACTGAATACTTATTTCTTAAGTAAAGATGGCTCCAGTTTTCCATTGTTATGATCCCTCTATAATCTAGTATTGTGCTCTGGACTTTGAAGCCTCACAATAAATAAATGCCTGTTAACTGATTCCCTAAGGAGATGACCTTAAGGTACTAGACTGATGATGGAGGATATCTTTACCTGAAATATAAAATTAAACTTAGAGACAGAGATACCCCACCTAATGAGAAAAGCAGTATTATATATAGAGGAAAAAGTAATGCCTTTGGAGTCAGAGAACTCCTGTGTTTGAATCCCAATTTTGCTGCTGTGAAATCATTTAACCTCTGCAGGTCTCATTTCCTCATCTGTAAAATGAGAGAGTTTGACTACATGACCTCTAAGGGTCCTTCCAGATCTAAATTCTATGATTTTATGATTAACTGATTCCTTGAAAACAGGATGTTAGGTCCAACTCCACAGTAAACAGTATGGCAAGAGAAGTGGCTAAATGTGACAGGTAACAACGCTAATTTAGATTGTTGTTGTTCAGTTGTGCCATACTCTCCGTGACCCCATTTGGAATTTTCGTGACAAGAGATACTGGCGTGGTTTGCCATTTCCTTCATGGTACAGATGAGGAAATTCAGACAAACGGGGTTAAGTGACTTGCTCAAGGTCACATAGCTAGTTAGCATCTAAGGCTAGATTTCAACTTCCTGACTCCAGGCCTGATACTCTATCCATTGAACTACCTAGTTGCACCCCTTCGAGTCTATTTTTCCTCCTAGGAACTGTGATCTAGACTATTAGTGTCCATGGAGGACCGAGGCATCACCCTAGTGGTCTACTACAAAGAAAAAGGGGTGTGTGATCACTAACTTGAGAGGGTGAGAGGATAGGTACCCTATCACTCTCACGGAACGGGGCTTTTCTCCAACACAATCACACCCACAGGGATCACTACCCTCTTCCTCCACCCTTCTAAGCCTTAAGGGCAACCAAACTAACTATGGACAGCTGTTATTCAAGTGCTTTAGGGAAAATTCTCCCCATTCTTCCCCACCTTCAATTCAGTAGTGACTAAAGCAGGCACCCCTCTAGTTATTCTTGAGACTTTGGGGTGTGGCTGAATTCCTGTGATGCTTCCACCGCGTTCTGAGAGGAGGTAGAGATAGACCCTACAAGAACAAAGTAGTATTTCCCTCACCTACCAATTTATTTCGATAAACATTTATTAAGCACCTACTCTTGGCTTTGGAAATACAAATAAGAAAAAGATAGTGCTTGCCCTCAAGGAGCTTACAATTTAATAGGGGAAGACAACACAGAAGAGGAAGTTAAAAATGGGGCACTCACCCTAAGGGTTGGGGGGAGGGACGTGTTGATGTTCCCTTGGAGTGGAAACCAAGCAAAGTTGCTGAAAGAAAATGGAGTTACCTACCAAGTCCTGAGTCCTCTATAAAGCAAGGCCTTGGGAGTTTATTGCTCCACCCTCCATTATATCCCAGCATTTCAGAAAAGCCCAGCCACTATGCTCCACTTCATTTGCTACTCTCTGGTCATCTTCTTTTGAACAGATCTGCTGCCCTGGAGAAGCAGTTGTCCTGGGAAGCCACTATCCTGATGGGTGACTTTCTTTCAGAGCAGTCTTTCTGAAAAGCCCCAGCTGTGTTTTACTTCATTCCCTTTTCTTTTCACACCTCCTCCTTCCCAGAACCTGATGTGATCAAATCAACCACTTTGGCAAGTTTGTTGTCTCTCCTATTGGGAGAGGTAGGAGCTGCAGTTCTCAGTCAGTCCCTTTCAAGACTCTAGTCCCCTGAGTCTCTCTTTGGGACTTCTCAGGGCCAGTTCCCTTTGGGACTCTCCAAGAGCCAGTTTCCACTCAGGACTGGTCAAGCTTCAAGTTTTCTAGGAGGGCTAAGCCAGCTTCCAGATTCCAGAGAGAAGATGGAAGAGGCCAACCCCTCTTCAGGTTGCTGAAGGAAAAGACTCTAGGGAGACTTTAGAGGACTGGGCAGTCTCTATCCTATCCTTATGCCCAGCTTGCCACTCTAGAGGCCTAGGGGTTTTTCCCCTTGGGTGAGATACAGGACCCTCTCTCTTGGTTAAGCTGAGTTACCTTGCTCTTTCACTCCATTAGCTGGTATACATTCCCCTATGTATATCTTCTCTGATTTCTGTTTTGCTATGATTTGGCTATGTGTGTTCATTGTGGAGCTGGTATTAGGTGGGGAAGGGGTCAAGCTTGTTGACTCCCCTCTCCCCCAAAATGACAGAGTGATCAAAAGTCAGCTGGAACCTGATCATACCCACCAGATGAATAATATTTAAGGCAGCAGACAGATTTACTTCTAGCTCAGTACCCCCTCTGTCTGAGAACAAAATGGTGGCCTCTGGCCCTGGACTTCCCACCTTGTCCTTCTGGCAAAAATTAAAGAGACCAGAGATATCTATTCTGCCTCTCTTTGACAGACACAAAGATGGCGTCCTGACCACATATGTAGCCTCACTACATATGTGGAACCTCTTCACCACCCCCACACACACACACACACACACACACACACACATTTGAAATTAGATGTGTATTGTTATAAATTATGGTAAATTTGTAAGTTTTAATAAAATACATAAATATAAACAATATAATATAAACAGAAAAGTTATTTGTATAGATTGTTTTATGTAGCATGGAATATGACAATTTTTTAAAATAAAAAAGTGGGGCATCATTATATAACATTTGAAATCACTGGCTTAAATTTGAAATAATACCATCCCCAAATCACTAATTGTGTAAATCCTTTGATGGAATACCACTAATAGGCATATACCCCAAAGGGATCAAAGAAAGGGAAAAAGAAACCACGCATACAAAAATATTTATAACAATTCTTTTCCAGCAGCACAAAACTAGAAATTAAGGAGGTACCCACCTATTGGAAAATGGCTAAACAAATTATGGCATATAAATGTAATGAAACATTATTGTGTCATAAGAAATGACAAAATGGAAAGTTTTAAAGGAAACATGGAAGACCTCTATTAAGTGATGCAAAGTAAAAAGCATAGAACAAGGAGAACAATTTATACAATAACAACATTATACAGGAAAACAAGTGAAAGACTTTAGAACTCTTTTCTATATATGAACCAACCACTCTTCCAGAGGGCTCAAGATGAAGTATACTACCTACTTCCTGTCAGACAGGTGATAAACTCAAAATGCAGAATGAGACTCGACATTTTAGACAGAACCAATCAGGGTCTTTGCTTCACTTAACCATGCATATTTGAGGGTTTTCTTTTTCTTTTATTTGAAGGGAGTAATAAGAGAACAGAAAATAAATATCTGGTAGAAAAATAGATGGATGGATAGATAGATAATCTTTCAAAAAGAAATGACTGGCTTAATCTAAACCTGATTCTATCTTCTGAGCCTAAAAAGAAAAAAAAACCCACCTTTCATTTACTCTAAACTTTTTCTTCTGACTTTCAGAAGCTCATGCAACATATACAAGGTTCTTGGCTCTGACTTGAGGACTTTAAGACAGCTTGAAAAGTCCTGCTTTCTTATAGCTTTCCATTTTCTCACTCTGCTAGTTACTGGTTGGTCTCTCTCAGTAACTGTCCAAACATTCTGTTTCTACTTGAGGGAGAAATTGACCTTCTGCTCCTGCCCAGTGAAGCTTTATTGGGTTCTCCTAGAGCTGGGAAAAAAGAGATTATAGTAAGCCTCTGTGTTAACAAGGCAGAATCCTTTTCTATTCATAGTGCAGTAGTTTTTCTCTTCCTGACCACTCCCCCAGTCCAAGATGATATAGTGGAAAGAGCTCTGGGATTTGGAGTCTCAGAATCTGGATTTCAATCTTTCACTTACTATTGGTATAACCTTGGGCAAGTCACCTTGCCCTCAGTTTTCCTTACTATAAAATGAGGGAATTAGGTAGAAACAGAGCTGGATGACCAGGTGTAAAGAAACCATAATTAGCATCCCAGGATGATATTAATACACATGGTCTTATACATTACTGGTAAAAAACAAAAAAAAAATAGCAGGTCACCATGAGTGAAGGCCCCAACCAAGGCAAGAAACCACACCTCACACTATAGTACCTTGAATCATTATCATGTCCCCAAGACAAACTCCAGTTTCTGCTTGACATAATAGAGCAAACAAGGTATGTGGGGGGTGGGGGGTAGTAGGGGATGGTGGCTGCTGTTGGTTATTGTTAGAGCCCAGGTCCCAGGACTCAACTACAAAGCTGTAATTGATGAGGTCTAGAGGTAAGGGGTCCTGGAATCCCCAAATCACAACACATGGATCTTGCCTGAAAGAATTTGACCCAAGCCTTCTTTCAGCCAAAAAGAAGGTTTATTAAAGATCCACCATATTAGCCAGACTCTTAAGGAATCTGAGCATCTGTGAGCTATTGGCTAGATTGTAAAAATGAGCAGTGGCTAGATTAGAAGAATCAGAGCATCTTAATGAAGATGAGATGGACCTTATATAGAGAAAGATTATGGGAGGGATCTATGTGTGGCCAAGTAGTCTATGAAGTAATAGAACTCTAGGGGTGGCCAAGAGAGAATGGAGCCTAGATAGGATTAAGGGTGGGAAGTAGCCAGGCCAGGACATAGGGAGGTCTAGGCTAGGTTAAGTGTAAAGGATTGGGCATAGCCACAATAAAAGGCCAGTTGATGGGATTATAGACTCAGGAGAATTCCAGAGATTTGGCCATGTGGGAAAGTCCAGGGTTTTTCCTTTTTGGGGTCTAGATCCCAACCCCATCAGAACTGGACACATTACCTCCAACCCAGAACTCTCTCCTCTTATTAATTAAGCAACAAAGGGGAAGATTTTTTGTTTTTAATTTTTTTTATTAATTTATTTTGATTTATCAATAATCACTTCCATATGCTTTTGAGTTTAAAATTTTTCTCCCCCTTCCTCCCCACCACCCTTCCCAAGAGGGCACACAATCTGATATAGGCTATACATTTACATTCATATTAAACATATTTTCACATTAGTGATGTTGTAAGTAAAAATTAAAACCAACAGGAGGAACCATCAGAAAGAGGAAACAAAACTCAACAGAAGAGAAAAAAAAATAACAGTTCGGCTTCCATAGTTCTTTCTTTGGGTGTGGATAGCATTTTCCATCACAAGGCCTCCGGAGATGTCTTAGATCCTTGTATTGCCAGGAAGGGTTAAGTTTATCAATATTAGTCATCACACAACGTGGCTGTTATTGTGTACAATGTTCTGGTTCTGCTCACTTCACTCAGCATCAGACCATACAAGTCTTTCTAGGTTTTTCTGAAGTCAGCCTGTTCATCATTTCTTATAGCACAATAGTATTCCATCACATTCATATACCACAACTTGCTCAGCCATTCCCCAATTGACGAGCCTCCTCTCAATTTCCAATTCTTTGCCACTACAAAAAGAGCTGCTATGAATATTTTTGTACATGTAGGTCCTTTTCCCATTTGTGTGATCTCTTTGGGATATAGCCTTAGAGGTGCTATTGCTGGGTCAAAGGGTATGCACATTTTTATAGCCCTTTGGGCATAGTTCCAAATTGCTCTCCAAAATGTTTGGATCATTTCACAACTCCACCAACAATGCATTAGTGTTCCAATTTTCCCACATCCTCTCCAACATTTATCATTTTCCTGTTTTGTCATGCTGGCCATTCTGATAGGTGTGATGTGGTACCTCAGAGTTGTTTTGATTTGCATTTCTCTAATCAATAGTGATTTAAAGCATTTTTTCATATGACTATATATGGCTTTAATTTCTTCATCTGAGAACTGTCTGTTCATATCCTTTGACCACTTATCAATTGGGGAATGGCTTGTATTCTTATAAATTTGACTTAATTCTCTATATATTTTAGAAATGAGGCCCTTATCAGAAAGACTGGTTGTAAAAATTCTTTCCCAATTTTCTACCTTCCTTCTAATCTTAGTTGCATTGGCTTTGTTTGTGCAAAAACTTTTCAATTTAATGTAATCAAAATTATCTATTTTGCTTTTTGTAATGTTCTCTATCTCCTGCTTGGTCATGAATTCTTCTGTTCTCCATAGATCTGACAGGTAAACTATTCCTTGATCTCTCAGTTTGCTTATAGTATCAGCCTTTATATCTAAATCATGTACCCATTTTGACTTTATTTTGGTATATGGTGTGAGATTTTGGTCTATGCCTAGTTTCTGCCATACTCTTTTCCAGTTTTCCCAGCAGTTTTTTTCAAAGAATGGGTTCTTATCCCACAAGCTGGGGTCTTTGGGTTTATCAAATAATATATTACTATAGTCATTGACTACCATGTCTTGCATACTTAACCTATTCCACTGATCCACCACTCTATTTCTTAGCCAGTACCAAGCAGTTTTGATGATTGCTGCTTTAAAATACAATTTAAGATCTGGAATGGCTAGGTCACCTTCCCCTGCATTTCTTTTCATTAGTTCTCTTGATATTCTGGACCTTTTGTTCTTCCAAATAAATCTTGTTATTATTTTTTCTAACTCTATAAAATAATTTTTGGTAGTTTGATTGGAATGGCACTGAATAAGTAAATTAGCTTAGGTAGAATTGTCATTTTTATTATATTAGCTTGGCCTACCCATGAGCAACTGATGTTTTTCCAATTATTTAGATCTGATTTTACTTATGTGAAAAGTGTTTTGTAATTGTGTTCATAGAGTTCCTGGGTTTGTTTCGGGAGGTAGACTCCTAAATATTTTATAATGTCTGCAGTAAGTTTAAATGGAATTTCTCTCTCTATCTCTTGCTGTTGGGCTTTGTTGGTAATATATAGAAACGCCAATGATTTATGTGGGTTTATTTTATAGCCTGCAACTTTGTTAAAGTTGTTTATTATTTCAAGTAGTTTTTTACTTGATTCTCTGGGATTCTCTAAGTATAACGTCATGTCACCTGCAAAGAGTGATAGCTTTGTTTCTTCTTTGCCTATTCTAATGCCTTCAATGTCTTTTTCTTCTCTTATTGCTAAAGCTAACATTTCCAGTACGATGTTGAATAACAGTGGTAATAATGGACATCCTTGTTTCACCCCCAATCTTATTGGAAATACTTCTAGCTTGTCCCCATTACATATTATGCTTGCTGAAGGCTTTAGATAGATGCTATTTATTATTTTAAGGAAGACTCCATTTATACCTATGCTGTCTAGTGTTTTTAATAGTAATGGGTGTTGTATTTTGTCCAAAGGGGAAGACTTTTAATAATAACTAACATTCATATAGCACCCGGACAACTAGGTGGCACAGAGGATAGAGTGCCAGGCCTGAAGTCAAAAAGACTCATCTTTGCGAATTCAAATCTGGCATCAGACACTTACTAGGTGTGTGACCCTGGACAAATCACTTACCTTGTTTGCCTCAGTTTCCTCATCTGTAAAATGAGCTGGAGAAGGAAATGGCAAACCACCCCAATATCTTGGCCAAGAAAACCCCAAATGGGGTCATGAGGAGCTGGGCACAACTGTAAAAACTGAACAATATAGACTTACTAAATGGGAGGCACTGTGCTAAGCACTGGGGATACAAAAAGATGCAAAAAACAGTCTCTACCCTTAAGGAATTTACAATCAATGGGAGAGACAACATGCAAACAAATACATACAAAGCAAACTTTATACAAGATAAATAGGAAATAATTAACAGAGGGAAAGGAAGGCACTGGATTAAGGAGGGTTGGGAAAGGCTTCCTGTCACCCCTACACTTACTCAATAAACTGGAATGGCTTCTGGATGCCTCTAGAGTCAAATACCAAGTGCTCTGCTAGGCACTCAAAGCCCTTCCTCACCTAGCCTACCTTTCCAGTCTTCCTACACTTTACTCCCAGATGCAGACTCTTCAGTCCAGTGACTGGCCTCCTGACTGTTCAAGAACAATACAATCCATTTCTTAGCTTCCCACATTTTCTCTGATTGTCCCCCATGCTTGGAATGCTCCCTTCCTCTGCTCTGAAGCCTGACCTCTCTGGCTTCCTTTAAATCCCAACTAAGCTTCATGACCCTGGGCAAGTCACTTACCCCACTGCCTAACAAAAACAAAAACAAAAACAAAAAAAAAAGGAAAGAAAGAGAGCTGTGTTTAAATCCCAACTAAAATCTTACCTTCTATGGGAAGCCATCCGCAATTCCTTTTAATTCTATTGCCTTCCCTCGCTTATTTATTTCCTATTTGTCCTATATATAGCTTGCTTTGTATATATTTGTTTGCATGATGTCTCTCTTACTGGATTAGCAGGGACTGTCTTTTGCCTCTTTTTGTATCCCCAGTGCTTAGTACAATGCCTGGCTCATAGCAGAAGCTTAATAAATGTTTATTGATTGACCTATTGTAGATGGCAGTTTCCTATCCTCATAGAGAGATAGGTGCTATTATTACCCCCATTTTGCAGATGGGGACACTAAAGCAAACAGAAGTGATTTGCCCAAGGTCACACAGCTAGTATGTATATGAGGCTGGATTTGAACCCAATTTTTCCTGACTCCAGGCTCAGCACTCTATCCATTGTGTCTCCATGCAGCCTCTTTTAACACCAGGACTTTGCCCTAGGGCACTGTATTTGTACTTCTGCTGCCTAGGGACATAGCTTAGTTTATAGTTAGCAAGAATAATTACTTTAAATGGAAAGCTAAGGAAATATCCAGAAGCAAAAGTGGGTGCTCATTGATTGGAGAATTTATAACAAACTGTGGTATATATAGGAAATGGAATGGTATGGTGCAGGAGGAAATTATAAATGTGAGGAATTCATAGAAATAAGTAGGAGCTGATGCAGAGTAAAGTAGGAACCGAAAGAACAATTTCCACAGTGACTACAATAACGTGAATGAAAAGAAGAGAAAAAAACCCCATCATGGTCCTAGAGAACAGATTATGAAATACATCTCCCTCCTAATAAGAGCCCAGGGAAGTGGGAAGAGAGGGCTACAAGGGCGGAAGGTAGTCAGTCAACAAGCCTTTATTAAGTTTATGCCAGGCGCTGTGATCATCACCGGGGATGCCAAGAAAGGCCAAAAAAAAAAAAAAAACCAAACCCCACGACCCTGCTCTCAAGAAGCTAATGGAGGAGACGGCATGAAACAGCTACATACAAAGAAGATGCAGACAGTGTAAACAGGAGGTCACCTCACGGGGAAGGCACCAGCGGGGGCGTACCTCATCCAACGTGATTCCTACACCACTTCCTTTTGCTTTACTGTTGTTAAAAGAGAGGTTTCAGTTCCAGGTGGTGAAGGGGTGGAGTGAGGATGAGGGAGGTTGACTCTAGAAATCATTGTGATATAAAAACAAATGATACCAATAAAGTTTATTAAAAGTAAATAATGGATAGGGAATGGACCGGTGAATTCTGATACAGAAAACTCCCTCTACCAATCCAGGTTAGCACCTTCTCTGCAATAGATAATCTTAAGGAGCTGCCTAGAACCCTCTCAAGAAGCCAGAAAATGTCAGAGGTGGTCCTTAAACCCAGTTCTTCCTAGCTCTGAGGCCAGCTCTCAATCTACCAACCACTTTGCCCAAATAAACAAATGAAAGAACAATGAATGAATAAATACATAAATAAGATAAAATAGAAAGCTAGCTGAGGACAGGCTTAAAAGAGTTCCTTTCCTCCCCAGTTCCCCCACCCCTCCCCTCACCTCTCCTCCACACCCTTCCCCCACCTGCCCTCCCTACCCCTTCACTTCCCACTTCTCCCTCCCTCCCCTCCCCCTTTCCTGTCCTTCCCCCTTTTCCTTTCCCCATTCCTCCTTTTCTCCTCTCCTCTCCCCTCCCCTTTCCACTCCTTCCTTCCCCTTCCCCGCCCCCTCACTTCTCTGAAGCTTCCCTAGCTGCACCTGGATTGCTGGTGTCCTCTGGGTATCTTTCTCTATCTCCATGGGGCATGCATGATCTGCCAGACTCCTCTCTCATCTGAGGACCTGCTTTGTGCTACTTATTCCTGGAATGGGTGGTAGTGCTTGCCTCGTTCAGCACAATTTCCTTGTGACGGCTCTGATTCTAGACTAGAATCTAACAACTAGATGAACTCTAAAGTCCCTTCCAACTCTAAAATGCTTTGAAGCGGGGCTAAATATTAACACACTATTGACAAAATATAGCCATTAACACTGCATTGCTAAAGTCTTCAGGCTTTCTTTTTCAAAATAGGTTTTTATTGATGTCTGCTTCTTAGATCTTCATAGTAATCTCAAGTATCCTTGCTCCTCCCCCTCCCCGAAGTCATCCCATACCATTTAACAAAGTATTTTTTGTCTCAGACTTTCCTGTAGTTTTATAGTCTAGCCACTAGACATAAATTGTTTCTTGAAAGTGGCTAAACCTTTATTCTGACCATAATTTTTAATATAGCTAAACAAAACTATATACATTTTAAAACTATTATAGAATGGTTTCTTCACAGAATGTATGCCTGATTTGGGCAGAAATAGAGAGACTAAAATATAATTGAGACGCAGATGTTTTATCGTTCTATGCAAATATTATAAGGAAGAGAACAATGAAGGAACAGCCAAAGTAAGAAAGTAAAGGTAGATGCTATAATGATCCCTGGGGAGAGGTGGGAAGCTGCCTGGAGGCCTTTGGAATGGGTTGGTGATTGGAGGGTTGGAGAAAGGGAAATCATGGAGAAATGGGGCTTTCTGAATTCCAGGAAGGAAAGAAGGATGGAGAACTATACAGAGAGCTGGGTGTAACCCAGAAAACTAATCAAGACACCTTTGTGTTTAAAAAAGCAGAAGGAGGTAGCCTGACACCTTTTGTGAGTCTAGTTACACATATCTGCCCATTTTATCTCGTGTACCTGCTGCCCTTTCTCTACTTGTCCTTCCTCAGCTCTAGCCTGAATTGTTGACATAGCTCCTATTTTGGCTCCTGGCCTCAAGTCTCTCTCAAAGTCAATCCATCCTCCACCTAGCTGCTAAAGTGATTTTCCTAAAGCACAAATATGACCACGTCACCCCTCTACTTAATAAATTCCAGTGGTTCTCTAGAGCTTTTAGGATTTAAACAAAAAACAAAAAACAATACTCCTCCATATGGCTTTTAAGCCCCTCACAACCTGACTCCAACCTACCTTTACTAAATGAACAACTTTTGATACATTACTCCCCTTCCTGAACGATGCAGTCCAAGCACGCTCCACCTTCCATTTCTGCACCTTCATACTAGCTATCCTCCGTTCCTGGAATGCATTCTCTCCTTACCTCTATCTCTTAGAATCCATTTTTTCCTTCAGGAGGGAATAAAGAAGAGAATAAGTATGATAGCATCAACTATGTGCCAGCCACTGTGCTAAGCATTTTATAGATATTATCTCATTTGATCCTCAGAACAACCTTGGGAGGTAGGTACTATTCTTAACCCATTTTACAGATGAGAAAACTGAGGCAAACAGACTTGCCTAGGGTCACACAGCTACTGAGGCTGGATTTTAATTCAAGTCTGTCTTCCTGACTCAGTGTTTTATCCATTGTAGCACCTAGCTATGGTTAAACTCAGTTCAAGTACAACCCACCTGAAGCTTTTCTTTATTTTCCAGCTAGTAACATCTCACTTCATTGATTATATTTACTTGGTATGCACTTCCAGGAGTTGTTGTTGTTTGTCCTTCATTCTCGAAGAGGACCATGACATCAGGAAGGTGATGCCATGACATGCAAGTGAATTGGATTTAAGTGAGGGAAGGCTGAGCAAAGTCACCAGCCTCACTTTCTCCTCTGGAGTCATCTGCGTCCAGTGACCAGATATAGATCAGAAAGACTGGAGATGGCCTGCATTTGTAGGAGAGAGATGAATCGGGAGTATAGCCCCATTAGAGTTACATATATACCTAATGTCTCCCCTCTAATAGAACATAAGCTTCTTGAGGATAGAAACTGTTTCATTTTCATCTTTGGGTGCACAGTATCCTGTGCTTGTTGGTTGACTGAATAATTGATGGACATCTTTCCTTTAAAAATTCAATTACAGTTAAAAAAAGGGGGGGGGGACAGCTAGATGGCTCAGTGGATAGAGCACTGGCCCTGAAGTCAGAAGAACCTGAGTTCAAATTCAGCCTCAGACACATAATACTCACTAGCTTTGTGACTTTGGGCAAGACATTTAACCCCAATTACCTCACCCCCCCCCAAAAAAAATTCAGTTACAGTCATTGTTAACATAATAGATTACTAGGATAATAGGAACGTATGTGTAGAGCTGTAAGGACTCTCACAGGTCACCTTATCTAATTCTTTCCTTTCACAAATGTGGAAACTGAGGCCCAGGGGCAGCTAGTGGCACAATAGATAGAGCATCAACCCTGGAGTCAGGAGGACCTGAGTTCAAATCTGGCCTCAGACACTAGCTGTGTGACCCTGGGCAAGTCACTTGACCCAACTGCCTCCAAAAAAAAAAAAGGGAAGAAAGAAACTGAGGTCCAGGGAGGTTAAGTGTTTTGTCTAGGGTCACACAGATAGTAAGTTTTAGAACTGATCCTTCACCTCTGGTTCCAGATGCTTTATTAACTATATTAGCTACAAGGCATAACTTTAAGAAGCATTTATCTAAATTTGAAAGAATGGCTTAGGGAACCTTTGTTCTCTATTTCTGTGCTTCTGTGATTCTACTATGATTCACAAAATTCTTTACTGTCACCTTTATTAAGTACTCTATATATCAATCCCACAGGATAATGTTCTTCCCATTTTGCAGCTGAGAAAAATGAGGTAATCCAACTTGCTCAAGGTCACAACAGCACAAGCTGTAACTAGAGTTCATAGGTCTTGAATGGATGAGAGTTCCTGTCCCACAATGTGCCTTTTTGTTGGTACAAAATGTCATGTATCTTCCTGTTTATTGAACATTTATAGAGATTGAACAATGTGCTCCATAGCACTATATAAATAATAACATTGGGTTCTCAAGAAAATTATTTTCTTTCCATATTGCTACTTGCAGATGTGCTAGATGAAATATTAGGCAACGACCTAAAAGGCAGTGCAATACTTTGCAAGATTTTTGCGAGATTCTAAACTCCTTTGTCTCCATTGATGGGTTAATGCAGGGAAATATACAGTAGGGTTCATTTCTCATCTTATTTTACACTCTGTAGAGCTCATCTAAGCACTGAGAACCTACCAAATTCAAAAGGAGTCCCACTCTCTATAGGAACTCTATAGGTACTTTTAAAAGTCCCCCAAACTAAGAATGTTCTCTTGTTGTTTTAATACAAATCCCCCGGAAACATTAAATGTGATAACTGAAGCATGTGCATACAATTTAAGGACTCTCAAGAAGTATGGGAAGTCTTCAGGATTTCATCAAGGGATGGACCACTATGAGACAGGGTAAGAAACCGTGGCATAGACACCAATTACTGAACTCCAGTCTCAACCCTGCACCTTTTGCTGATCGCCATAATGTAATGCAGTTATGGCCTCTTGTCCCCTGAACATGCAGAAGCAATGGAGTGAGGGCCAGGTAAAACATGTCAGGTGGGCTAAGAAGTGGGTATGGGTAGGTGAAAACCGGAGCACCACTGTCAGGGCAGACAGGGTAGTATGATGCTAAATGAGGTAGGACATAAGGGTTGTTGATTATCTCTACCCCCAGGAAAGATCAATCAATCAATAAAACACTTACTGTGCATCTACCATGTGCCAGGAACTGTGCTAGATAAACATGAAATGGACCCTGCCCTCAAGAAAATTATAGTCTACTGGAGGAGATATGTGTGTGTATGTGTGCACACATGCATATATATACACACGCATATGTATATGTACACATACATATATATGCACACAAGATATATTCAAAATAAATACAAGGTAGTTTTGAGTGGAGAGGTTCTAGCAACTAGGAGGATTAGGAAAGATTTCATGTACAAAGTTGCATTTGTGTTCTTTTTTTTCCTCTTTTTTTTTTTGAGGTAATTGGGGTCAAATGACTTGCTCAGATTCACACAGGTAGCAAGTGTCTGAGGCTGGATTTGAACTCAGGTCCTCCTGGGTACAGGGCCAGTATTCTATTCTCTGCCCCTCCTAGCTGCCCCTTGAGTCGAATCTTGAAGGAATTGAGGAATTCTCTCAGGTTGAGGTGATGATGAAGGGAATTATTCATTCCATGCATGGTGAACAACTAATGGAAAGGCATAGAGACCTATAGACTGTGAGCTCCTTGAGGATAGGGCTCATGTTTTTGCTTTTCGTTTTATCCCCAATGCTTAGCATACAGGAAGCTTTTATTAATATTTGTGGATTGAATGATGCGAACGGAGTTGGGAGTGCCACATCTAAAGGATAGCAGAAGGCCAGTTTGACAGGACTGTAGCGTTTGGGAAAGGGAGTAGTGTATTATGGGGCTCAAGTTGTTAAGAATTTTAAAAGGAAAACAGGAGTTTATATTTGATCCTAGAGGTGAGGGGCAGCTAAGTGGTGCCATGGATAGAGCACTGGGCCTGGAGTCAGGAGGATCTGAGTTTAAATCCAGCCTCAGACACTTACTAGCTGTGTAACACCGGGCAAACCACTTAACCCCTTATTGCTTCAGTTTCCTCATCCGTAAAATGAGCTGGAAAAGGGAATGGCAAACCACTCAGGTACCTTTGCAAAGAAAACCCCAAATGGGGTCACGGAGAGTTGGACACAGACATACCTGAACAACAACCAAGTGGCAATAGGAGGCCACTGGACTATAACTGAGTAGGGGATTGACGTAGCCAGATGCCCATTTTAAGAAATATTATTGGGGTGAGAATCAATGACTACATCGATCATTCTAAAAATAATTCTTAAAATTATATTAATTTTAATTGAATAAAATTTAAATGATTCTTAAACTTGAGTCAAGATTATAAAACTATTTTTTTCTCATTTATGATACTGTGGAATAGTGGCAAAGTGGAATAGATCACTCTCACTTGCTCATCATTTTATTTTAAGTTTTGTATTTGCCTTTTGTTTTTACAGAACAACAATTTCCCCCTTAACACTCCTTTCAATTGAATCCTTGTAATAAAGAAAAACACGTAAGTAAAGCTAGATAATAGCAACTAAGCCTGACATATTTCACATCCATAGACTCTCCCTCTTCTGAGAGGATACCATGTTTCCCTATAAGTTTGGCAAAAGTAATACTGGTCATTATAGCTTCTTGTGCCCTTATTAGATTGTAAACTCCTCCAGGGCAAGGACTGGTTTTTTGCCTCTTTTTGTATCCCCAGTGTTTAGCATAGTGCCTAGCACATACTAGGTGCTTAATAAATATATATTGAATTGAATTGAATTGTACCTCTTCTTGCAAATGTATGCCAAGAACCTACAGTTTCTGAATGAGTGTCTGTCTCGAGGACATTTCATGACATTTGTGGGATTCTAATACAAGTTTTCAACCTTCTTCATGTTGCATTCTCAAGTATTGCTACTGAAAAAAATAGGTTCAAGGAAAAGTAAAACTTGGTTTTGGTGGCTGAGAAGGGCCATCACAGTACAGAGCCTTGTAAACAATAGGTGTTCAATAGAGCTTTGTTTTATGAATTAATAAACAATTCCTTAAATCCTCTGGAAATTACATGGTAGAGCAATTTTAAGATCCTGACATGCAAACTTTCACAGTATGCATTGCTACCCGTGGTCAAAGTTAACGCATCTAAGGTGATTACTATCTGAGTGTATGGGGATGACTGAAAAGACCAAAGCATGGTTCTTTCCACATACAAAGAGAGTCTCTTGGTTAACATAAATTTGGCTCTGTGGCTCACCACCACCCCTGAGGATGAATCACTTTCCCTGTAACTGGTGGTCAAAATGCAGCCTTAACTAGCAAGGGACTTTCCCTTTTTCTGAATTGGTGGTATTTTTGTTGTTTACATTTGTATTCTTTCTATTTTCATGAATCAAGTCTTTCTCCATAGTTAAAAATATTTTCTCTTTTATTTCTCTTTGATCTGTACGATGATGTTATACATGTAAAAGTCTCATAAACCTTAACTAGCTACATAAATGCTTATTAGCATTATTATTATTTGCAGAGTTTAATCTTCTAGAATCACAAATGTCCTTTTGAAGACTTTCCTAAGTCTCAGTGAAAAACTCATACGGGTTCTTTTAACCTCTCTGAGACTTGGTTTCTTCATCTGTAAAACAAGGCCATTATTGAATTTTGTGATTCTGTGAGATTGTGTCCTGTACCTTTTTTGTTGTCATTCTAAGAGAAAAGGAGCAAGTTAATATCTTCCTAAATTCCAATCACTCTATCTGAAGTCAAAAGAGCAGAGGGAAAGCTATTTTTAGTAAGGCTTTACTATTAGATAGTATTTTCCCTTATAAAACCTCAAAACCCTGAATGCAATAAAACAGCAAGTTAAAAATAACTGGAATCCCATCTCAAATCTTATAGACAAGTTAAACCTATTAAATGAATCACATTTTTTAAAAGAGATTTTATAATAATTTGCAAATTTTGCCTGCTAGGCATTCAGATGAGGACTCAATTACATGCGCAGAAATGCCTAATATATCTCCAGAAATTCATTGAGAACATTCAAATTCATATTCCAGTGTTTTTGTTGACATACTTCAAGAAAAGAAGTAGCTTTCAAATTTAAATTATATATTAAAACATGTGGAGAAGTATGATTTAAAAGTATTTGGGGCATTTGTACAATTTCTGGTTATACTCATATATGTCAGTTTTTGTGGAATACATTGTGTGAGCTATTAACAATTACTCACAAATTTTAATTCTCTATTAAAATGCTCATAAAACAAATTTTAGAAGATATGCATTTTTATGAATATATAAAAGAAGAAAAAGAGATCTAAAGAGAGAAAAATGAGACCCTTAATATAGAAGAGACATAAAATTAATGATAGCTTTTAAGCAGTTGAGTTTATGCATGTGTTTTAAAAATATGACTAACAAAAAGTGAGGGAAAATACAGCCTTTAAAAGTAATGAGAATCAGGGTAAAAAATGTTGCTTAAAATTTTAAAAAACTGTTAAGTAAACAGGAAAAATGATGAAATATAAAGTTTAAAGGAAATTTGCTAAATGGTTATAAAAACCCTCCAGCTTTCTTTTAGAAAATTATGAAGCACTGTTGTTTTATGTGGCTGTTGTTTCCCCAGATACATTACAAACTCCTTAAATGCAGAACTATCCATGAAAACCACGTGTGTTCCTTCATTTGATAGAATAGCTTAATTTGGGTGATAAGATTTTTCAGTCATCAAAAGGAGGCAATCTATGTTAAGATGTTCTATTTGGTGGCTAAACAAATCATAGTATATGAATGTCAGGGAATACAACTGCACCATAAGAAACCATGAATATAAAGAGCAACATAGGAAGACTTATATAAACTAATGCAAAGTAATGCAAGCTGAACCAGGAAAATAAAATTATAATGACCCACTGTCATTATAATTATAAAGAAGAGTTGGGAAAATACAACTGCTTTCCCTCTTTACAGAAGTGGGGGGCTATGGGTATGTAATATTACATATACTGTCAGATACAAATGATGTGTTGGTTTTGCTGAAGCTTTTAAAAAATATATTTAAATCTTTGTCACAAGGGATGGACAGTTGGCTAGGGGAAGGGTTCAATGTATTCAGAAAAGGAGGGTTAGGACAAAAGGTGTGACAGAGGCAGCTCAAACCAGCTTTGGAGAACCAGTTAAATTTTCACTGTGAGCATTTATGCAGCCACACTACAAATCAAGATTTAATTCCTTGTGTTCTTGGTTGTCTTGGCTAAACAAAGTGATAGAGGAAATTGTTAATAATGCAGATTAAACTGAAAATTATGTTGAGACTTTTTAGCAGTTAAACTACCATTACACAACTTGTTCAGGACCACATAGCCAGTATCAGTTTTGAATATCAGCTAGTATCTTGTGAACCTAGCTTTACATCTTGAAGGGACCCAGAAGACCAATGAGTCCATAACCTGTACTTTAAAGATAAGGAAACTGGTAACCTGGAGATTTAGTAAAATTCTTGCGTAAAATCACACAGGCAATAAGTAGAAGAACCTAGATGTGACCCCAGGTCCTCTGTTCCTAAATTAGCTTAGGACACATAGGCACATAGGTTGGTCATTTGACCAAAGGAATCCTTTTCCTACAATAGTCAGAAAAACACATTTGCTGCAAAACTTCATATATTTAACATCTGGGAAAAAAATGATGGGAGTACCAGAATTTGTTCTAGCCATGAGAGATGATGATGTACTTCTCAGACTTTTCTTTCCCTGCCAAGAAAGGAAGAAAGAAAGGAAATGAATCTAAGAATCTGGGGAAACATTTTAATGTAAGGCTTGAATTTGCATAAATGAGAGCAAATAGCCAAAAAAAAAATAGACTGAGGCAAATAAGCTATAACTGTAACTTATTCTGGGTTCTCTATCCTGATGACAATTAAATTTCTGACTGCATCACAAAGAAAATGAAATTTCTCACCTCAGAACATGCCATTCACATTTACCTTAATGAAAATATTCATCTCTGATGGTCTATTTAAAATAAATAATCTTTAAAGTACTTTGGTTAATATTTAACCAACTTTTTTCTTACTCAAAATGGCAACAGACCAACAGAACCAATTGGTTTTGTCCTTGTCGAATCTCATCAAGACCTTTCAAAGGGTGTGACTTGTCAGGTAAGCAGCTTCTTCTGCTGAGACTTAAGGCACAGACTTAAGCTGCTCCCTGTAGTATGATTTGCACCTATGCTTTGAGGCCATTTAATAATGCAGCTACAAATGTATGAAGTGCCCTTCAAGAACACACACACACACACACACATACACAGCACAGTGCCCTTCTGGATGCCACCTGGTAATGGCTGGTATTGACAGGATTGATGGGCACATACAAGAGGGAAAATATCAAGGGATACCAAATCATCACTGCCCGGACACCTTGCTATAAGGAGCACCTGCCTCCTCTCCTCTCTTTTTATGCTTAATTTGCACCTAGATGTTGTTGGATTTGGAGTCAAGAAGACCTGAGTTCAAATCTACTCTTAGACACTTACTAGCTTTGTGACCCTGGGCTCTTAAGTGCTGTCTGACTCAGTTTCTTCAACTTGAGGACAATAAAATTACATCTACCTCTCAGGGTTGTATGAATCAAATAAGATAGTATTTGTAAAGCCCTTAGCCCAGTTCCTGGCCCATAGTTGGTGCTTAATAAATACTTATTCCCCTCCCTCCCTGCAATTGCTCTATATTTGCAGTATGGTGACAATTAACTATACTATACCAAAAATGGTTATACTGCTTTTCAGGGTACATATAGGTAGGAATGCTCATTCTTTCTAGTCCAAAGAAGCATACTTGGCATCAATGGGGTATCCCTGCACCCTTTTCCAGTTTTCCTGTTTTCATGAAAGTAAACATTCTTGCTGAGCTCACCAGATTCCAGCTTGAAGACATCTCTCTCTTTTTTTTTTTTTGGCTAGGCAATGGGGTTAAGTGACTTGCCCAGGGTCACACAGCTAATAAGTGTTATGTGTCTGAGGCGGGATTTGAACTCAGGTCCTCCTGAATCCAGGGCCCGTGCTCTATCCACTGCACTACCTAGCTGCCCCTGAAGACATCTCTTTCATCTAACCATGTAGCAGGCACACTCTGGATTATCTATCATGAAGAGGTACAGGGTGTCATCCTAGGCAACTTGAAATGGTAAACTCCATGGAGCATAATATATAACATTATGTTTAGCAAATTCTACCACAGGCAAGTATTGAACCTAGTACTGTTGCAAGTGTGCTGTGGAGCAGCATGTTAATTATTTTATATCCTAATTAGTTTATTCCACATGGCCATTAACCTATAGATAGTAGATTATAATCAATAAGAAGTGGTTGTCTAACCTTCTCTGCAGACCCCTAAAGAAAGTGGAAAACTGCAGTCATATCTGACACCATATATAGTCAGAGTCCATGAAGATCAATCAATCAATAAACAATACCATGTGTCGTGTTGTCTGACTTTGGGAATTAGTTGCCAAATCCTTAAAAAGTGGTCATTAGTCAAAAGACTGGTGGAGTTCCCTTGACATAGGGGCAAATTCATTATAAAATCTAAACACACATGATACCAGGATATGCAGGGGGGGGAAGGGGGTCAGTTGATTTAGAAACATAAATATCTGTGTTTTGCATTTTCTTGATGTGTAATCATATTGCTAAAGATAAACCATGTAATTAATTTTTAAAAATAACACATTTTCCCAAACCTAATATGAGGTTTGTATAATATATTGTTTTTTGGTTGCAATAAAAATTACTGAGTTGCACCAACTAAGGGAAAAAAAAAACCCCAAACAGTTAACAATGGCAGGAGCCCCCAAGATCTTTCTTAGGGCCTCTTAATAAGGTGATATCAGTCACCCTTCAGTTCTTTTTTTTCTTATATTTTTCTTAATTTCATCAACTATTTCCCAATTATATATAAAAATTTTTTAATATTCATTTTGGAAAATCTTGAGCTCCAAATTCTCTCCCTCCCTCCTGTCCCTTGCCCACCCATTAAGAAAGCAAGCAACATAATATTGATTACACATGTGAAGTCATGTAAAACATTACCCTTGAGTTCTTTATGCTAGATTGTGCCTGATGGGGTTGGGATTTGGACCCCAGAAAGGAAAAACCCTGGACTTTCCCACATGGCCAAATCTCTGGTGGTCCCCTGAGGCTATAATCCCATCAACTGGCCTTTCATTGTGGCTAAACCCAATCTCCCAATTCTGTTACCCTTCACCTAGCCTAGCCCTACAGTGTCTTATCTCCCTATGGCCGCTTCCCACCCTTAATCCTATCTAGGCTCCATTCTCCCTTGGCCACGTGGTCTAGGTCCCTGGCATTCTATTACCTCACAGTCCCGGCAGACTACTTGGCCACTCCTAGATCCCTTCCATGGTCTTTCTGTATATAAAGGTCCATCTTGTCTCCATTAAGGTGGTCAGATTCTTATAATCTAGCCAATAGCTCACTAATGTTCAGACTGCTTAAGAGTCTTCCCAATATGATTGATGTTCTCGTAAATCTTGTCTTTGGCTGAAAGAGGACTTGGGTCAAATTCTTTCAGGCAGGATCTGTGTGTTGTGATTTTGGGGTCCCAGCACCCCTAAACTCCTGAATCTCAACAGTGCCCACTCTAGTTACCAAGGGTTATGACATATCAGAGTCTTTATTCTGACTTCTTGGCAGGACCTTCTAACTCTGCCTCTGAGAGTGGTAATTCCCAGTTGTATAGTTTTAGATATTCTTGATGTGAATTAAGAAGCTTCCTCATCTTCCTTTTTCCCTTTTCCCCTTCTGGAGCTCTACCTCCAGATTCTGTGGCAGACCATCTATTAGTGCTTTCTTTATCCTTAGCAAATTCTTTCCCAGAGGAAAGAATGAAAAAAGAGGACTCATTATACATAGCATCTCAGTAAAGTGCCAGACTCCTTAAATTAGATCAGGTTCTACAATCTACTGAGACCATTATAGGGTCATCATAGCCTCTTCCTGCTAGATTTATAGGGCTAATTTGGTAACCAACAGTTCCCAGTCAGACTGAATGGTATGTCAATCAGTCAACAAGCATTCATGTTTACTTATGTTTATTTACTACTTGCCAGACTTTATACTAAGCATTAGGAATGCAAATACAAGTAGAAAGACTGTCTCTGCCCTCAAGGAGCTTACCTTTGGAAGAGAGGAGGGGTGCCTGGGAGACACAACACATAAAAGGAAGTTGGAAATAGGGAAGGAGCCAAAGGTACTGGGAAGGGTAGAGAAGTTCAGAGTGACACTTGGAAGGGAATGAGCAGTGGCTGGCTTGGGCTCCCTCCTTAAAAAGAGGTCCAGAGTGTAACTCATTGTCATCAGCAGGAACTCTTCCTTCCGAGGTAGGTCCTGTGTCCAGATAATTCCAATTGCTCACCCAGAAGCAATATCCAATTAGTTTCCCAGCCTGGTCAACCTCCACAACAACTCCTGGATCTATTCTCTTCTTTCCACTCAAATGTCCACAGCCTTATTCAGATCTTTATCAACTCTCATCCAAACTATTATAATGTCCTCTTTATTGGTCTACCAGCATCCAGTCTCTACCCCTTCAAACCCCTTCTAGACAGAGTGGCCAAAAGCATCTAACCCTAGGGCACAGATTTGATCTGCCACTCCCCTATTGCACTTCACCCCTATTGCCTCAAGGATTTAAAAAAAAATTCTTTAGCCGGATATTTATTAGCCATCTATGCCTGGGCTCCAAACTACCTTTCCAAAAACCTTATTTCTCATTATTCCTTTTGTCATTACAATCCAGTTACCTGAACTCCACATGCCACCTCTTGCCTCTTCAACTGGCATATGCCATCATCATGCCAGGTCAGCTAGGTGGCACAGTGGATAGAGCACAGGGCCTGGAGTCAGGAAAATCTGAGTTCAAATCTGGCCTCATACACTTACTAGCTAAGTGACCCTAGGCAAGTTACTTTACCCTGTTTGCCTCAGTTTCTTCATCTGTAAAATGAGCTGAAGAAGGAAATGACAAACCACTCTAGTATCTTTGCCAAGAAAACCGCAAATGGGATTACTACGGAACAACAGCAACAACAAAATCAGCATGCCAGCAATTCCCTGACTCCTCATCCACCCTCTTTAGATTGCTTATCTTCTTTCAAGGCTAGTCAGCTGAGTTCCTCAATCTTCACAGATCTCTGCCCCAGTCATTAGTCTTCGGCCTTCACTCACATTTTTCTAGGGCAGGATAACCTCTGGGGTTGGATAACCTTTGCTTCTTTCACTCTCTCCTTTACATAATACATATCTGTCTAAATGTCATATCCCTCAACAGATGTAAGCTCCTTGAAGGCAGGAATTGTTTTGTTTCAGTCTTTATTTTTCTACGAAATCCATCTTCCTCCATTCAAGATATAAGATTCAGAAAATCTGGCCCTTAATCCTGTGTTTCTCTTCTCCAGCCATGTGGCAGCATTGCCTGTGAGATACTGTTATCTAACAGATGAGGTGCAGCAGGGTGGGTTGGTCTATCCTTGGACAGAATATGTTAATGTGAATATTCTGAATATGCTCTAACCCCAGGGACCAAAGACTTCTATTAAATCTCTGGTTTCTGATCTGCCCTCCACTCTCCTTGAAAATGGAAAAGGGCTGACTCAACAATTGATACTTGTAAAGGTGGCTCTAATTCCCAAATACCTAGGATAACCATTTAACCCTCCTTCTGGAGATTTAAGGAAATGTCCTCCTTTTCAATGAGTGGGTATGGCCCAGTAGTAGGGAAGATGTAATCAAAGTTGTACAAAAGCTTATAATGACCCACACATACAAAAATATTTATAGCAGCTCTTTTTGTGGTAGCAAAGAATTGGACATTGAGGGGATGCCTATTATTTGGGGAGTGGCTGAACAAGTTGTGGTATATGAATGTAATGGAATACTATTGTGCTATAAGAAATGATGAGCAAGCAGACTTCAGAAAAACTTGGAAAGACTTGTATGGTCTGATGCTGAGTGAAGTGAGCAGAACCAGGAGAATGTTGTACACAGTAACAGCCACATTGTGAGATGACTAACTTTGATAAACTAAGCTCTTCTCAGCAATGCAAGGAGCTAAGACATCTCCAAAAGTCTCATGATGGAAAATGCTATCCACATCCAAAGAAAGAACTATGGAGTTTGAATGCAGATTGAAGCATACTATTTGCTTTTTTTTTCCCCTTGTTTTGCTTTGTTTCCTCTTTCTTGTGGTTCCTCTTATTGGTTCTAATTCTTCTTTACAACACGATTAATGTGAAAATATGTTTAATAGGAATGTATATATAGAGCCTATATCAGATTGCACACTGTCTTGTGGCAGGACGTGGGAGGAAGAAGGAGAAAATTTAAAATTCAAAAGCTTATGGAAATGAATGTTGAAAACTAAAAATAAATAAATTAATTTTTTTTAAAAAAGCTTATAATGGTCATCAAATTAACCAAGGAATTCCCCTGCCTAACACCAATACCAAGTTAAAACAGCGGCTATTCTCTTGTTTGTAGTTCTACTGTAAAAGCTAATCATTTGTTTAGGTCAAAGGTCCTTAAGTAGGGTCTGTGAACTTTTTTTTTCTTTGATAACTGTATTTATATTTCCTTTATAACTCTGTGTATTTTATTTTGGGCACCAAAACATTATTCTGAGAAAATGTCTACAGGCTTCAGCAGAAACCCAACGGGGTCCATTATACACAAAAGGCTAAGAACCCTTCTTCTTCCTTGAGCAGCAATATTAACAAACATAAATATTAGCTGGTTGTGCTGTCCCTGTATAAACATAAAAAGTAAAGCAGAATTTCAATCAAAGCTCCTGGACTAAGCAAGGTAAGAATACTGGTGACAGCAGATAAGAGAATTGTATGTAAACTGCTTTAAATTCAAGAATGTTCCTATAGACCAAAATTATCAGCTTGGATTACTCACTGGTCTATACACTGGTAAAGAGTCGCTAGAGGAAGAAGAACTAACAGAAAAGACAGAAAAAGGAAAGTAATAAGAATAGCTCATATACTCCTGTTGTTATTTAGTTGTGTCCCTCCTTTTCATGACTGTGTATGGGGTTTTCTTGGCAAAGATACTTAGAATGGTTTGCCATTTCCTTCTCTAGTAGGTTATGGAAACAGAGGTTAAGTGACTTGCCCAGGCACACACAACTAATAAGTGTCTGAGGCTGGATTTTAACTCAAATCTTCCTGACTCCAGATCCAGTCACCTAGCTGCCTCCCAAGTAAACTCTATGAGGACAGGAATAGTGACCTATCTAAAAAGTTTACATATCACTTACTAGCTAGAACAGTGTAAGCACTTAAATGATTATTGAACTAAATTGAATCAAATCAGAAAAGAGCAGTATCACAGAAACCAAGGAAGGAGTACTAGGAAGGAAAGAAGGAAACAAGCATTTATTGAACACCTACCATGTGTCAGGCACTGTGCTAAGCACTTAATAAATATATTCTTATTTGACCTTCACAACCACCTTGGGAAGTAGGTGCTATCATTATCCTAATATCATAGTTGAAGAAACTAAGGCAGATGGAAGTTAAGTGACTTTCCCAGGCTCACACAGTTACTAGATATCTGAAGCTGAATTTGAACTCAAGTCTTCCTGACTCCAGGCCTGCCACTTTATCTACAATACTACCTAGTTTCGTCCCTTAAGAAGAGAATAGTCAACAACTATAATTTTCTCTTTTTTACTATGCATTTAACAACTATCAATAAATACATTTCATTATTCAAAGAATAAAAAAGCATAGTATACAAAATTGAAAACTTTCATTATGTATAGTTTTTATATGTCTACATTAACAACTTAGCAACAAAATTGCCTTATGTCCCTTCCTGAATTTTTTTGTTTTCAACAGTATCAAATATTGCAGAAAGGTTAAGAAGGATGAGGACTGAAGAGAAGCCTCTGGATTGGTCAGACATCTTTCCTGGATGGTTAAAATGTTCTTTTGTACTTTATTTATTTTATTATTTATTTATTATTTATTAATTTATTTTGATTTATCAACAATCAGTTCCATAAGCTTTTGAGTTAAAATTTTCTCCCTCCCCAAGATGGCTCGAAATCTGATATGAGCTATACATACACATTCCTATTAAACATATTTTCACATTAGTGATGTTGTAAGGAAGAATTAGAACCAATAGGAGGAACCACAAGAAAGAGAGAATAAAACAAAATAGAAGAAGAAAAATAGCAAATAATGCTTCGATCTGCATTCAAACTCCATAGTTTTCTTTGGATGTGGATAGCATTTTCCATCATGAGACTTTTGGAGATGTCTTAGATCCTTGCATTGCTGAGAAGGGCTAAGTCTATCAACCATAGTCATCTCACAATGTGGCTGTTACTATGTACAACTTTCTCCTGGTTCTGCTCACTTCACTCAGCAGTCCATATAAGTCTTTCCAGGTTTTTCTAAAGTCTGCCTGCTCATCATTTCTTACAGCACAATAGTATTCCATTACATTCAAATGCCACAATTTATTCAGCCTTCCCCAACTGATGGGCATCTTCTCAATTTCCAATTCTTTGCCACCACAAAAAGAGCTGCTATAAATATTTTTGTTACTTTATTTATTTTAGAGGCAGCTGGTGGCACAGTAAATAGAGCACTGGGCCTGGAGTCAGAAAGACCTGAGTTCACAAGTGGCTCAGACACTTAGTAGCTGTGTAGCCCTGGGCAAATCACTTAAATCTCTGTTTGCTTCAGTTTCCTCAACTGTAAAGTTTATAATAGTTTAATAATAGTACTTACCCCTCAGGGTCATTGTAAGGATCAAAAGAGATAATATTTATAAAAAGTCCTTAGCACAATGCTTGTGAATGTTGTGGACTAGGGTGCTGGGAACCCCAAAATTCAAGGGCAAAAGGCAGGGGTCCTGCCTTGAAAGAATTTGACTCAAGCCTTCTTTCAGTCAGAGACAAGGTTTATTAAAATACAGATTGGGGTGGGCGAGATCATAGTAAGTCTGTGCAACTGGCCAGATTTTAAGAATCTGAGCAATTTAATGGAGGCAAGATGGACCTTTTACACAGAAAGACTGTGGGAAGATCTGGATGTGATCTAGGAGTGGCCAAGTAGTCTGGGGTGACTGGGAGGTAAAAGAGAAGGGGTCTAGATGGAATTAAGGGTGGGATGTGACAAGGGGAGATCCTGAGGTAACAGACAAAGGGCTGAGCTAGGTTAGAGGTAACAGAGAATTGGAGATTGGGACAGGGTCAAAGTCACAATGCAAGGACAGTTGAAAGGATTATATTGGTAAGACCTGGATGCCCCAGGCAAACACCAGGGACCTGGGCCAGGTGGGAAAATCCAGGGCCTTTGGGGCACCTAGGTGGCACAATGGATAGAGCACTGGCCTTGAAGTCAGGAGGACCTGAGTTCAAATCCTACCTCAGACCAAACACTTGACACTTACTAGCTGTGTGACCCTGGGCAAGTCACTTAACCTCAATTGCCTAAAAACAAACAAACAAAAAAATCCAGGGCCTTTTAGGGGTCCATCATTAGTGCCCCATCATGGGAACATAATAGGTTCTACACAAACGTTTCCCCCTTCCCTTCCTTTCTCCTTTATTTATTGAGAGGGTTTGATTACCCAAGATGGTCCTGAGCATCTCAAACAAACAACTTGTACAATAAAGAATAATATATATTGTTCTTGTCTTAGAAAAGTTGCAACTATATACTGTGGATTGACATACTGAATAAAGTGTTATAGTTTAAAGGAATAGTATGAAGATACAACATCTTAAACATTTGTAATGTTCAAATGGACAGCTCTTCTACTGAGGTTCTTTGAAAGTTAAGAGTGCTAAATTGTAACTCAATGAAGGCACGTCTGTGGTGACTGAGATAATATGGAGGTACTTTGCTTTCTGATTACCTACTTTAATGCCTATTCCTCTTTTGCCTCCCTACCCCAAAGCCTTGCTCCCCCTGCCAAGTCTCTATGGATCAACATACACTGGAGATGGATGGAAATTCTCAGTGTTTCTTGTCTAGACCCTCAACGAGTTATTCCTTACACGGACTGATGTTATAGAATATAATTCAACAAGATTCTCTTTCAACTGTGTTTGACAAGTGAGACTTCCACAGCACACTCTGGGAACACAGCTCAAATTTGGAGAAAGCCCAAGACAAGTAACCAAACTTCCTTCTTTCTTTCTTTCCTTCCTTCCTCTTCTGATCTATCTCCTCTTTCTCCCTGTCTAAAACTAATTTATATTCAATATAAAGTTCATCTGTTCTTTAAAGTTTGTTTACATTTATGTTCAATTAATGCTGAAAGTTAGCATCAGATAAAAGTGTAACCATAGATGAAAAAGTGACCACCGCAACGTTGGATTTGTATGTATTTCATTATTGGGAATGTAATGTGAAGGAAAGAGTAGCTGCTAGCATGAGAGAGAAAATGAGACAGAAAATAGATCCTCTTGGATTTGTTCAAATTTTTCCTGTGTGGGGGCTCTAGAGTAAAATGAAAGAGAAGGCTTACTGTTTTACATTCCATAACTTCCCAAAGCCAGGGAAAAATTAATCTAAATCCATAACCACAGGCAAGACATGAGCCTTGAAAAAGCAATTTTAAGTAGTAGGAGGAGGTTTAGTAAGGAAGGAATAGCCCTCAGGCTAATTTTCATTCTATTGTTCTCGGGCATTCCTTAAAAGAGACTCCTCAGTGGGAAGTACCTGGAAGACAGTGGTTCTACTGTACAAGAGAGTAGAATCCAAGTAAGAATAGCTAGCTTTCCTCTTTTGAAACACCTTCATACTTCCAGAAACTGCTACAGAGATAGAACCTGGAGAAGCTAAAAGAAAAGTGGATAGCTGACATGTTCAATAGACAGTCTTCTAACAAAGATCAGATTTTTTTTTTTAAAAGAAACTTTCACAGAGGCTGAACGGCAGTCAATTCATAACTGAATTCTTTAATAAGCTCCAATTTTGGGGCAGCTAGGTGACTCAGTGGATGGAGCACCGACCCTGGAGTCAGAAGGACCTGAGTTCAAATGTGGCCTCAGACACATAATGCTCACTGTGTGACCTTGGGCAAATCACTTAACCCCATTGCCTAGTCAAAAAAAAAAAAAGCTCCAACTCTGTTTCAGGTTAAAGTAAAGGAAATCTGTCATTTTATTGTGCGAGTTTAAGAACTGGACTTGTATTTGCATTCATGGAAAAACAATTCACGTGAGCATAGTTGTGGGCAACAAGGGAGCCTGCAGGTAGAGCCAATATTTTCTTCTTTTAAAGTGATTGTGATCTTCTCAGGCACTGATACAAGTATTTGAATGAGATACTAAAGTTCTTTTCTCTCTAACATGGAACACAGAACTTCAGCCTGAAGCATTTTTAGATTCAGGCTTTGCTTCCTAGCTATCAGTTGCAAACCATGCCTCCACCATTTCAGCCATTATTCTCACCTCCTCTTCACCAGTACCTTGGACTTTGCCCCTGGAACCATCTGGCCTCTGATAGATGAGCTTCTACCTTATCTTGCCTAGAACCAGGCCTCTGCCTCACCTCCCGGCCAGCTTCAAACCATACCACCTCCATTCTGACCACTATTCCCACCTCCTCCACATAGAAAGCTTAGACACCACTCCTAGAAATCCCATAGGCTCTGATAGGTAAACTTTCACCTAACTTGCCCAGATCCAGGTCTCTACCTCACTGGTTTACCTTATAAGGTCTAGAACCCCTCCCACCCTCTCTTACCAGCTTTCCTTTCTGTTATGTCATTAACCACAGATTGTAAGCACCATAAGGTCAAGAACTGTCTTACTTGCTTGTATTTGTATCCCCAGTGCTTAACATCATGCCTAGCAAATAGTAAACACTTAACTTTTTTTCTGCCAGCTGACCTCATTTATGAAAAAATTCTCAGAATCTTCCCCGTCTCCACCTCTACCAGCTCAATTTTTAATAAATTTCCTCATGATTGTGTCACCACATTGAATCATATAATTTCAGAGCTGAAAGAGACCTTAGAGTACAACCCTCTCATTTTACAGATTTCGAGGAATTTAAGGGCAAAGATGTTTAAGACTGGCCTGGCCAACAATCAATCAATCAAAATCATTCATTAAACAACTAAGTACTAGGCACTGTGCTAGGTAGAAGGTAAAAAAAATTACAGAATGAAATAGTCCTATATTCTATTAGAAGAACCTGAGTAAAAAATTATGGTACTACCTAAATTGATCTGTAGATTCAGTGCTATGACAATCAAATTACCAAGGGGATTATGGAATTAGGTAAATAACAAAATTCATATGAAGAAATGAAATGTCAATAATATCAAGGAGAATATAGGAAAAAATGTTATTAAGGAGACTTGGCATTACCAGATCTCACTTTATAGTACAAAGTGATGATTATTAAAAACCATTTGGTACTAGACAAACAAACAGAAAAGTAATCAGTAAAATAGATAAAAAAAACCCAACAGATGAAAATACCCAAAGCACTCTAGTTGTAATAAACCCAATAACACAAACTCTCGGGGAAAAAAAACTTTTTGTGATAAGAACTGGAAACAAAATATATGGCCAATGATTGATGAATAAATAGCCGAACAAAAACAGTGATATATGAAGGGAATGGAATATTATTGTGCTTTGAGAAATGACAAAGAGGAAACTCAAAAGCAGTTAAGTGAGAAATAGTTTTAGACTAGCATCTTAACCTATATATTAGTACAAATCCAAATAGATATACACTCTAAATATTAAAAAAAACTACATGATTAAAAAATTAGAATAAAATGGCAGATAAATCTTTCACAGTTGTGGACAGGAAAAGAATTCATAGCCAGATATTGATCAAAGATTATAAAATACACAATTAGAAATTCTGATAATATAAATTTAAAAGTGTTTACACAAACAAAATCAATATAAATAGAATTAAAAGAAAAGATATGATTGGGGAAAATTTTTGCATTAAAAACTTCTGTGCCATAAGTCTCCCATGCAAAATTGACTGACAATAGACACAGCTTTATTTAATTAAAAACAAATGATAAGATAAAGTGAAAACTATCAATAACTGACTGAAAAACTATTCAAAATCCCCAATACCCAGTAAAGTGTAAATTTACATATTACCTCATACCCAGCAGATTGAAAAAGAAGGAAAAATTTAATGTTAGAGAGGCTATGGGAAAACAATTGTTAACTCACTGCTAGTGGAATTGTGAGTTGTTCTAACAATTCCAGAAAACAATTTGGAATTGTGCAAGAAAAGTAAATTGTTCATATCCTTTGACTCAGAAATCCCATTATCAATTGGGTTTATACTTCAAGCAGGATAATGACAGCAAGATAAACTCATGTTTATGAAAATATTCAGAGTTTTTTTTTTCAGTTTGGACTTATGATTTGTTTGGTGTGAGAAGCTCCTTGTTATGATAACAAAAACCTAGAAACAAAATATATGGCCAATGATTGGTGAATAGCTGAACAAACTGTGATATATGAGTGGAATAGAATAGAATGATGTATGAATTCCTTATTGTGCCGTAAGGAATTACAAACATGAAAAATTCAAAGAAATAGAAGGGAACATATGAAGAGATGCAGAATAAAGAGAAGAGAATCAAAAGAGTTAACCAAAGAACAATGACTCCAATGATATAGACAATTCTAAAAGGTAAAAAACTCAGATAAAAAAAATGCATAATCTTGGCACCAAATTATTAGAGTTAATACAACAGTCAGTGAGCTACAAAAGTGGAAGATAACATGTACTATTGATTGCTATCATTCCTTTAGGTGGTTTTGTCCAACTTTTTCTGAGGAATGCACTTCATTAGAAAGTATGTTTGGGTATTTGTTATAAATGTTTGTGGTGTCAAAACAAAATTGTGGGTTTGTCATGTGTTTGTTTTAAGAATAGGTGCTAGAACACAGCTCAGCATGATATAGTTAAGATTAGAATTCCAAGTGACAAAAGACTTTTCTGGCCAACTTTTGGTGTTATGATTGAGTTAAAATTTATATCCAGGTGTGAAGAGGCTTAACAATAAGAATAACAATAATAAGAGGACCAATAACAATTCACATTTATGTAGCACCAGTAGAATCTAGGTTTTATAAATTCTCAACATTGTAATATGATTGTACATATATAGCCTATATCAGATTGCATGCTGTCTTGTAGGGGAGGGGAGGGAAGGAGAAAAAAATATGGAATTTGAAATCTTGTAAAAGTGAATGTTGAAAACTAAAAATAAATAAATAAATAATTAAAAAATATACTTGTATACAGCAAACTTCATAATATCTGAGTATAAACATAATGTGGTTAAAAAATGCCATTTTAATGAAATTGAGAACAAAGGGATTGTGTACTTACTATTACTGTAACCAAATTAAAATTATAATAACATTTGGAATTTCCAGAAGCATATTCTCCACATGTTTGTTTAATGAGAAGCAGCATGGTATAGTGGAGAGTGTTGTACTTGGAGTCAGTAAAATTTGGTTTCAAATTCTGCCTCCAACACTTACTAGTTGTGTGATTATGGGAGGTGGGTATTTAAATGTCTCTGAACTTTGATTTCCTCATTTGTAAGATGGGGATAAAATTACCTATTGTATCTACGTCATAGTGTTATAAAGATAAAATGAGACAATATATGTGAAGTACTTTATAAACTTTAAAGAGTAATATAAATGTAGGCTATTAGTAATTACATGCATTTATTAATAATTAATTCAAATAAAAACAATACCTGCTTTTCATGTTCATATTCTAAAGAATTGTCATTCCCAAAGTAAATAGACATACAGGAAATCTATAAAGAAACAAATACCTAAATAACTAAGCAAAGCTCCTGCTTTTACCTAAACTACATGAATGATGGGGGGAAAGTATTGTAAATTTTGTTGTTTATCAAGATTCTCAATCCTTGATTTCATTTTCTGACCCTAAGTAGCATGGCTTTGTTTGAATTATAAACACGACCAATAATTACTTTCTAAGTGTCACAAGTCACTTAGACTCTCCATCTCTCATGTAACAATGCAAAAGTCTTGACCCACTAAAGTGTGATGTAATGGAAAGAATTTTGAACTTGAAGTCAACTGGACCTGGATTTAATTCTTGGGTCTGCCTCTTGCTAGTTATATGATTATGGATAAGTCATTTAGCCTCTCAGAAATTCAATTTCCTTGGAAGGAAAATAATACTTGCATAACCTACTGCAAGGAAAGTAATTGCAAGCTTTAGAGCTATATGTAATTATGAGCTATTATTATACCCTTTATGAAACAGTATGGACTAGTGAATAAGAGCTTGGGACTTAGTGCTAGGAAGACTTGGATTCAAATCCTTCTGCTCACACTCATTAGCTGTGTGACTCTGGGTAATTCACTTGACCTCTCTGTACCTCTAGAAAGAAATTCCTTGAGATTTATCTACAAAATCATAGAGCTGGGTGGTAATCTACATGGGGACACTGGAGAGAATCAAAATCCATTATGTACACTCCGATGATGGTTCTGTCAGTTTTTGTTAATTTATTTAAAAGATGTTTCAGAGAATTGCTTGACAATGAAGTGACACAAAATTATTCTTATTTCCATAGTTAGTTTTGTGGGAGTTACCTGCTACAACCCAGAATGGCAAGAGAAATAAAATTGCTTTCTAAAGTAACACATGCACTTGGTGTAGAGAACACAAGTTGAAGGGCAAAACAAAGATTTAATCCTTAATTTTGATCTTGGAAGTTCTATGGGAAGAGTGGGCTCAAACTTAAGAGTACAGCCATGTTGACTACATGGGTGATAAAGGCACCTTACAACTATGGTACTGTAAGGCCTAGAAGCCCTTTCTCTCTTCACAGAGTCCTTACCCTGCTCCCCTTGGCTGTTGCATTTCTGCTGGATGCTCAGTTGGGTTACCAGGATAACCTCTTTTCAAAAAGCTGACTCTCTGTTTGCTGAAAGCTTCTTTGTCCATCAGGCAGCTATTACCTATATTCATGCCTGTCTGGAGTATATATCTCTGATCCCCAATGGATACAGTGTCTCCTACGGGTCCAGTATTATTGTTCAGCCATTCCCAACTCTCCCTGACTCCATTTGGGGTTTTCTTGGCAAAGATACTGGAGTGGTTTATCATTGCCTTCTCCAGCTCAGTTTACAGATGAAAGAACTGAGGTAAACAGAGTTAAGTGACTGGCCGAGGCTCACATAGTTAGTGTCTGAGGCTAGATTTGAACTCAGGGAGATGAGTCTTCCTGATTAAGGACCCTTCACTCTATCCATTTCACCACTTAGCTACTCACTGGTCCAGTAGCTCCCCTTCCAAGAAATATGGCTCATGGGGATGGCAGGCCCCATATCTCACATTTGTCCAAGGCTTAACTATTGAAAGCTCTCAAAAGCTTGGTTAATTTATTTGCTCTGCTGTTCACTATTTTCCCTTTTTGACTCAATATAAGAGGTATGTTCACCTTATTTGTCAGGGTATTACACTTCGTTAACTGATTAAAATATTATCAACTATGCCTACATCAACTAAGCTGAGATGGGAGTGGAATCATATCATCTCTCCCTTATAAATTTGTGCATAAACGATAGAAGAGGTAAAACAAATATTTGGAAAATTGAGGTATGCCGGGGCCAGACTAATCTAAGTACATAGCACATATAGCCATTTCCACAGTTCTATGGAAACAGGCTTTTAAAATATGTGAAATAATCTAAGTTACAGAGTAGGCCTTAACTGAAAGTTCTGTAAATTATGGCCCCATGCTCAGTGCTAAGTGCCATTTGGAATAAATCAGGTGGTAGTTGGATCATCAATTGGGTATAACTGGAATTTGCAAATGGTTGATTAATGAAGTACTTGTCCCCTTGATTTTGCCTGATAATTAGGTAGGCACCTAGTAGATTTTACAAATCCCTGAAAACAGGTTTTACACATCTTTGTGTTCCTCACAGTTTCTAAAACAGTGCCTTGTACATACAAGTGGCTCAATAAATAATAAGGCAGCTAGGTGGCACAGTGGATAGAGTGCCAGGCTTGGAGTCAGAAAGACTTATCTTCCTGAGTTCAAATTTAACCTCAGACACTTATTAGCTGTGTGACCCTGGGCAAGTCACTTAACCCTGTTTGCCTCAGTTTCCTCATCTGTAAAATGAGCTGGAGAAGGAAATGCCAAACCACTCCTATATCTTTGTCAAGAAAACACCAAATAGGGTCATGAACAGTTGGACACAACCGAACAACTAATTATAATAATCACTCATGTTTATACGGAGCTATAAAGTACTAAAAAACCCTGGGAGGTAGGTGCTATTATTATCTCCATTCTACAGTTGAGGAACTGAGGCAGAGAGAGTTTAAGTGACACTGAGACTAGATTTAAAGTCATCTTCCTTACTCTAGGTCCCGAGATCTATCTACTGAGCTACCTACCACTTACCTACTACTGCACTTTAAATATTCCTTAACTGTTGAACAAAAGAATCCTTTTCTTTTGAAGACACAAGTTTAAGATAAAAGAAGCTCCAAGATCTTTACATCTGCCTTCCATGTTAAGAAAGATGGAACATAGTGAAGAAAAAAGGAGGGGACCACCTAAAGTGACTAGAGAACTAGGCAAGTCCTTCCCTGTTAAAAAAAGAAAAAACAAAATGATTCTCCCCTTAACCATTTTTTCTCCAACACTTCTCTCCTCTCAATATGTTTCACTTCTGCCCTAACCCTTCATATAACTACCTCTCTTTACTTTAGACCTATCTTGTCAAACATTTTGCTCTTGACTTGACACTCTCTTAGTTTTCCATAGATACAGCTGATCTGAAATAAGAAGCAAAACATATAGGAGTGCTTTTTGTTATTTCTCCAAACCTTTTCGCCCAGGATATCACCTCCTGGAGTATGGGTTTGCAGAGCCCTCTTCTGGGACAGCTACTAGTTAACTTGGTACTTGATCAAGAGATTATCAGTGTTCAAATTACTGAGTTGTTATTTGGACAATTTTCAAAAGGACCTGTGTGCATGAGTGACCAGGTTCACAGACCACTTCAAAAAAGTCAGTCAAATTGTTAAATCCATTTCCTGGTGAATCCAAGTAACAAAAATGCTATATGGATTTCTCATCTATCTTTAAGGTGGTTGATGACAGACCCTTTTCACCTAGTATACAGAAGTCTTACCTGCCCAGTAACCAAAAACCTTTCACAGTTGCCAAGATATTAGTGGTAAAAAATGTTTCTCAGTATCTAGTTTTCCTGCTAAGATCCATCCTGATCAAGATAGAAATTTTGAGAGCAAAATGCTCAGGCATTAGCTTTGGCAGGAATCAAGAAGTATAAAACCCATACCCTCCTCAAAGAGATTACTGGCCTGAGTATTTTTATTGCACACTCCTAAAGATGCTGGGGACATGAGTAGAAGTCTCAGTAGAATGGCATTCCTAGGTACATCTATAAAATGCTACCCAAAATGATAATCCAGGGCTTCACTCCATACCTGTTGATGTCAGGGTGACAGCCACATATACCAAGGGAACAGAGGGAACCTTTAGAGCTTGGAGAAATGTAAAAATAGGAAAGACACGGGTTTTGTGTGTTGCTGGGAACCTCAAAACGTCAAAGTACAGAGCAGCATTCCCCTGGGATGAATTCATACCCTCAAACCTTCCAGTCAAATGACAAGGTTTATTGTAACCCCAATAGAAGGGGGCAGGTTTCCCAGTGAACCCACAACTTAATAGGGGTGAGACTGATGCTTATGTACAAAAAGGACAGCGAAAGGATCTTGATGGGATTAAGGAGTGGTAAGTAGTCTGGGGTGAGCCAGGTGTAACAGTGAAAGGAATAACAAGTATGCTAATCAGGTGATCGTGGTGGGCTGGGGTAGGCCAGTTGCTTTGGGCAGAGGCACCAGTGATCCGACCATCCACAAGTTCTGGATTAACACTGCAATCCCTTAGGTCTAAAGATTCTGGGGTATATAGCTGTCAGCAGATCACTGTAGAAGTGCCAGGACTCTCTGGCCAGTGGGCTCCAGATGACTTGTGAAGCTCCAGAAGTATGATGGGGGAAGAGGTTACATATACAAACATATTGATGGAGTGCATTTAATATGTACACGCTTTCCTAAATACTGTATGTAGCTGCAACATGATGCTATGTGTTATATATGATCTATATGTGTATTTTGTTCTGTGTTACATGTGTTCAATTGTTTCAGTCATATCTGAGTCTTCATGACCCCATTTGGTGTTTTCTTGGCAAAGATACTGGAGTGGTTTGCCATTTCCCTTTCCAGCTCCTTTTACAGATGAGGAATTGAGACAAGCATGGTAAAGTGGCTTGCCGGGGTCACACAGTTAGTAAATGTCTGAGGCTAGATTTGAACTCTTTTTGATTACAAGCCCAGTGCTCTATCCACTGTGCCACCTAGCTCCCCACAGAGGAAGTGTTTTTGTTCAGTTGTGTCCTACTCTCAGGCATCCTGATGGGGTACAGGCCCAAGCTGAGACCTTTGCCCTTTACCCCAAAAAGAGTTTGGGTCCCATTTGTCTAAGGGATTCTCCTTGAATTCTCCCACTTGATCAAGGTCTCAGGCATTCCCCTGAGGCCATAATCCCATCAACTGGCCTTTTGTTGTGGCTATGCCCAACCTCCCAATTCTCTGCTACCTCTAACCTAGCCTAGCTCTCCCTTGTTTTACCTACCTACGGTGCCTGACCCCCCACTTCCCACCCTTAATACTACCTGGGCTCCATTCTCCCTTGGCCACTTGGTCCAGGTCCCTGGCATTCTATTACCTCACAGTCCCCGCAGACTATTTGGCCACTCGTAGATCTCTCCCACAGTCTCTCTGTATATAAGGTCCATTTTGTCTCCATTAAGGTGCTCAGATTCTTATAATCTAGTACCTTCTCAGATTCCTTAAGAACCTAGCCAATAGCTTGCAAATGTTCAGATTCCTTAAGGGTCTGGCCAATATGGTGGATCCTTAATAAACCTTGTCTTTAGCTGAAAGAAGAGTTGGGTCGAATTCTTTTGGGCAGGACCCGGGTGTCGTGATCTCAGGGTGCCAGCACCCCTAAACCTCTAGACCTCATCAACCCCACTTTGGGTTTTCTTGGCAAAGATACTTGAATGATTTGCCATTTCCTTCTCCAGCTCATTTTACAGTTGAGGAAACTGAGTCAGAGTTTAAGTGACTTGCCCAGGGTCATACAGCTCATAAGTGTCTGAGGCTTGATTTGAACTCAGGTCTCTCTGGCTCCAGGCCCAACATTCCATCCACTGAGCCATATAACTTCTATATTATGCATCTTTGCTATCACTGTCCTGGCATATATTATTTTCCTGCATGTGACCTAAGTATTTGGTTACTGTAGCCTGATATGGTTACATAGTTTGGTTATATAGCCTGATATGTGCTATGTTTCATGTATTGCACAAAACCTATGTATTTGATCTACAGTTAATTTTGTTAAATGTATGTGTAAAGGAGGTAAATAGCTGGCCCAGTCATCTCTGGCTATAGCACATCATTGCATGGAGTGTTAAGCTTATGACTTGGCTACTTCTAGAGAAAACATGTGATGACACTGAAAGGACTGGATGCTTGGTATGATGCAGCAAATACCGGGATCTCTCCCTCTGTCTTCCTTCAGTTTAACATATGGCAAGTAATTCTTTCACCAGTGAAGGGTTATGGAGGGACTGCTTTTCCCTCACCCCACCAGAAAGGGTGAGCTGGGAGCACATGGTGGCTAAAGGACATCTGTTGCTTTAGGTTGACCTGATCTTATAAGACTGGGCCTTAGGCCCTTAGGTAACCTTTCTTTTCCCTTTGCTTTCTGTTTCTGTGGTATTAAATAGCAGTGCTGAGAGGGACGCATTCAGCCTTGGAGGCAGCCATGTGAGTTAGAGAAGTCTGGGAGTCCTGGGTCCCTCAGCTGGATGCTACTAGTTGTGGCAGGAGTATTCTGTAATTAACTACCTATACCCTTCAGGAAAAAGATGAACAGGGAGGGACAGGAGGAGGAGCCCTAAGCTCCTGGTCTGGCTTCCAAGACAGAAGAGTAGGACTTTGATAAGACAAAGTAGGGCTGAGTAAAATGTAACTATTTAGCAGTCTCAACAAACCTTATGTTTTGATGGTTTTAAGTCTCAGTCTCCCCAGAGACTATCCCCAGAGTAGTCTTAAATGACTATCTCTTGCTTTGAGTCTTTGTTCATGTGAGCACTTGTGAGCTTTCTGTGAGCCTATTTAGAATTTTCTTTTGTGTGGAGAAATAAATAGCAGTCCTATAGCAGATTATTATCATATGCTGAATATCCTTCTACTCCTTTCCCTTTTGGTAGAACCTAAGGGGAGCCAAACTTAAGGTTTAGGTAATTTTCCCTGGGGCTGTAAGGTGGAGTCGGTAAAGAACCTAAGACTCTAGTGAAAAATCCTAGACACTTTTTTTAGAGAGCTAGGCTCCCTCTTTCTGGATTGACCTTAGTCCATCCAAATTGCTAAGAAGAAAAGCAATTTGGTCCTGGGAAGGAAATGATATTATTGTCCCAGCTTTACAGATGAGGAAACTGAGGCAAACAGAAGTTAAGTGACTTGCCCTGGGTCTTACAGCTAGTAAATGTCTAAGGTCAGATATGAAGTCAGGTCTTCCTTACTCCAGGTCCTATGCTCTCTAAACCTAGCTGCCTGGGTACACTGCTGATATTGGAAAAAGAGAGAGAAGATGAATGCCCCAACACACCCTGCCTTAGCTTCAGCAACCAGATTCGTTTATTGTCATGACATATGTTTTCTTTTTGTTCTATATATTTTTTCTTTTTTTTTTTTGTAAATGCTCATGTAATTAGAAGGAGGATAATATGTTAACTGCACATGTCCTCAGAATTTGGCGTTAGCTATATGAGTACTCTATAGAAACTGAAGACTGTTTATAATATTCATATACAAACTATACCCATATACAGGCTGTGATTTACTTGTGGGTGAAATATAGGTAGCATAGAGACGAGGAGAAACAGGGAAAGGGTCACTACCCCTTTATGGCCTTTTCCACTCTGCATGGGCCCCAGTGATTTGCATGTAACACAAGAAGAATAATGGGGGCAGGGTGAGAAGAGTCTCTTCAATACAGCTTCTCCAAAGGTCCTTTGTATTTTGCTAAGTGGATCCCCTAGAAATGATACTCTGACAGGGTGAGGAGAATTAAAAGAAATTTTTTAAAACCTAATTCAGATAAAGAGACGGACAGTCCACAAGATAGAGAAGAATCAGTTCAAAAAATATGCTTTAAAAAAATGCCTAAAGGCTTCTCTAGCTAGCTGGTTTGGTACAGCTGCCTGAACGAGGTTACATCACAAAATAGCTAAAGATAGTGCGTGGTGCTCTCAGGCTTAAGAGCTGGAAGACCCCCTCCCTCTTCCGTGCTTCTCAGTAGTTGAAAACCAGCAGATGGTAGCAGAGAATAGCAGCTTCAGTAGTGAAGATGCCCAGCAGAGTGCATCCCTCAAGAACACTGGAGTGGAGGGAACAGAAGGAATAGCAGAGGACCCTAGGCTACTGAAGAAAGGAATTTACCAGATGACATTGGTGGCCCTGCGACATTGAAGGTATGAGTTGTTCTGGACACATATGTATTCCTGGGTAAGACTTACTCCTTACTTGTGTGCTTTTTCTCTATGATATTGTGATAACATATGAGTGTGTTCCCCTGTATGTGGGTTGGGGAGATAGATATATTTGATTTTTCTAAAGGACATTTGACCATTTGCCCAGCCCCTCTATTTAATAGACTAGTGCCTCATATAAAGTAGATGCCTCTCAATCAGGGAATGGCTAAGCAAATTGTGGTACATGAATGTAATGGAATATTACTGTGCTGTAAGCAATGACAACTATAAATACAGAGAAATATGGAAAGAGCTACATGACCTGATGTAGTCTACAGTAAGAAGAACCAAGAAAACAATATACAAAGTGACTATGAAAATGTAAACAGAAAGGACCACACACAGAAAAATCAAAAGTGAATGTTGCAAAATAATAAAAGGCAAGTATAGCTGGAAAAAAGAGATGAGAAGATACCCCACACTTTGCAGAGGTGTGAAGTCTGTGTGTTGCATATACTTTAGATTATTTTCCATGTATGATCAGTTATGCTGATTTTTCCCTTCTTTTTCCTCTTTTTATATGTGTGTATATACATATACATATATATTTGGTGAGGCAATTGGGGTTAAGTGACTTGCCCAGGGTCAGACAGCTAGTGTCAAGTATCTGAGGCCAGATTTGAACTCAGGTCTTCCTGACTCCAGGGCCAGTGCTCTATCTACTGCGTCACCTAGCTGACCCTTTCTTCTTTTTTAAAATCTTAAAAAAAATAGTGTTTGTTATATGTGTATACCCAGCTCCAAAGGCCGTTGTTATGGGACTCACTCTGCATTGGTAGAGATCAATTTCATATCTTCATGGGGGAGGGAAAGAGCTGATAAGAGGACAAGAGAGGGATTCATTCTCTTCTGTTTCTTTGGGCCCTTCTGGCTTTCAGCTTTGAGAGAAAAGATGGACAACGACAACTACAATTCAAGTTGCTGAAAGGAGAAAAAGACTCTAGGAAAATGCCTACATGAGAGGAGCTGGCAATTTCCATCATGCGCCTATACCCAGCTTGCTATACTACAGACTTTGGGGAATTTCTTCTTTGGGAAATTTGGGACTCTCTGAGTTCATCTGACTTACCTTGATCACAGTGGGAAAGTTCCTTCACTCTGTGATGTCTGGTATATATTCTCCTATATATAGGTTCCCAGATTTCTGCTTTGCTATGTGTGTTCATTGTGGACCTGTTATTTGCTGGGAAGAAAGTCAAGCCTAGACATAAAGCATATATGAAGCTTTTTCCCATCAAGAAATAGCAATTAAGGGGGCAGCTAGGTGGTGCAGTAGATAGAGCTCCAGCCCCGGAGTCAGGAGAACCTGAATTCAAATCTGGCCTCAGACACTTGATACTTACTAGCTGTGTGACCCTGAGCAAGTCACTTAACCCCGATTACCTCACCAAAAAAAGAAATAGTAATCAAGAGTTTAGCTTGAACCTGAAAACTACATTTCCTAGGTTTAGGTGTCAAACATGTGGCTGGACCAGATTAAAATATAATTGGGAAATATTTAACAAAACAGACAGGTAACATTACATTTCAAAATCTTCAGTATGTAGCCTGCAAAGATCTTTATTCGGTAGCCTATTTCTATTTGTTTTGTTTTCAAATATGGTTTATATTTGTCTTTTAAAAAAAATATCACCATAGTTTCCTTCTGTATCCCTTCCTTTGCTCCTCTCATTGCTCTAAACTAATAATATGTAGGTATAATTCTAACCCAGTATCTGTCTTTGAGGAGAGTAGAGAGGTTGCCTCTGGCCTCAACCTCTTGCTTCCCTTCCTGGCAGGCATTAAAGTCTCCCTTGGAGAAGGGGGTGGTGGGGAAGAGAGGTTAGAGATGGCTATTCTGCCTCTCTTCAAGCCACACCTCCATGCTACATGTGTGGGATGGCCTCATCACATATGCGATGACTATCTGGTAGGGGAAAGAGGAGGGATACAGGAAGATACAAGATGATACAAAAAATATAAGACATCAATAAAAACTTACTTTAAAAAAAAGCAACCTAGTATCTTCTCATTACATCCAGGATCAAACATAAAATCCTTTGGTTTTTAAAGCCCTTCATAACCTGGTCCCTTCCTGCCTTTCTTATACCTTACTCCCCTCCATCTACACTACTGTCTACTGACATTGGGCTCCATGCTGTTCCTTGAAAAAGATTCCATCTCCAACTCTGATTTTTCACTGATTATTCTTCCTCTATTAGATTGTAAGCTCCTTGAGGGTAGGAACTTTTTTTTTTTGCCTTTCATTGTATTCCCAGTGCTAATCACAGATCTTGGCACTTACTAAAATCTTAATAAACTCTTGTGGACTTATGGTTCTGTGTTTTTTAAATTAAATGTCTTCTGTTTTGATCTAGTGTCTTCTGATTGACTGGTAAAAGAAATCTATTGGCAGGGTTTTTTTGTTTTGTTTTGTTTTTTGGCGAGGCAACTGGGGTTAAGTCACTTACCCAGAGTCACACAGCTAGTGAGCCTTATGTGTCTAAGACCAATTTTGAACTCAGGTCCTCCTGACTCCAGGGCCATCCCTCTATTCGCTGTGCCACCTAGCTGCCCCAAGGGGTCCTCGAACTATGGCTTTGAATGAATGCTGGACCACACTCACATCATTCTTCAGACCTCTGAACCTCAGGTTCCTGAGATTAATTTTGGTAGAGAGGTGATGTACAGGAGCAGAATGAAAACTGTATTTTCAGACACAGTCAAGATGTGGAAGAGAGGACATTCTTTTTGGTGGGGATGGGGGACAGGGATAGAATTGGTGGAGTTTGGGGGGGAGTAGTAATAAAACTTTTTTTTTCAAGGAGGAGAATAAATAAAAGTATCAATGAATCATTTAAAAATATAGAAGACAGCAGAAAGAAATTCAAAAAGAGATACAGATGAGTAGGGCAGTACAGGATCTATCACTAAGTATACAACAAAAAAAAACCCCAATTAATAGTTTCATATTGTGTTCAATTCTTTTGCAGTTAAATATGTGTGGATGTTTATGAAGTTTGTGATAATAAAATGAAAATTTTAAAAGAAAGAAGAAATGGCAGGTTTGAACTAGATGACCTCTAAGTTCTATTCTAAATCTCTGATCCTATGATCAAGGGGTCCCACATATAAGGGGGCCCTGGATGATACATACAAATTCAGCAATTTTCAATTGTTATTGTATTGCTTAAATGCAAAAAGTTTTAAATCCTAAGTTATCTTACCTGTCTTCCAACATTTGTCTAGTCTGCCTTTATGATCAAAGAATGGAAATTAATTCTGACATTAATACAAACAAGGCATAATTAGAAAGGTAAATATTCTGAAGGAGGAAAAAATATAATGTATTCTGAATGCAACTGCTAAAATAACTTCACATTTTCTGCCCTTGATATTTTTATGTAAATGATGGAAGCTAGAAAGGAGAAAGAATTATAGGGCTCTTAGATTGTTAACTCTATGAGGGTAGAGACCATGTCACAACTAATCTTTGAATTTTCCCCACTCAATAACAGTATAGTACTCAGCACACAGTGCTTAATAAATGTTTGTGAAACTCAACTAAATCGAATTTATTTCATCTGAATTTATTTGAATTTCACAAGTATCTACATCCAGGCTCACTGCAACTCTTAGGAGTCATCATTATCAACATTACTTTTATTATTATGAAAAATTATTAAAGATCACTAAAATAAAAATTATTCAAAACAAAATATACTTAAACATACAATTATCAATGTCAACAATAATTCATACTAAATCATGTTCTTCTGATGTTTATAATTTATATATTCACATATGGATAAAATACATATTTTTCTTTTACACAGCTGTGGTCCATATGGATATTAAAATTCTAGTTGGACTTTTTTTAAGTTTTGCATTATTTCACATAGGTCTTTCCATATTTCTTTAGATTCTTCATTTTTATCATGCATTATTATGATATACATGGATATACTACATTCTATTTAGCCAGACTGAGCCAATCTTGGGGCATTTTGCTTGTTCACAGTTTTTATTTTACATGTAATAAAGAATAGGACCAAGTAATTGAAGACCTTCAAGGCCAGATTAAGCCATCTGGACACCATTCTCAGATAATGGGGGGAGTCATTGAAGGCTTGGGAACAGGAGAGTGACATGATAAAAGTAATATTTTAGGAAAGTTTGGCAGTGTTACACAGGATGCATTAGAAGGGGTGGGAAGACCTGGAGTCAAACTTCAATTAAGTAATAACTATGATGTGTGAGGAATCAGGGATATGTTCTAGCCAAATGACTTGCTCCCTGAATCTGGCCCTTTATTTTGCATCTCCCTGGACTGACACAAGCCATCTCCCATCCCTAAAATGCACCAAAACTGGGAAGGCAATTTTGAGTCTGGGGAACAGCTGGGAGTTTGTGAGGGAGTGACATGAAAAAAGAGTTATAAAGGGAGGTGGGGCCTTGCTTAGGGCCTTAAATGTTAGGCTAAAGAATTTGTTTTTTATCTTAGAAACACAGGAGCCATGGAAGATTTCTGAATAGGGGAATGACATGACCCCATTTGTCCCTTATGAAGCTCCTTTTGTAATCGGCTTGGGTTCCTACGCAGCAGGAAGTTGGATTGGAGGGGAGGGAAAGAGACAAGAAGCAGAGAGACCAGTTAGGAAGCTATTACAGTGGTACAAGGGAGTGAGGAGGGCTTGAAATAGGGGAGTGGAAATCTAGGTGTAGAAAAGGTGAAAGGGATGAGAAATGTTGAGGAAGCACAATCAAGACTTTGCAACTGATTTTGACTATGGGATGTGGGGAGAGGAAGGAGTCAAAGAAGACTGTGAGGTTATGAGCCTGAGGAAAAGAGACCATAGAATAGAAACAGGGAAGTTGTAAGGAGGAGCAGATTTAGCAGAGAAGATGAGTTCTATTTTTCACATGCCTGAGTTTGAGTTGCCTAAGGGACTTCTTGGAAGAGATACCTAACAGGCTGTTAACTGTGAGGAACTGGAATTCAAGAAAAGAGATTACAATTGGATATATAGACTTTGGAATGGGTGTAGAGGTGATCCCAGAACCTGGAACTTAATGAGATCATTAAGGAAGAAGAGTTTAGAGAGAAAAGACAAAGGGTCCCAAGGCAAAGCGCTAAGCAATACTCAAGGCTCTAGATTTGGGTAACAATTTAACAAAGGAGAGGGAGGAGCAGTCAGCCGAGTAGGAGGACTCTTATTATCATTGATATTAATCTGGTGGAAGGGAACTTGGACATCATCTAGTTCTACCTTTTCACTTTCTAGATGAAGAAACTACGGTCCAGAGGGGACAAGTGATTTGCTCAAATATATTGGGGCTAAGCTACCTGGTCTTTCATATATACTGATCATATACATATTCCTTTGTTGCTAGTAAATATTCAATGTAGCCAGCTGAACTAGACCCTCTTCACAATCACATTTTTAAATGCACAAAATAAAGAAGTAGGATGATGAAGGAAACTAGTTAAAATACAGTCATCGAAATATATTATGAACCCCAGGTTAAAAACTTCAACTAAAGTCTAGGTTTATTATCCCAACTTCCATTCATAGTTGCAAGTCAAGTCCCTTGGAAGAGGCTACTATTTCTCCCCTCAGGGGTCTTGGGGATCTTGAGGGGTGTTTTTTAATGCTATAGCTCTGGTAGCTGTCTCCCTCCCCCCATTCCCCCACAGATTCTCACTTGATACCAATCAGACTTAATTAGAGATGGGGGGAGGGAAGGAAGAGGAAAAAAAGAAAGTTATAGGATAACTATTATATATTTAAAAGGAATAGCAAATTTTACGTAAAAGGTTTGTAGTTTCATGTACAATCATCTTTTTTTCCTTCTCTTCTACGTATGGAAATGCTTGTTTTATTCCTTAAGTTCAGAATAGAATAAACAAAAATAAAAAAAGTTACAGATATTTACTAAAAAGTCTATAGGAATAATAGTTGGTACAGAACGTCACTCCCAAACCAAGGGCACACTTTCCCAAAAGTACATCGAGTCGGGAAAAGTGGGGGTCAAGCTTAGAAAGCACGTATGGCAAAAGGGTTAACTCATAGATCCTGGTTCATGCAGCCCTCATAAAGTTCTTCATAGACATGGTATAGCCTTCTGCTGGGACTCCTGTAGAGCCCTAAAAGACTGCTTGTGTCTGTCCTCAGGTCCTGATGCAGTGAGCGAGTCAGTCAACAAGCATTTCTTAAATACTTACCAAGTACAAGGTGCTAGGAATACGAACATAAACAGAAAGAAAGCAAAACCCCTGCCCTCAAGAAGCTTATATTTTAATGGAGGACAATGTAGCCTGTGTGTCCTTCTAAAAATGGAGGTACTGGGAGGAACTGATGTGGTTTAGGGGTTCAGGGGTGCCAGGACCCCAAAATCACAAGCGGGTACTGCCCAAAAGAATTCGACCCAAGCCTTCTTTCAGCCAAAGACAAGGTTTATTAGAACATCCATCATATTGGCCAGACTCTTAAGGAGTCTGAACATTAGTAAGCTATTGGCTTCTTGGGTAGATTATAAGAACCTAAGAAGTGGCTAGATTTTAGGAATCTGAGCATCTTAATGGAGACAAGATGGACCTTATATATAGAAAGCCTGTGGGAGGGATCTAGGAGTGGCCAAGTAGTTTGGGGTTAGAGGAGGAGGGGCCTAAGGAGATCTGGATGGGAGTGGCCAGTAAACTGGGGTGAACAGAATTCCTGAGGCCTGGACAATGGAGCCTCGCTAGGATTAAGTGTGGGAAATGGCCGGGGGCCATAGGGAGGTAAAACAATGGAGGGGAGATTGGGTGTAACCACAAAGAAAGGCCAGTTGATGGGATTATAGCCTCAGGCGAAGGCCAGAGATTTGGCCAAGTGGGATAGTCCAGGGTTTTTCCTTTCTGGGGCCCAGAGCCTAACCCCATCAGAACCAGCCAATCAGAAGGAAGGTCTGCAAGGGCAGAGGGTACTTCAATTTGTGAAGTCTAGAGCTGAAGTGAACTTCCAAAGTGAAGAGGATTCTAGAATCTGATAGAGAAAGCCTGGAATTCATCCTGGAAAGGAGAGATACTTTTGCTAGTCGCCGTTGTCCCAGGATGATACTAATGATGCTACTTGAATTGTTAGATTTTCCCTACAGCTAGCCTAAATTTACCTATATGCAACTTGTAATTACTGCTCTTGCCTTCTGGGGTTAAGCAGAGCTAGTCTAATTCCTTTTCTACAAGATAGTCAAAAATACTTAAAGATGGTTATTATGAGGGGGCAGCTGGATGATGCAGTGGATAGAGCACTGGCCCTGGAGTCTGGAAGACCTGAGTTCAAATGCTGCTCTTAGACCAGACACTTGACACTTACTAGCTGTGTGACCCTGGGCAAGTCACTTATCCCCAATTGCCTCACTAAAAAAAAAAAAAAGTTATTTTTTTAAAAAAGATAGTTATGTCCCAGAGAGATTTCTCTTCTCCAGGAGAAACATCTCCAGTTCTGTTAACTGATCCTCATAGTTTGCTAGGGAAAATGCTTTGAAAACTTTAAAGCACAATATTAAGTATGGGCTTATAGCTGCTGTCTAAAGTCCCTGGCAGCTCAATATTTATTCAGAACCTGCTAGGTATCAGGCTGGACGCCAGTTGTGCAGAATGCTAAACAAACATAATATTTAGTTCCTGCCTTTTAGGAACTTACATTCTAATTCTAAGGTCTAACAACAAGAGACAGTTAGGGAACAATTGTGTATTTACTGTACCAAAGGAACAGATTTAGAAGCTCTGTAGCAGACCTATGAGAAATCGGTGTGGGCTGGAGTAATTTAAATATAAACAAGAGCTTCTTCAAAAGTAAAATTTCAGACTATCAAACATTAAAACATTTTCAAGGAACAAAGTTTGCAAAGAATCAGGGAAACTAAAAATTATCTCTACTTTCGCTTTATCAACATTCATGTAATTATTTTAAAGTAATCTATGAGTATTTAAGAACACCACTTCATATGCAGAAACTGAAAGCAAAAGATAATCCATCCTTACAAGAAATAAATCAGATAACTTCGGTTCCTGCCTAGAGCTCCCAATTCAGGCTGTTCTCTGGAGTTGGAGTAGGGACTAGGAACAAGGGGTGCTGTGGGTTGCAGCCTCTATGGTAATTAGCGGCTCCCCCCCCCCCCCCCCGCGGACAATTTGCTCGACTAGGCAGCATTTCATTCATCTTCCCTTCAACCTCAATTGTGGTGCACAATGTTAAATCTTTACAACTTTATTCCTCTTTATGTGCATTTGGAAAACTGGCATCTAGGACAGAAACAGTTTCTCCAGGGTAGGGGAGAACGTATCTCCTTGGTACATTTTGTTAGTGCTAAATTGGATTTTGGCTTTAATCTGGTTGAGTATAACAATGGAGAATTTTTGTAGGATAGACCTTTTCCTATATAAATATTATCAGTAAGTTTTAAGCCTAGGAACAAAACTGAGTTTTTCAACTATTCTGAATCTATATTGGCAGTGTGTGATGAGGAACGTACATTATTAGACTGAATTTAAAAAAGCAGGTGCAGTTTGACATATAAAAGTTACTTGCATCACCTTTAATCACTTAAGTAAAAAACATTTGAATTTAAGTTTTTGAGGACACAATACAGAGTCTTAGTATTTTTTAAAATTATCTGCCTCCCAAAGTGAGATGATTAGTTTCTGGTTCAATTACAAATTGGCCCAGTGAGTTTTGGGTCTGCAGATATTTATTGTTGTGCAGACGTCTTTCCAAGAAAAATAAAACTTACCATTTCAATAAGGAAAACTGTAGCCAACTTGTTTACTGAGTGACCTTTGTACCATGCAATTCATAAACGGGCCACCATTTAGTATTAACAACAGAATCAGGATATTTCGAATTTATTTTTCACTTGAGATTGTAAAAAAGAATTTAAATTTATTGAACATATTTAAATATCCTCAAAAAGAAACATTGCATATTGGGCTTCAGAACCACATTTCATGATTAAAACCATTTTAAGTCGCAAATGTCTGCTAAAAAAAAAAAGCTCAAGTTGAAGCAACTTGAGCAAGAGAACGTGACAGAGAATTTAAAAAAAACACCCTAAACGTTTCGACGTATTTAATTCTGTGTATTGCAATATGGGCGAGTTGTTGCTATGAGAACCCTATGTTTTGCCTCCGGGCTGGTATCTGACGTTGCAGCAGAGACAACACCGCTGCCAGTGTTTTAACTGGAGCCTGGCATCTGACTACAGCTAGCACTCCTCGGCTTCAGGAACATTGGCCTAATGGCCGATTTCCTCCCGCTCCCACCCTAGTTGTCCTTTGAAGTCACCGCGTCACCCAGCCAGGGCCGTTTTTGCTTCGCCCTCCTGGGGAGAGAGCAAGGGTGGGGATGGATGGTTGCAGGGAAGGCCAGCAGAGCGGTAAAAAAGAGATGGCCGGTTGCTTTGCCTTCTGGCGACTGCTGCCTTCCCGGGCCCGGGCTGGAGAGTGCGGGAGGTGCCGCCCCCGGGCGCACCCCACGTGGGCTGCTCGCCTCGCGGAGGGGAGGAAGGGGGGAGGGGCGGCCCTCGGCTCGATCCCGGGCTCTGCAGGCCCACAGCGCCTCCTGCACGTTTCCAGCCGCCCCCCCCTTTTTTAAACCTTGCAATAAAAACGCAGCCATCCTGGGGAGCACGAGGGAGGGAGGAAACGAGCGGGAGAAATTGGGGCGGGGGAGGTCCCCCTGTGGAGGGCCGGAAGGGAGGGCTTTGGTGGCAGTTATCTAACAATACCCCAGGGTTCTGGGGATCTAGGGCGGAGCCCACGTTTGTATTGCGGAGGCGCTGAGTTTCCGTGGAGGGGTCTTTTACGTGGGGATTGCCCTTGTTTTCGACTCCCCTTTTCCCCCATTCCCCCATTCCCCTACGGCTAGAAGGACAAGCCTTCTGGAAGGTGCCGGGCCTGGTGTTTTTCTCCATTCTCATCCCTTCCCTTCCCTTTCTGATCCAGGCGGTTCTTCTTTCCCGCCGCCGCCCAGCGCCACCTGGCATCTCCAGGGCGACCGGGCCGGCACAAGATGGCGGACGATAAAGACAGCGGAGGTAGGAAACCGCCTAGGGAAGGGAAGGACCCGGCCAGGCTTGCTAAGCGTAGCCTGAGGCCTCGGAGGAAGCATCCCAGGGGATCCCCTTCCTATACCCCTTTGTACGTGCCACCCGCAGAGGGGAATGGGCGTCGGGTACGGGGGTGGGGTAGTCGGGGTTGGGGGGGTGACCTTGGCCCCGCCCAGCGCGGGAGGAGGAGGAGAAGGAGGAGGAGGAGGGATACCTTCGCTCTCCTCCCCCTCTCCTGCTTCTCATCCTCCCCCCTCCCTTCTCTTCTCTTCCCCTCCCCCAAGACAGGCGCAGTGCCCGAGTGCGACGCCTCGGTGCCTCCCGCCGCCCCCTCCTCCTCTTCCGGGAAACTGTAGCGAGCCCCCATAGCCCGGGGCTCGGGGACAAAAAGATGGTGTCCGGGTGGTTGTATGGCGTATGGGGATCGCTGCGTCCACCCACTAGGCCCCGGGGTCCAGGCCTCGGCCCGGCGGGGTTCCTCCTGGATCCTCATTTCACCTCCCATCGCCCCCACGCGGCCGCGCCAGGCCTCCCTTCACGTCTCTCTGCCTGACGACTGTTTGGCGGCACCATTTTGCCTCCCGCGGAGGAAGGCGAGGGCGGGAGGAAGGGCGGCTGTGGCGGTTCCCTCCCTCTTCTGCGCCATGAAGGGCCTTCTGGGCCGCGCCTCTCCCCCGCCCTGGGTTGTCTGTGGGAAGAAAGAGGCAGGCCGGAGACTTTCATTTATTTATTTTGGGGGGAGAAAAAAAACAGCCACATTTTCTGTCCCCACGATCGTGATCGAGGAAGCGCGTTCGGGAAGCCTGGCCAGGAGGTGGGGCCGCCCGCCACAGAGGGCATCCTTCCCGGGCGCTCCTTCCAAGCAGGCCCGAGGATGATCGCGCACCTCGGCCACGGCAGACCTGCCTCCCCCCTCCCCGGCGTTGGCCCGTGCTGCGGTCGCCGCGGGCGGCCCCCATCTTCAGTTGCGTGGAAGCAGACATGTTTGCTTCTGGTTCCCCAGAGGGTTCTCCGCACAATAAAAAGAAAAGCCCTAGTCTGAGAAGCCGTGAAAAGGCGGCGCCTCACCCTAGTCAAATGTCGGAGGCGGGGGGAGAGTAGCCACAAGAGACTAGAGTGTCTCGCATGGCCAGGAAAGTGCACGTGCGGGACCAGATCACCCAACATTAAAGCAGCAACAGAAACCATTTTAGGGCTCCACACTTGGAAGAAGGCTTCCCTGGCTTCCTGCCTCCCCCCAACCTCCCCTTAATTCTAGTGCATTAACTGTTGATTATTTCCAGTTTATTCTTAATAGTTTATTTTTCAGTAGCTTGTTTTTACATCGTTGTTTGCACGTTGTCTTACCGTTTAAACTCTGAGCTGCTTGGGAGCAGGGACTGTTTTTTGTCTTTCTTTTTATTCCCGAGGCTTTTAAACACAATGCCTGCCACATAGTAGGCATTACTAAATGCTTGTGGATTATTTAAAACGTAGTACTAGGTTACTAAATCATTCTCCCTTGTATATTTTAAATACGACTAGTCCTATTAATATTGATAAGTAATTTCTACCAATTTCTATTGTAGACTGTAAACCTCTTCAGAAAAAGGAATGTTTTTTGCCTTTCTTTGTATCCCCAGCTCTTAGAGAATACTTGGCATATATAGTAGGTGTTTAATAAATGCTTGTTGACTATTTGAAACCTAGTATTTAGGGTTACTAAACCACTTATTGTATATTTTGGATATTATTGTAGTTCTATTTCAGTTGATAAATAATTTCTACTCAGAAAAATTCCAGCAAAGCAATACAATTAGAAGGTGAAAGCATATCATCAGCATTTGAGGACCCTGAGGTGGGCTGTGAAAGAGCCCTGAAACTAGGAAAACTGAACTTGAAAAAATCACTTAACTCTCTCAAGCCTCAATATTTGCATCTGTAAAAGGACATTGGACTATATATAGCCTTTAAGGCCTCTTCCAGCTCTGGATTTCTGCTGTGCCACAGAAAGTCAGTTGACACAGGTAAATCTGCTGTAATGATTTATCCATTTTTATCAATGATAATATTTGGAATTGAAACAGGCTCTGGCCTCAAGGAGTTTACAGTCTTTTTTTTTAAACAAATTTAAAAAAAAATTTTAATTTTAATTTTTTTTTAGTTTTTAACATAACATTCACTTTTGTAAGATTTTGAATTCCAAATTTTTTCTTCTTCCCACTCTTCCTCTTCCCCAAGATGGCATGCAATCTGATGTAGACTATACATGTGCAGTCATATTAAACATATTTATGCATTAGTGATACTGTGAAAGAAGAATCAGAACAAAAGGGAAAAACCACGAGAAAGAAAAAAAAGGAGAAAATAGTGTGCTTTGATCTGTGTTCAGACTCCATAGTTCTTTTTCTGGATGTGGATAGCAAGAGTTTACATTCTTAATGAAATTTATGAACATTGCTATGCTACCTTTCCTAAAATAAGTGATACTAGCTTTCAGTGATGCTGTTTAGAAAGTACAGTACTACAATGTATACATCCTAAGAAATGACTCATTTTTATATTGATTTTTCAGCTATATCAGGAAACGGGAATATAGAATTTTAGAAGTAGAAGGGGATTTAGAGCCAGCATGCTTCACTGGAAAGAACAGTGAATGTGGAATCAAAGCCTTGGGCTTGAATGTCATCTTCACCATATATGTCACGAATCCCTTAGCCCTTCTAAATCTTAATTGCACTCTGTAAAATAAGAATAATGATAATACCACTTCATACTTCCCTTTGTTGTGAGGAAAACACTTTAAAACTGTAAAACACTATAAAGTTGTGAGCGGTTATTTTCATTAGTATGATCCCTTTCCTTTATAAATAAGGAATCTGGCTATAAAGGTTAAATGAGTTTCCCTAGGTCTTACAGTTAGCTGGCAGTGAAGCAGGAAATAGAACCTGGTTTGGTTACTTTATTTAGCAACGCTAATAGAAGTAGATACTTAGAAGATACTGGGAAGAGATTTGTCGGCAACCCAAACAGGTTAATCATGGATATTTGTGAGCTATTTTTGTTAGTAAGAGAACACTCCAAAAAACAGACATTTAACTTTGAAGCAGAGAGGACTTGAGAAGTCATTTAATACTCCCTCATTTTAAAGGACAGTGGGAAGTAGAAAGGATGCTGAATGTGTGATCAGAAGACCTGAATTAATCTCCTGGCTTTGTCACTGACTGCATACTGTGTGACCTTGTGTAAGATAGTAGACTTCTCTGGTCCTCAGTTTTGACCTGAACAAGGTCAGGTATCTGACGGCTCTAATTTTATTATATGAAATGATTTTTCCCAGAGTAGAAAAAGGACCAGACTGGGAGTCAGTAGCTTTGGCTTCTAGGCCTAGCCATTAATTAGCAGGCTTTAGGAGAATTATGTAACCTCTTTTAGCCTCATCTCTAAGAGGAGGGGTTTGGATTAGACATCTAAGGTCAGTTCTAGCTCTAAGAGATGATTTTCCCAACCCAAATGTCTCCTGATTTTTTTCCAGTAGTCTATTTTGCCACATGAACTGTCATTTAATTAAAAAAAACACAAAAACAACAACAGATGATATAATTACTGAAAGGGTATGTAAATATATATTATGTATAAATATAAATGAATAAAATTTTTCATCTTAAAATAAATGAGGCGGCTGGCCTATAGGCAGCTAGGTGGTAGTACTGGGCCTAGAGTCACGAAGACCTGCATTCAGATCCAGCCACAAACATTGTGACCCCTGTCTTAATTTCCTCAACTGTAAAATGGGGATAATCCTCACAAGGTTGTTGTGAAGATAGAAGGAGATAATATTTGTAAAGCACTTAGTACAATGCCAGGCATATAACAGGAGCTTAATGATGCTTGTTGCAGGGGTGGGGTTGGGGGGGATTTGCAGAAAGAAATATTCAGAGGAATTCTATTAACTCCTGTGTTCCTCATTGGCTTACCTGAAGATCGATGCATTTGAAAAAGATTGCCCCTTCCTTTGTCTGCCTTACAAAATTCTACAGGGTTAAGCCTAGTACAGTACAAACAGTTCTGGATTTAAAAATTGGACTCACATAATGGCTCTGCACCTTAGCTCTGTGACCATGGGCAAATCAGTTAACCTCTCTGGGTCTCAGATTCTTTATTTGTAAAATGAGGAGGGTTGGACTAGATGACCTGTTAGGTCCCTACTTAACTCTAAATTTGTGGTGTGGGCCATCAGGAGCCAGTCAGCTGCCAGAACTGTGTTGGTTCTCAAGGATTCAACTCTTTCCCTACACCATTCAAAGCAGAGATTCAGGGATGGCTATGAGGTAGAGAGATCAAATGGGTTTTGTACCCTTTTTGTATGAATGAAAGTGGCCACTAAATCAGTTTGTACACTGTCAGTAAACCCTGTAGTAAATCTCTGTCAAAAATCCCAAACCTGACTTGCACAAGACTTAATAACCATCAACAGAAACAGTCAAACATATACAAACATATAAAATGAACTAAGATCATGCCTGCTACTTAATTACTATTTTAGTCATAAATGTAAAATGACTTTTTAAGAGAAAAATTGAAGAGTTAGGCAACAGATATTTCCTGGGAACCTAGCTATCTTATTAGTCATTTCTCCCTCCTTATCTTCTTTTAAGATTCTATTTCTATGAAGCCTTTTCTAATCTTTACAGATTCTAGTACTTTCCCTCCTCAAGTTTTTGCCTTAGGAGAACAAGCAGTGGAAATTGTAAGGAGACATTAGGTTTATTGTTAGAAAATATTTCTTAACAATTAGAACTATTTTTAAATGGAATAGGCTTCCTCAAGAGGTAGCAGGTCCTCAACTCCTTGTCATTGGAGGTCTTCGAGATGACTTGTCAGGTTTCTTATAGTTGGGATTCCTTTAGTTATGGGTTCCACTAGATGGTCACTCAGATGACCCAACTCTAAAATTCTGTTTTGCACCTTCCCCCAGCATATAATAAATTCTTTGAAGGACAGGAACAATTTTACCCTCCCTTTCTATCCTCAGCATCTGGCAGAGGGCTTTGACTGTGGTGGGCAGGCACGTAATAACTGTGATGAATTTTAAGCATAAGCAAGTAGGGAAGTTGGAGCAAAAGAGATTGGTGGAGGAAGAAGGCTGATAACATAACTTTGGCCTTTGCTGAGTCTGAGGACAGTCTGTCAAAATTTGCCTGTGATTTTGTAGGCTTAGAGAATGGCTTGAGTCTCCTAGAAGAGATTTGACCTGATTACACAGCTAGGACAAATCAGAGGCAAGACAGGTACTTGGGTCTTTCTCATTCCGCTCTCCTTTGCCATGCTGCCTCAAAGTTTGGAAGTATAGAGCTATTGAGAATGAGATGTCCAGCAGGCAGTTAGAAATTTGGGACTGTATTAGTCTAGTGTTGTGTAAACCCAAGAACATGAACTACTTGGGGGAAGGACTCCTTATAAAAAGAAACAAAACTGCTTGGAAAATTGGAAAGCAGTTTGATTAAAAAAAATTTAGATGGAGATCTTATACTAAAATTAGTTTCAAGTGGAACTTACTATAAAAGGGCATATCATTAAAATATTACAGGAAATGGGAAGGAGGAGATAGCTTTTACAATTATTAGCTGAGGGAAAATTCTTAATCAAGGGATAGTAGTGATCATAAAAGATAAGACAGACCTTTTGATTATAGAAAATTTAAAAGCTTTTGTATGAACAAAATCAATGCAACTAGGATTAGAAGAGACATTATCAATGGAGAAAAATCTTTGCATTAAATGTCTTTGATAAAAGCCTGATATCTAAGATATATAGGCAATTAACACAAATATAGAAGACCAGATACCATTTACCAGTATGCAAGTGGCTAAAAGGATAAGATCAAAGCAAACATAACTTGTGTAAGGATATGTCTTCAGGCTAGTTGTAGACATGGACTCTATTGCTATTTGCTGAATGGAATGTTAGAAGTAGGATAGATAATTTTTGCTAGTTTTAGCATTTTCCTTTAATGTTTTCAAGCAAGTTTACACAGAAGTTTTCCTTTTTTTTTTTTTAACCAAGAACCTATTAATTACATTTCTTTATAGTTTTGAATCTTTCTTGTTTCAATGCCTCATAAAATATTCAGGGAGAGGCTATCTTTTATTTTTAAATTATGAACTTAAACACTAAAAAAGAGAACATATATACATACAGCTGACCACATTTACAAAATTATGAATATCCATGTTATATTGCATACTTAAAGTATAGGTTAGGCATGTTTTTTTTTTGGTGAGGCAGTTGGGGTTAAGTGACTTGCCCGGGGTCATATAGCTAGTAAGTGTTATGTGTCAGAGGCCGGATTTGAACTCAGGTCCTCCTGACTTCAGGGCTGGTGCTCTGCACTGTGCCACCTAGCTATCCGTAGACACGTTATTTTCAAAACTATTCTTCTTGTCTGTGTTTCCTTCTGTTCTCTTCTGTGCATTTAAAAAAACGTTTCAATGGCTTTCTTTTTGGGGTATTATTATTTTTTTTATTAATTTATTTTGATTTATCAATAATCACTTCCATATGGTTTTGAGTTTAAAATTTTCTCCCCTTTCCTCCCCACCACCCTTCCCAAGACAGCGCGCAATCTGATATAGGCTATACATTTACATTCCTATTAAACATATTTTCACATTAGTGATGTTGTAAGTAAAAATTACAACCAATAGGAGGAACCATCAGAAAGAGGAAACAAAATTCAACAGAAGAGAAAAAAAAAACAGTTCAACTTCCATAGTTCTTTCTTTGGATGTGGATAGCATTTTCCATCACGAGGCCCCTGGAGATGTCTTAGATCCTTGTATTGCTGGGAAGAGTTAAGTTTATCACTATTAGTCATTGCACAATGTGACTGTTATTGTTCTCTTGGTTCTGCTCACTTCACTCAGCATCAGATCATGCAAGTCTTTCCAGGTTTTTCTGAAGTCAGCCTGTTCATCATTTCTTATAGCGCAATAGTATTCCATTACATTCATATACCACAACTTGCTCAGCCATTCCCCAATTGATGGGCATCCTCTCAATTTCCAATTCTTTGCCACCACAAAAAGAGCTTCTATGAATATTTTTGTGTATGTGGGTCCTTTTCCCTTTTGTATGATCTCTGGGATACAGCTCTAGAAGTGCTATTGCTGGGTCAAAGGATATGCACATTTTGAGCATAGTTCCAAATTGCTCTCCAAAATGGTTGGATCATTTCACAGCTCCACTAACAATGCATTAGTGTTCCAATTTTCTTGGGGTATTATTATTACTAAACTCGGCTCTCTCCCAAACTCCCCATTAAAAACTAAAAGGAGAAATATAAAATAATGCCCTTTTAACAAGTAAGCATAGTCATGTAAAACAAATCCACGCATTTTTGACCATGTCCAAAAATCTGTGTCTCTTTTCCCACCTTGACTCTACCATCTCTCAGTCAGTGTGTGGTTAACATCCCTCATTAGGGATATTCTGTAGACAGAGTTGGTCATTGCAGTAATCAAAGTTTTTGAGTCTTACATCCTTGTCCTTCTTTACAATATTGTTAACTTTGTATAACTTGTTCTGTTGGTTCTGCTTACTTCATTCTGTAACAGTCTATACTACACAGGATTCTGTGAAATTGTCTTTCATCATTTTTTATGGCATAATAATGTTCTATTACATTCACATGCTACATTTTTTGAGTTATTTCTCAATTGATGGGTACAACTTTTGGATATTGTTTATTTTCTTTTAATTTTCTCTTTAGGACTAAGAACTTTGTTTTTCTTGAGACTATTCTCTGCCTCTTAACCTCCCCTTTCTGTTTGCTTATTTCACTTTTGAAATTGATATATTTTCTAGCTGTGTGATCCTGAATAAGTCATTTAACCCCAATTGCCTCATCAAAAAAAAGCAAAAAAAAAATTGATATATTTCTACATCTTTCTCTATGTGTATGTGTTTGTGTAACCCTCGTTTGTCCATTTCAGATAAGGTTCATGTTCATCTGATGCTGGTTCTCCCCATTCTATCCTCCGTATTTATATATACTTCTCACAAATCCCAATTAGGAAAAATGGCAAATTCCACCCCCCTCTTCCTCATTTCTTCAGTAGTGTATTTCTTTTAACTTTCTATTTCCCCTCTAACAAACAGCAACAAAAGAACCAGTCCATCCCCAGTTCCTCTGTTTTTGTAAATTAAATCCCTCAATACCTTTTTAAGACATTAAGATCCTGAAGCAAAACTTAATTATTTTTTTCATATTCAAATATTGGCATTATATCATCATACAGTTGCTTTCAGTCATTGAAATAATTTTACCTTTCTAGGTTTTTCTTGTGTATTTCAAAGCTATTACTCAGTTCTGGTCTTTCCATCAGAAATATTTGACAGACTACTCCTCCATTAAAGGTTCATTTTCCCCCCCTGTGGTCACACTTTGCAGAATAAATTATTCTTGGACGTAAGCCTACATGTTTCGCCTTTTGGAGTATTGTATTTCAAGCTTTCCTCTTGTTGATGACAGGAGTTGCCAGGTCTCATATGATCCTGCCTGTAGTTCCTGGGTACTTGAAGCCCTTCCTCCTGGATACTTCCAGTAATTTTTCTTTGATGTGGAAACTGGATTTTGGCTATAACTTTCTTGGAACTTTAAGCTTTTGGGATTTTTTCAAAGCACATAGACTTTTTTTTTAAGTTCCAAATTTTCTCCCTTCCCATAGGCTTTTTTTTTCCCAGTTACAAATTCTCTTCCTTCTTTTATCTCCTCCCTCTCCCATTGAGAAAGAAAGAAAAATAAACCCCATTACATATATATGTATACATATACACATAATATACATATATATATATAATTTATGATTTCTTTAAATATAGAGTCCAGGATTTTAAAAAAATCATAGTTTCCTAGGAGTCTGATGAATCTTAAATTATTTCTCCTTGACCCTGTTTTTCAAGTCAGTTTTTTAGATATCAGATATATTACATAATTATTTTTTCAGTCTTTCTGTATTTTAATTTTTTTTCTGTCTTATGAAGTCATTAATTTCTATTTGTTCTATTTCAGTTTTCAGGGGAATATATTACTTGGGCAAGGTTTACCACTTTCTCTTCTAAGTTATTCCTTCTAATTCCTTCTTCCAGAGTTTTTATTTCATTAAAAAAATTCTTCTTTATTTTTTTCCTAGGTATTCATGCAGTCCTTGTGAAAATCACATTTTTTTTTAGGAAGTTGGGACTTGAAAAAAAAAATCCATTTTTTTCCTGTAAGCCTTTGCCTGCAGTTGTTATGCAGTTACTTTTACCTTGTAGACAGGATCTAGCGCTACAATGATTTTTTATACTGGTCCATGTCTTTTTTGCTTCACTCATCTTTCTGGGTTTAGTTTCTGAACTAGGACTTTGTGCCAGGGCCAGCCTGTACCTCCTTTGCTGATATTTGTGTGGGTTTGTAAGCCCTGCTTGGTCTTGCCCTGAAACACCTAGGTTCATGTGCTGACCTGTGTCTTCCAAGTTTAGGTCCCCATGAATCTTTGGGTTCAGAGCCCTGGATCTTCAGGACCTACTCTGCTTCTCAGCTAGGGACCTCAGAGCAGCTCCGTGCCAGGGGCTGTTACGGTCTGAGCGATGCCATGCTTTACTTGTTTCTGCTACTTCTGGTGGCATATCTTAGGGATTCCTGTGCTTTTGCTGCCTCCAAATATACTGCTTAGAAGGCTAGAGTCGTGGCCTATCTAGGGTCTAGCTGGGAGGCTGTGGGTTTGTATGCCTCTGGAGCTAGCTTTACCAGAAGCTCCCTTTCTTAGTGCCCATGAGCTTCTAGATGACTTTTAGGGCAGTTTCTTGGGTGGAACAAGTAACTTACTAAAGCTTCACATCAGATTTTTTAATCATCATTTGGGCTGGTGAGAATTTAGGCTTTTGCTAGAGTAGGCAGCCGTTTTGGAAGAAATCTCCTTTAGATAGTGACTTCATGTTTAGAGAGAAGATATTTATTTCTTGACAACCCTCAGCTTTGGACAAAGGTAATTATACTCATTTGGTCAACTAGCAGCAAATCCAATGGATGCTTTCTTTTCATATCTTTAGGACTTAATTTGAGTTACAGGATTATCAGTTTATAATTTATGCTCTTTGATGTCTTGCTTGGTAAGAATTCTTAAATCATGTACATATTTGTCCCTCCTGCTAGGTTGTAAGCTTCAATAAGACAAAGAAATTCTGTGGGTATTTTGTATTTAAGAAAAAGCAGAATGTTGTACCCCATTTGGGGTTTTCTTGGCAAAGATGCTGGAATGGTTTGCCATTTCCTTCTCCAGCTCATTTTACAAATGAGAAAACTGAGGTAGATAAGGTTAAGGGACTTGTCCAGAGTCACACAGCTAGTAAGTGTCTGAGGCTAGATTTGAACTCAGGTCTTCCTGACTGGGTCTGGTGCTTGATCCACTGTGGCACCTAGCTGTCTGAAAAAGCAGAAAAGGACAATTAAAATGAGTAACAGGTAAATTAGGACTGGGTATTCTAATAGCTCACATTTATATAGGGCTTCGTTCTAAAGATCTTTCTCTAAGACATCCTTGTGAAAGGTAGTATAAGTACTAGTTCTGTTTTACTTATATGGAAACTGAGGCTCCAAGAAAATACCCATGTCATGTCTGTGGTAACACAATAAATACAACAGTCAGAATTCCAGTTCTGGTGTAGTAGAAAAAAACATTTGATGAGTAAAGTTTGCACTGTACAATCCGTCTAACAAGATGAAATTTGTTTGGGCCAAATATAAAGTCTTATACTTTCTTTGGTTAAAAAAAAATAAACTGTACAGGTAAAGAGTAGGAGAGACATGGCTAGGTAGCAGTTCGTGTAAAGGAAAAAAAAGAGATTTGAAGCTTTTTATAGATTCACTATGAACTGAAAGCATAAGGTGGTTGTCAAAAAAGCTAATGCAGTATTAAGCTACAGGAATAGAAGTGTGTTGTTTCTATTGGGGGAGCTATCTTTAAATATTTGGAGGGTTACCTCATATAAAAGATATTTCAGTCATAGAGCTGCAAGGGACTAGTTTCTCATTTTAAAAAAATGAGCAACCTGAAGGCCAGAAAGGTGAAATGATTTGCCTGCGGTCACACAACTATTCAGATTTTGGCTTATTCTGTTTAGTTCCAGAGGGGACAACTAAAACTAAGGAGTATAAATTTCAGGGACAGATTTTGATTTAATGTAAGAACTTTCTGAAGATGGAACTGTTTGATTAGGTAGTTAGTTCCTTATCACTGGCAATGTTTAATCTTCTTTTTGGCTAGGCAGTGGGGTTAAGTGACTTGCCCAAGGTCACACAGCTAGTAAGTGTTAAATGTCTGAGGTCACATTTGAACTCAGATCCTCTTGACTCCAGGGCCAGTGCTCTATCCACTGTACCAGCTAGCTACCCACACTGGCAATGTTTAAGCAGAACCTTTATGACCACTATTGGGGATGTTTATGGAACATATTCATACATGAGGCAAAAAGATGCATTGAGTTATTTTTTTTCCACTTAATTTTTTTTAAAATTTGGAATTCAAACTCTACCACCAACAAAAAAGAGTATTTACATATACACAGCAGAACACAAACAAGGATTACATTTGAAACCATAAATCTCTATTTCATATTGTTTGCTTTAAAAAAAAAAAGAAATTCCACATTAACTTTCAAAACTGTCCTGTTTGCTTGTGCTTCCTTCTGTTTTCTTCTGTGTGTTTAGAAAAGTTTCATTTACCCTCCTTTTTTTTTAATCACTATTGCCAATCCCTTTCTCTTGCCCATTCTACCCCTCATTAAAAAGCAGGAGAAAAAAAAATCTTTGTCACAAAGATAGTCAAGCAAAGTGAATGTACACAACAACCATGTCTAAAATGGATGGCTCTGGGCCTTGAGTCTGTCACCTCTACAGATTATTTAATGTCCTTTTCAGCTCTTTTCAGCTTCATTTCTTCATCTATTCTTTTTTTTTTTTTTTTGACTAGGCAATGGGGTTAAGTTACTTGCCCAGCATCACACAGCTAGTGTTATGTGTCTGATGCCACATTTGAACTCATGTCCTCCTGAATCCAGGGCGGGTGCTCTATCCACTGCACCACCTATCTGCCCCGACTACATTTATTCTTAAGTATGATTTAAATTAAGTATGACATAAGTCAATGGGAAAACGTGATTTGTTTTACAGAAAATTTGACATATCCAACAGATATATTATTTGTATTCTATGCACCTGTTGAAGTGAAGTAAGTACATAATTATATTCCTCAAAACAAGACAGATTTAAGAGGCCTTAATGAAAGGAAAGACCACTGCGTGTGGAAATCAGAGAGGACCAGTCTCTGGTTCTTAATCCCTGTATGATTTTAGGAACTTTATTTTTCCTTTGTGGGACTCAGTCTCTTCATCTGCAAAATTACGGGATTTTATTAAGGTGTTTTCCAGCTTTGAATCCTTGGATCTTATTGTGGGACCTGTGGTCCCTGTGGATTCTAATCTAGGTTGTAGAAAGGCCTCTACTACTTACCAGCTGTGTGAATATGAGTAAGCCATATTACTGTTCAGAAATTCAGTTTCTTTATCTGTAAAATGTGTTTGGTTGTTGTGAGGGGATAAGCTTTGTAAACCTTGAATTGCTATCTAGGTGCGAATTACTACTGTTATTATCCTTGATCTTGGACAACAAAGCTTGGAATGCCAGGTTCTCCTTAAACTAATTGGCATTCCTCGTTATCAGATGAGTTTTTTTACTGCCTTGTTTTCTTGTATGTCATATATGTATTTGTCACATATCCTATATATACTGTACTTGTCATATGTCTTTGGGTTTTAGTCAAATTCAATTTAAAATACATTTAATTTTAGTAGCAAAGGCATATCTAATTTAATACAACAGAATCACTGAATTTTAGACCTGGAAGAGAACTCAAGATAGTATCAATCTAGTTAAACCCTTAATTTTATGAGGAAACTGAAGCCTGAAGATGCTAAGGGACTTGCCCAAGATCATCCAGCAAATTAGTGGTAGAATTTTTGCTAGGAGGATCCAGGTGTTCTTGCTTCTAGTCCACTGAATGTCTTCATGAAATAGGTGCATTTTACAATAAAGTTCTGTTTTAAATGAATTAATCTATTTTATTTATTTATTTATTTTTTGAAATGAATCTATTTTAAAGAAACTTGTGGCAGATCTATAAAGTGAATAATCAGCTACTGATTTATCATTTATCTTAAGTGTGCATTTTTACTTATTAAACTTAAGAATAAAATTAACCACCATTGAAACTTTATTGTCCACTGTTATATTAATCAGAATGTTCTGGAAATAGGATTTTACATGTTGTCCCAGTAGAGAACTTGAATCTTTTCCCTCGAACTGATGCAGACGCTGACTAAAAAGGGATAGTTTGTGTTTATGGAGTGCTTGAAGGTTTGCAAAGAGCTTTACAAACATTGCCTTATTTCATGCTCCTAAGAGTTTTGTGAGGTAGGTGCCATTATTATCCTAATTTTACAGATGAGGAAAATGATTGAGACAGAGATTAAATGATTGGCCGAATCTAGTAAGTGTCTAGGATGGATTTGAACAAAGGTCTTCCTCATTCCAGGCAAAGCACTGTCCAGTGTGCCACCTAGCTGTCTGAGATCATTGAGAATACTGAGAAACTTACGTTAGTATAGAGTAACTGCTTATTATTCCTATGGATTTTTTGGGGGGGGGGGAAGGATGTCAGAGTGTGTTACAGCATTGGGTACCATAATAATGGTATTTTACATGTAGTGAAAAAAGGGAAACACTACCTGGGACAATATGAGGTAACTTTTAGGTAACTAGAAACGTCAATCCTAGGATCTATGAATTTGTCTGTATATATATTTCCTCCACTGATGTAAATATAACTGCTTACAATATTTAGTAGATTTTCTTTGTGAATTCTGTTGGCTGCAAAATTCATCACCCTGCAGTAACCTGAAAGGGAGTACCTATGAACTTAAGTAGACTGTTCCTTAGACAATAATCTAGCCACCAGGCTTGTATTTGAAGTATTTCCATTTTGGTTGATCATGCCAGAGCCCATACTCAATTAATAGCATTAAAGAACAAAGAGTTAGCTCCATGCTACTGTGAGGGTATCAGAGGAAGACTTTAGAAGAGAACTTCACATGTCTGATAGTATTATAGCTTATATTGGTATAATACTTGGTTGTTTTCAAAGTGTTTTCATACAAACTATCTCATTTGATTCTCAACAACTTTGTGAATTTGTTCTCATGTGGATCTGTGATCATATTCAGTTTTTCCCACTAATAATGCAGAATTCCTTTCATCTGTGCCTGCCTGTTCTGTACAGCTCTTATCCACAGAGAATCTCAGTATGCTGGAGGCTCTCCTTAATTTCTTCCAATTTTAAAGGTACTAGTGGAACACTCAGCTCTGGATGACACGTCATCCTTCCTTCTTGCCACATGACCAGCTCATCTTTAAGACAGCTTTGACTCCTGTTTTTCTTCAGAATTCCATGTTGGATTTATTGTTGCAGCTTACTCCCACCTGTCATAGGCCTTTCCATTAATCTCAGTGTCGGAATTTCCTTTGAAGCAGTGGGGTTTCATACCTCCTGCCATAGAGCAATACCACTTTTATAAAATGTTAGCATTGAAGAGATGGGCCTTTGCTTTAATAGGATTTTGTAGGGAAGGATTTGTCACCGTTATTTTGCAGTTGGAGAATAAGAAGCCTGTAGAGGTCTTAAATTTTATGATTTGCCTGTGGTCACATAGGTAGTTGGTGGCAGAACCAGGACTCAAACCCACATCTTTTACTTTAAAGTCTAGTGCATTTCCTAATTAGAATCTAGTCCAGTGATTATGGAGAACTTCATTGGGTTTTGAAATCATGATTAGTACCTTGACATTCCTTCTCCAGTTCTAGCTCTCTGCTCTCTTCTCCACCAATCTAATGCCTTTCTAATAATCTGGGATAATTAACACACAAAATGACTCTGGGTGATTTTGAATTGTTACAGCTATAATGAATGGGTTCCCATCCAGTAATTTTAGGTTTCAAGAAGGAAAATTTGGGGAAATTAAGGGATCTAGTGCTTAAAATTCTTAAAAGTAAAAAGAATAAAATTGTAAACTTATTTTGGCCGCTCTTTGACAAAAAGAATGCAAGAACAATGTGCCTCTGTGAAAGGCTAGTTAGAAAAGAAGACAAACTGAAAAATATATTGTGGAGGACCAAGAAAAATGCTTCTTGGGAAAACATTAGTTTAGAGAAATCTATGGTATTATAGATGACAGTTATACAGAAAAAATTACATTTTATTAGTGTGAATTTTGGATTGCCTTTTTGTATTGGATCAGATTTTATATGGAAATAATAATTCCTTTTTTTTTAAGTTCTCATGATACCACACCTAAAATTATATGCTCATTTACTGTCACTTTACTACTAGGAAACTGTCAACAAAATGAAGGGAATTTGAAGGATTAAAAATAAGGTGCCAATAAAAAGCTGCACATAATTTAGCTATATAGTTATCAAGTATGAATGTCTTAGAGAAACATCTTGATAGTCTATAAATACTTAAGGAGTGAAAATATGAGCAAGTATGTTTAGGTTTGAACAGAGGTTGCAACTAAGAAAATAAAAATTTGAATATCAGAAAGCCTTAATGGTGACAGGTACTAATCTCCTAAGAGAGCCTTATGATTTTTAACATAAAAATTACATTGTACAAAGCACTAAGATATGCACCATAAAGAATTAGATTGTATAGGACCTTCAGGAATATGATGTGATCAGCTGGTTGTCTTGTTCACCTCCCTTCTCAGTGCTGATGTATAAAATTCCAGTTCATTGAAACGTGGTAAATTTTCTAGGCAAAATTTAATATTCAAAAGTGAAATATTCTGAAGTTATTTGATAAGACATGAACCTTGTCTGCATAATGCCCCCAGATTCGATAAATTATGTCCAAAAATGTCATATGTGGACAGATAATGAAATGAGTTCTTTTTACTTTCGAGGTTTGGGTCTTGTGTAAATGTAGCCTTGGTACTTTTTATGTTAGATAGTTTTCACAATAATACTTGGCTGGGAATTCTTAAGAATTTTTAGTAAAGGTCAGTCAGGTTCGTGATTACTTTTCAATTTTTATCTAGTAATACCATGGCATATATCTTTGTACAATAACATTATTTGTACTATCAGTTAATTAACCTTGAGAGCATTTCTATATGCCTTTTGTTATATGCCCTCAGCAGTTCTCATGGTAAGTCATCCCTTGACACCTATTATTTTATCATAACTTCTTCAGGTAGTGTTTTAAGTGCTTGGTTAAATGCTTTAAAGATGTACACAGACTTCTTGGCATTAAAGAACAGTGAAAAGGTGTATGTCTAATAATAGGAATGTTTGTTTTACTTTTTGTTAAAGCCTGCTTTCATTCTCAGATAATTCATCTTCCTCATTCTGATAATGGTATCCTCAACATTTATACTTTTGTAATTCATCTCTTCTTTTAAGGTCACACTAGGAAAATTATTCAATTTTCCTTTCCAACGTTTGACTGTATTATAGTGTTATATCCATTACCAACTATCTACTAAGACACTGTGCTATCTTGCATCTTTGTATTTCTGTGACCAAAAAAAATTAACAAATATGATCCTAAGTTATGAGACCTTAGAGTTCATCTAGTTCAATATGTTCTTTAAAAACAATCTTTTTGATTAAAAATTTTTTAATTAACTTGACATACATCAACAAACATGAACATTTTATACAAAGAATTGAAAAAAAGAATTGTATGTGACCCTGAATCTGTGTTATGTGCAATTATTTTTGAAAGTATATATTAAATTGAATTTAAAAGTTCTAACACTACCCTGATTATTTGTGTCCCTTTCTGGATTTCCCTCTGCTCTCTTCTGTATACTTTTTTTTGGCTAGGCAATGTGGTTAAGTGACTTGCTGAGGGTCACACAGCCAGTAAGTGTTATGTGTCTGAGGTCAGATTTGAACTCAGGTCCTCCTGAATCCAGGGCTTGGTGCTCTATCTACTGCACCACCTAGCTACCCCTGTATACTTTTTAAAATGTTTTATTGGCCATATTTTCTTTTTCCTTTTCAGTTTTGGTATTATCCCTGTCCTCCCTTGACTTCTTTCAACTCCCCTCAAAAAAAAAAAAAGCCCTCCCTTGTTAACAAATAAATGCAGCAAAATTAAATTCTCACATAGACTGTATGTCTTTTTCTGCACCTCTAATCCATTACCTCTTTGCTAAAAGGTCGGAAGTGTGATTTATTATGGGTCTTTTTGAGTTGGGATGGTCATTGCATTGATCATATTAAGTCTTTCACAGCTATTTTCCTTTTCAGTGATGTAGCCATGGTGTAAATTGTTCTCCTGCATCTGCTCATTTCACTCTGCATTAGTTCCACTCCCCTCAGAAAGGTTAAGTGACGTGTCCAGAGTTACATGGGTAAAAGGTGGGAAGACTAGGATTAGAGCCTCTGCCTTTTGACCGCAGATCCAGGGCTGTACATTTTCCCAGTCTCCTTCACTTCACGTTGTTAGCCTTGTAGATAGAGTCTAATGTGAAATTAGATTTGTTTCCAGCTGTAATTTTGGCAATTAAAAGATAGTACAAAATAATCACTGTATGCTCTATGTTCTTGTTGCTTAGTAGGAGCCATTATAAAAATGGCAAATGATAATTGGATTTTAAAAAGACAGAAGTATAAGATCAACACTGCACAACATTGGTCAAGAAAAATGACCTATTCATATTTCTGATCCACATGAAGAACTCTTCTAATCCAAATTTAAAGGATTTTTATAATGTGATGATGAATGACCACATCATTTAACAGGTTCCAATGAGGCCTATGATGTCACAAGAACAAGTAGTAGTAATATTATACATTAAATCAAATTATTTTTTATTATTTTACCATAGGTAAATAGGAGGAAATTTGAGGAATAAATATGAGGAATAATGAAGTTCTTCATTTAGAACTGTATCTAGGAGATACAGTAGTTATAACCAATTTTTTAAAAAATTGAACAATAAAAACAAGTTGAAATTGTCTATTTTAAAGTAGATGTTTCCTCTTGGACCTTATCTTCCAAATTACTTTGTGTTTTTAATTATTAAAAATTTGTGCTAACAGTAGCTTCATTTCAGAGAAGAGTCCATATAAGAGTCTGGCTAATAGCTATGTAAAATAGAGAACAAAATAAATGTAAACAAACTCTGGCTTTGCCCAAGTTAAATTTGACTAAAATCATTTTGTGATTGTGCCAGAATAATAGTATAAATAGGCATCTCAATTCCAGGCATTGTTATTGAGTATATTTTCAAGCATTTTCATCTGGCCTGAGTATTTAAAAAAGAGAGATTTCCTTGTTTCCATGGTGTAGGAGATGGCAGAAGCTGTTAAAAATTTGGCTCTCAGACTGATGAAGAAGAAATCAGTTGGAGCAAAAACAGAAACTAGTTGGATTTTAGGTCTGTGTGTGTGTGTGTGTGTGTAAATTACACTCAACAGGAAGATATAACAGGGACCTGGGAAGTACATTCAAATAAGTTTTCTTCCTACACTGAAACATGTTCTTGAGAAGCATCTTTTTGTATATCCCACGCCTATACCTATATAGTAATTATTTTCTTAGTCTTGGTGATTTTTTTTCAGAGAAGGAAAAGTCTTTCTTAGACATTCATTAAAAGCAAACTACAGTAAATTAGCAACCTGTGGCAAGTCAAAAACCCACATAAATCAACATAAAGCTAAATAATTTAAATTTGGGCAACCTATTCCTCAAATTGAGGTGGGAAATGGTAAAATATAAGCAGCCAACCGCAGCTATAAGTGTTGCATATGTGATTTAAAAAAAAAATAGAGAACATTTTTTTACTTTTTTCTTTGATATATTTCCTCTGTACCCTGACCTTTCTGAGGTTAGTCCAAGGTTCATATAGTAAAGAATTGGTGTTGGAAATAAAAAGTTATAAATGTCCAGGCAGCATTAACACAGGAGGAGAGAAGAATGAATGATATATATCTTTGTATCTCCATAATATAATTATATATACTCATTCATTGATGATATATATAAAAAGAAAAATACTTTGCAAACATATATATGAATATATAGAATGAAAAGAAAGTATTTTACAAATATATACACAAATGAATATATAGAGAGCTACACATATGTATATATATATATATATTGTATATGGTTCATATATATCCTGAAAAATTAATATAACCAGAAGAACCATAATACTCCAAAACACACACACACACACACACATACACATATAGCTACGTATAAAGGTCATGTATACTGAAAAATTAATGCAACTATAAGAACAATAATGTTTCCAAATGTAGTTGCATTAATTTTTTGGTACACATAGCCTTAACAGTAGTTACTTAATCTTTATTCCCACATTTCATTACTTGCATCTTAATATTTTCTTCAATGTTTAAACACTGGTAAAAATAAAGATATAATTTGGAAATGAGGCATAAATCTTTCTAACTATGAAATTGTTTAAAAATGCTATGAGTTTATTGATCTTTCCTTTTTATCCTTAAGATATGTTGAAGATATTTAAATGGAATATTTCATGTCTGTCAACAGAGTTAACTTTAATTTCCTTAATAAGTTAACTATCTGCATTTTTTTCAAATATTTATTTCCTTAATTTGGCATTACCATTTTCTAAGAACATGGGCTCATTTTCTTGTAAATCTATACCTGGTGCATTTCATAGCCTTGTTCAAAAACCTTCAATGGTTTCATGTTGAGTACCAAGTAGAACTCCTTTAACCTGGCATTCACAACTTTTCCCAGTCAGATTTCAATTTACCTTTTTGTTTTTTAGGCAGTTGGGGTTAAGTGACTTGCCCAGGGTCACACAGCTAGTAAGTGTCAAGTATTTGGTCTGAGGTCAAATTTGAACTCAGGTCCTCCTGACTTCAGTGTGGGTACTCTATCCACTTTGCCACCTAGCTGCCCCTCAATTTACCTTTTTACATTTAAATCTTAGGTCCTTAGATTTAGAGCTAGAAGAGACCTTAGTATTTAGTACAATTCCCTCATTTTGCTGGTTATGAAAGTGAGGCCCAGAGAAGTTAAGTTACTTGTCCAAGGTCACACAGTTATTATTCTGCAGAACCAGAATTTGAATCCAGCTCCAACTTTCTTTGTTCATACTTCCTCTCATATAATCTTTATGTACCACCCACTTTGGGGTTAATCCATCAAATCATACTCAAAAAAGAAGGGAGACGGCTATTTCAGGTTCTAGTGGCTACTACTATTTATTATGAGCTCACAAATCCCCACTAGTGTGCTTCCTGTTGACAATCAGTGGGCAGATTAATTAACTTTTAGAAAAGACATTTATTAAGGTGGTATAGTCAGGGCAATTGGTACAAAAAATTCCTCAAAAACCTGGGAAACACTCTCCCACAATTATGCACATTGTCCATAGGAAGAGAGGGCTCAGAGTGTAACTGTAGTGAAGTATATATTTATTTTTGTTGCTGGTTTGAGGTGCTAAAGGGGAGTTGGGTTTAGTCACAACCTTTCAGCCATTTTGGCAGGACTCCTCAGATTAGTCTTCCTAAAGCACACCTGTAACCATGTGACTTCTCAGGAATTTCTAACAACAGATGATATTAGCAATATAAAAGCACTTTAAGGTTTGGAAAGTACTTTACAGATATCATCCTTTTCATATCCTCACAACAACCCTGGGAGGCAGGTGCTGTTTTTATCCTTATTTTATAAATGAGAAAACTAAGGCAAACAGAGGTTAACTGACTTGCCCAGGGTTCCATAGCTAGTAGGTGTTTGGGATTGGATTTGAATTCAGATCTTCCATGTCCAGTGCTCTGTCCAAAGCACTGCCTAGCTGTAGGCAGAGAAAGAGTATTATAAGATGGAAAATAAAAAAGTATAGAGGTGGAGAAGATAGATATTTAAGGAAATAGATCATATTGGTTAAACCAAAGGGTTTATTTTGGAGAATAGTGAATAGGTGAAGTCGGGACAGATTATGGAATACTGTGCTAAACCGAGTGGTTTATATTAGTAGAGAATTGGGAGAGTGGTACATATTTAAGTAGTAGAGTAACAGTATGAAAAATGTTTTTTCAGGAGGATTAATTTAATAATGATGTGAATAACATATGAAGAGGAGATTAGAAGCAGAAAACCAATGAGGATATCATTGTCATAATCCTTGTGGGAGGTGATGAGAGCCTGGGCTAGTCTGGTAGCAGTGGCTATGAAAAGGAAAGTAAATTTGAGGTAGATATCTGAGGAACAAAGAAAGAGAAGGCATCAAAGACGCCTTAGAGGGCATGAGAACAATAGTGCTCTAAACAGAAATGGAAAATTTGGGCATGATAGCTAAAAGTGATAGAGGAGATATCCTGAAGTTTTTGGAATATAGGACTGACGCTCTAGTCACGACAGGAGATGTAGGGTTTGTAGTCTTTAGCGTAGAGGTGGTAGTTGAAGCCAAGATTCTGTCCTTTGCCTTCTCTCTCAAGTTTATACTCTCCTCCTTTATTACCTTGACTACTCAGTTTTCACCCTGCCCCCTTCCCCCACGTGGAGTTCTTTCAGATTTATATATTCAACCCCAGTTTCTCTCCTAAACTCAGAGTTCTCCACCTCCAGCTGCCTGCTGGACATCTCCACCTCAGTGTCATATTGGACTCAAACTCAGAATGTCCAAGACTTGAACTTATCTTCTGCATTAAACCTGCTCCTTCTCCAAACTTACCTGTGTCCATGAGAAGCACTGTCATGCTCAGTCATTCTAGTTCATGTCCTTAGAGTCATAGGATCACACATTTAGCACCAGAAAGGGACATGAGAAGTCATCTAGCCTAACTTCCTCATTTTAGAGATGAGGAAACTGAGGCTCATCTCCACATCCAGTCATGTTCACTCTACATTTATACCGTCTCTCATCCTACCACTAACCTACTTTAAACTACCCTCACTACTTGACTGCAAAGTACTGTAGTAACTTCTTTATCAGTCTTCCTGCCTCAAGTCCCTCCTACTTCCAAACCACTTTTCACATAGCTGCCAAAGTAATCTATGGGTACGGGTCCAAATGTCACTCCTTTGCTCAAACACCTTGAGCAGTTCCCTTCCTGGGATAATCCACAAGGGCATTTAAGGCCCTTTTAAAACTGGCATCAACTTGTCTTTCCAGTTTTCCTTCACATTATTCTCCTTTTGGCATTCTCTGTTCTCTGAACATGATATGTCATCTTCCTCCAGGCATTCACATGCTTATATATTCTTTCATAACTAGAATTCACTCACTTAAAAAAAATACTTAGACCTCATCTGCAGTACTGTGCTCAGTTCTGGGAACTAGGGATTAAGAAACTGGAGAGTGTCCAGAGGACGGCAACCAGGAGGACGCGGCCCCTAAGTTTATGCCCCGTGAGCTTCAGTAGAAGGAACTGGGCATGTATAGCTTAGAGAAGACAAGGCTCAGGAGGCCCATATACATTTGTTATGGTTTTTGTGCACATTTGTTATGATTTTATTAGAAAAATTAGCTCTTTCACAATACCTCTTCTCCCTCTTATCTGCCTCTGCCCCTATTTAGGATCTTGGTGGAGCCCCATTTGGGGCTTTGGCTGTGGCTTCAGGTTTGATTTTTGCTGTCAGAAACTTGGTTGGGGATATTTAACCCTGCACAGGCAGTGACAGATGAGAGTAGGGGCAGAGATGAGTGATTAGGGATACAAGTCTTAGAATTTAAAAGGTCACAGGCAGTTACTGAAGTCTGAAGTGGAAGCCTGTTAGAATTAAACAGGTCAGAGACAGTAGTGGAATTTGAAGTAAAAGCCAATTTAGGCTGCAGAGGGTATGGATTGTATAGCCAGCTGGAGAGCAGGCAGTATCTGGGGCATCTGACATTAAAGCAAATCCACAGCCTGGGTCACAATCAAGACCAGAGAGGATTGGGGAGGTTCAGAGTTCAGAAATCAAGGGTTTACTCAGTACCTGCCAAGCAACAGAGGAGTACACATGTTGTATACAAGTATACAAGTGTTGTTATACTTGCTGTTCCATAGATGCAGATGAGTTTTGTGGCCAGGCTCTACCTTCCAGATTTTCTTTCATTCTTTTCAGCTGGAGAACTCTGGCCTGAAATGACCCAGTGGTGATGGACAGGAAGGATCAGGGACCCAGGATGAATGTTTTTGATTTTTAAACAACATCTACTCATCCTGGCCTGGGGGTCCTTAGTTTTTGGGTCATTTTGGGTCATTAAATATTTGTATTATCTAATCAGAAATAACTTTTTGTTTTCTGTAAATTTTCCATTGTAACTGTATCTTTTTTTGTGTGTGTGTTCTTTTCTTAATCCTTTATCCTTTATCCTTCTCAGTGATGTACCTACAATTAAGCCGCTCTTATGAATGCCTTGTATGACAGAATGAAAATGGATTTAATCCTGATCTCTAGAATGCCACAGTCACATTTCAGTTCCCCTGCCCCCCCAGCTGTGATAAATTCCTTGAGGATGGGTAAGCAGGAAAAATATAGAATGAAATGAGATACTTTCTTCTTCAGTAGCATTACATAGCTTTTAAATTTCAAGGCTTTTAGATGGTTATCTGTAATGCAATGTTAGGCTCATAGGAGATCATACTCATAGGATTCCACTCAAGCTTGTGTGCCTCTGTTTCTTCAATGGGTTTAATAACAACCATGGTATTTACATTGTTGTTCAGTCATGACTGACTCTTTGTGACCCCATTTGAGGTTTTCTTGGCAAAGATACTGGAATGTTAGCCATTTCCTTCTCCAGCTCATTTTACAGATGAGGAGACTGAGGCAAAGAGGATTAAGTGACTTGTCCAGGGTCACAGAGCTAGTAAGTGTCTGAGGTGAGATTTGAACTCAGGAAGATGATCCACTGTGCCACAGAGGCTTGTGGTACCTATACCTTGGAGTTATTATTAAGCTCAAATGAGATAATGTCTATATAACACTTAGCAAACTTGAAAACCTTACATAAATGTCATAATGATTATTGTCTGCACTAGTGATCCAGGCAGATAACTTAAATCCTCTTGGTTCCATTTCTTTCTGTGCCATTGTTTAAAGGTTCATCAGTTTAGAGTTGGAAGGGGCCTATCATCTAGTCTAACTTCCTTGTTTTATGGATGGGGATACTGAGAAGTGACACAACTTGTTCAATGTCACTGCACTGTTCAGCATTTAAAGCCTTCCATAGTCTGGCTCCCACTGACCTTTCTAGCCTTATTTTACATTACATTTACATTAACCCCTTTCACACATGCTCTGGGAGGGGCAAACTGCCCTGGGGTTCCCCACACATGATTCAGTATATCACCTCCCCTCATCCTCTGAGAACCCCTAGTTTTCTGCAAAGGTTCACTTCAGACTGGGCTGCTCCATGACACCTTTCCTGATCTCAGATGCTAGTGCCTACCTTCTCCAATTATATTGTATTTATTTTATGTATACTTTATAAATGTATATGAATACATGTTTTCACTGATAGAATGTAAGATCCTTGAAGACAAGGGCTGTTCCATGTTTGTCTTTATATTACTTAGTACTTACTACAATGTCAGACACATAGAAGGTGCTTAATAAATTATTGATGCCTCTTAAATAGCAGAAACTTAGACCCCCTGACTTCAAACACCTTTGAAGTGCTTTTTCCACTATACCATGAGCCCTCTCATGTAGCACCTGGCAATTAATTAGTTTCTACCTTGTGTATACAACATTAGGAAAATGATTTTTAAGAAAGTATTCTTAAAGTTGAAAATGAAAAATCCAAAAAGTATAAAATTTAGTACAGGATAAAAAATCATAAAACAGAAATATTGAATATCGAAATACATAAGGTGACATCTATGTACAAATTTAAGCAAACTTTGTAAACTGAAAAGGTTACAATTTATTTTTAATGAGACTAACTTTCTTGCCTTGTACACATTGGGTAATATAATCACTTATCAAGTTACAAACACTTGAGCTATGAATTTTCCATGCAGATAAACAGCTGGCATCACATTGCCTTCCTTGCTTATTTCAGGGTCATTTTAGATGACACCCAAGCCACTGTGGGTGGCCAACTGGAAGAACTGTTTGACCCAATGTTTCTTATATCATCATTTAATCTCTGTGAATCTTAGTTTCCTCATTTGTAAAATGGAGATAATACTTCTATTACCTTATAGGGTTATTACAGGGAGAATACTGTGTAAGTTTTAAAGCACTCTATACATGTGAATTATTATTTCTTAATGCTTTCTTCCTTTTCAAAGGAATGGTGTACATACAGTGCACCCTACTTTTCTCTTCTCTTTCATTACTCATAGCTAAGTTGCCTAATTTTACAGGTCCATGGAAGTGATACCTTTCTGGTTTACCTGGCCTGTTTAGGATGTCATAATTTAGTGACTGAGTGTATGAAGTATAGAATACAAATGAGTTGCTATAATCTTTAGAGTCCTGGAACTGTGTTGGTTGTGGGGGCAGGGATAAGGGAGGGGGGGGAAGATGTCTAACTCAGCTGTCCTTAAGTAATCCACCAACACGTTCCTACTATGTGCCCAGCACTTTGCTAGTTGCTAAGGATACTCATACAAAAAATGAAACAACCCCTACACTCAAAGAGCTTCCATTCTACTGGGTAGGACAACATGTCTATAAATGAATATGTAGAATAAAGACAAAATGAATGTAAGACAGTCAGGGAGGAAAGGTATTAGTAGTGGTGAGGGGATAAGGAAAGGCTTTGTGTAGTAGTGGTACTCTAACTTCATCTTAAAGGAAGTGAGGGGTTCTTTGAGGTAGAGGTGAGTAGATAGTGAATTCCAGGCATGGGGGACAGCCAGTGAGAAGGTATCAAGATAGGAGATGGAGTGCTCTGGGTGAAGAAGAGAAGGCAAATTTAGGTGGACCTTATAGGAGGAGATATATACAGTGATGCTGGAAATTTAGGTTGGAACCAGGTTGTGAAAGGCTGCTAAGGGCAAAGGCATTTATATTTTACACTAGAGGCTACTGGAGTTTGTTGAATAGAAGAGTAACAGGGTCAGATCAGAGCTTAATAAAAATCACTTTGATAGCTGTGGAGAGGATGTCATGGAGTGGAGAGGAGCTTGAGGCAGGGAGACTGATTCCTAACTGACCATTGCAATGGTCCAGGGAAGATATAATGAAGGCCTGAACGAAGGTTGGTGGCTGTGGATATAGAAAGAAGGGTTTGGAGGCAAGATATGTGGAGGCAGAAATGAAAAGGTTTGCCAGTAGCTTAGATGTGTGGGGTGAAGGAGAGTGGGGAGTTGATGATAATGCCGATTGAAGAATGGCAGTGCCTTTGACAAAAATACGGACATTTGGGAGAGGGGTAGGTTTGAAACGAAAGATGAGTTCTGTTGTGGATCTCTCTTGATGAGCAATTTTCCATTTCAGCTACTCAGAGAAGGCATCTTCCTGTTGGCTTACTCAGCTTCTCAGACAACCATTAGAGGACAGAGTTAGTACTGTCATAACTGACAGGGTCACAACATTCTTGTGGTGTTTGGAGAGCAGGTGTTAGGCTCATCTATGTAGAGTTCCACGGCTACATTAAACCAATAAATAGATCAATGCCTGAAAGAAATGAAGAGGTGGAAATTATCTGTGAAAAGACCCACTTAGTAATTAATTTCATTATAGAGTCTAAACGTTGAGTTACTCCTTATGCACATGATAACATCTCATTTATGTGGAAATGACTCATGAAGGTATAATATAGAAATTATTGATACAGAAGCCTCTCCTAGATTGTTTCCCTTCTATCTGGGTGACTTTTACAGTGGCAGACATTTTAAAGAGCCTCTTATAGATTTCTAATACCTCTCCCATGTGGATATAAATGTAGAATATTTTTGCCATGTTAATAGTTATGTTTTGCCACTGTTGTTGCTTTTGGGATCATATGGAAACTTAAGAAAGTCATACCTACTTCTGCTTGAAGTTCCTAACTGTGAGGCAGTGTATTATTATACAGACACAAATGTCCTTTTTTAATTCTTTTCTACTTCCCTTCTGTTTTCTGCCTCTTATCCATTTATATTGTGAAAATCTATCTCCTTCTTTGAGTGTGACTGTCTCTGGTAGTGGTAGAGTTCCAACCTGCCTTTGAAGTAAAATCCAGATGACTCCAGAGATTTCTGAGAGGCCTAGCATATGTAGAAAATTCTGTTCTAAAGGAATATTTGGAGAGGGGAGGAATGTTAGGTTGAATCCTTAACAAGGGAGAATTAGGTACTGGGGCAAAAGAGATCCAGAAGTTGAGTAGGGAATAGTAACAGGAATTAGGAAGCTGAACTGGGAATTCTTATAATAGCTGACATTTATATAGAGCTATAAGATTAAAAAATAACAACCCAGTGAGCTGGGTAATAAAGTATTATTGTCCTAATTTTACAGATAAGGAAATTAAGTGGCCTGCCTGGGTCATTAAATTAGTTAGTGTCAAAGCCAAGAATTGAAGCCAGTTCTCCTGACTTTTAGGTCCATCACTCTCTCCACTAGATCATATTTCCATCTGGATAAAAACCTGTCAGCAAACTCCAAAAGGTAACCATGAAGGTATTACTTAGATGAACATGGATCAGGGGTGGGGATGTGATGTTCATTTTGTGTGCCTATATGTATCACAAAGAACCTGGCAACATTGAGGCCTAGGTAGTTAATTCCATTTAATGAACCAAAAAAAGTGACCCCTATTGTGGCTGATACATGCCAAGAATAGAGCTAGTGATATATACCTGTTTCAATAAAAAGGAAAGACATACTTGCTTAAGTAAAACTATATATAGTAAAAAACCGGTGTCAAAAACTTATATACCTCTTGGAAGTATTTAAAAGTTCCTTAAAGAATTTACAAAAATCTCCATGTACTTATTGCCCTTCCTTCTTTAGTAAAACATTTTTCCTGTCTTAATAATTATTATTTGAATAGTATTGTTTTCTACTATTTTCCACTGCAAAGTATACAAAATTTTAATGAATCCTTGATGTTATTCTTATGTTGTTCTTATTTCTTCCGTCAACCCATATCACAACTCTTCCGTGCTTTCTCATCTTTTTTAAAAAATTTTTGTCCAAGTTTTCGTGGTAAATCATCCATAGAGGATCCATTCAAAATGCTAGAAGATCTTTCTATGGTTCTTTTAATATATGTGAGTACCAGTTCAGGTCTTGGACTGTTCTCCTCTTATCCCCTATTCTTGCTATGTGACCACTTCTTGTGCTTTTCCAGAGAGGTGCTGCTTTTGTATGTCATTGTTGGTAGAAAATATTGCAGCCTACCTACACATACCATTCATTACCTTTTGGGTCATCTACAGTTTTGATTCTTTGGGGATCATGTTGTTCCATGATTTACAGACATATAACATCACTGGGAAAATATTGGTATTTTTAGTGGCCTTTATAGCAGTAACCTGCTTGGGAGCATTGAAAATGCAGCACAGCTTACCAATTATAATTTCAGCCAATCTCTCCCTACTCAAATTTAAGCTCAATTAATTGTTCATATGTAGTGTCTGTCCAAGGCATATAAGCCATTAACTTACTCAGTGGGCTGCCACCTAACTATACGCCTAGGCAATGTGAATTTTTCATCCACTTTGTTTTTTTGTTGTAGATGGTTATATCAGTCTCTTGAATTACACTGGATTTTATCAAAGAAGTCTTTTTCAGTCTTTAGGACTTTATGCAATTAGTATAATGCCAGTAGATGTCTGGTGAAGTGCTATATTTCAGTCATATCATGGTTTAAATATACTTTTATGGATTATCTTGGGAATCTAGCCACCTATAATTTTCAGGGTTGAGGAATGGCAATTCATATGCTTTACCCATAGTAGTGATACAGAATAAGACTGGAAAGATCCAGATGTATATAGATTACTGGGCACTAAACAAGAGAATTAAGGCGGACAGCTATACCATGCCATGTTTTCAAGATGCCCTGGATCATTTGTTGGGCAGCCAGTGGTTTTCAGTGTTGAACTTGTACAATGGGTATTCCCAGATTGTCAAGGCAGAGGTAAATAAAGAGAAGGTAGCTTTCATCTGCCGTGTAGGATTTTACCATTTTGAATGCATTTCTCAAGGAATATCTAGGGCCTTGACCATATTTCAACAATATATATAGAAGGTGGTAGGAAAAATGAACTACCTGTAAATGTTACCTAGATGACTTCATTGCCTTTGGAGAGGCCTTGGAAAGACTTTAGGATAGATTAATCAAAATGTCAGATCACCCTGAAGAAGTCTGAAACCATCAATTGACAATTACCAGCCTTACAGCACCTCTTCCAGGTAGGTACCAGGTATCTCAATAGGTAGAGATTACTGATCCAGAGAAGATAGCTGGCCATGTGTAAAGAAACTCCAGGAACTAAAGATTTTTCTAGGATTTGGTGACACTTATTAAAAATTTATGAAGAATTATGCTATTGTGTCTAAGCATTTCAGTGATGTCACTCATGCATATGGAGCTGGGTATCCTTCAGTATTCCAGTTGAGAGTTGCTCCTTCATACATATTCCCCATATGTGGACCCTTCAGGGATAATTTCTCTTCCTGCTCATTCTCCCCACTGATTGTGGGGCTCCTCTAGGATCAAAGTGGAATGCTCTGTTTGGTATTCAAAGCCCTTCGTAACTTGGCCCCACTTGTCTTGTCAGCCTGCTTACACCTTACTCTTCTGGTCATAGCCTCTTGGGTCCAGTGACACTTACCTCCTTGATGTTCCTCAAACAAGACTTTGCATATCTTGGCTCTGAGCATTTACTCTGGTTGTCCATCATCCCTAGAATACTTTCCTTCCTCATCTCTCTGCCCACTGGCTTCACTGACTTATTTTATGGTCTAATTAAAATCCCATCTTCTGCAGGAAGCCTTTCCCTTAATTCTAATGCCTTCGATCTTTTAATTATTTTCTATTTATCTTGCATATAACTTGATTGTACATATTTGTTTGATTAGTGTCTCCCCAATTAGATTGAGGGCAGGGATTATCTTTTGCCTCCTTTTGTATCCCCAGCCCTTAGCACAGTACCTGACAAATGGTAGTTATTTAATGTTTATTGACTGACTGACTTTATATTTGTGGGATAGTACATCTTAGATTTATGGGAATATGTCCTATTGTAAATCTTACTATATTTTCATTAAATGTCTTTGCTTTGAACTAATATGTACTCAGGCTGACCAGAGAAAAAGTGTAAATCAATAGGTAAAGACTTATAAGCAATTTTTTTTAATGTGGATGTAGACCCATAGAGTATCTTCAACTTAGGGTTGCACCTTCTGAGGTCTCTCGGTACAAGAGGCTGACCTCGATGTCATATAACATCATAACTTTCATAGAATCATATATTTAGAGCTGGAAAGGACCTTGGAGACCATCAAGTCCTCAAGTCTAAACCCAACCTGAGCCTCATTTTGTAGATGAAGAATCTGAGGTTGAGAGAGGTTGAGTGATTTGCCCAAGGCCACACAGCAAGTAAGTGTTTGAGTCAGGATTTGAACCCAGGTCATCTGACTTCAAGCCCAACACTCTATCATACCACCTAGGTGTCTTATACATTCATTAATAATTATAATAATAATAACAGCTAACATTTATATAGTGCTTTAAAGTTACATATATTATCTCTTTTGATATTTAGAAAGAAGAATAATGATTATCAGAATAATTTTGATAATTTGGTTGTCATTATTATATTCTATCCAGAGCTATTAAACTTCTCATGGAAAAAAAGTGTCTCTTTGAAAGATAATTATTTTCAAAAACAATTTATTTGGTTGTATTCTAATAGCCCCTAAGTCTTTTTTTTCCCCTCCAGATGAAAACATTTGTTTTTTTTTTTCAGCAAATGTTTTCACATTTCAAATATTTGTTTCAATTGTTGGACAGAAATATTAATTTTGAAGCCATGTAATAGATAAATATTTTTTTGCAAACATTTGCATCTATTAAAGCAGATTGCTTTTATGCTTTCATTCAGTTGGGATAGTGTAATTCTTTTTTTGCACAGAGCTAACTAAAAATCATCAGTTTGCTTGTATGAAAATATTCATGTCTTACAAAATCTGTGAAATGGTAGTTAAGGTGAGTTGAGGGGGGTAGAATTTGTCCAAATTTTATATTTGGGCAAGAAGTAGATCCATTTTCTTTTCATCTGTTTTTTTAAATGATGAGAAATATAGGAAAACAAAGAAGCCAGGGCCATTTATTTTAAAAATCACCAGCTCAAAAAGGAAAGTGATGCTTCCGTTTGTTTTTGGCTTTGCTTGCTGGCTTAACCATCTGGAACGTTTGGGCAGCAGTGATCTGCAATGTTATTGGGAACAGATCCATTTCTTTGCCCTGCCCAAAATGTTCATCTTCTTTAATACTATTTGGTTAAAATTTATTTTTATAATTGACATTTTACATTTGGAACATGAGGGTATATAGTATACATCTACCTTAGATTGGTTCTTTCTGTTATTGGAATACTGCAGGGCAGTCTGTCTTCTTGGAACCAATTCTTTCCCAGGCAACTGCAGTTTCCTAGTTCTGTAGATGCTTTTGAAACTGACATGACTCTATCTGTCAGAGTAAATTGCATTTAAAAAACAACAGCCTAATTCTAATCCATGTAAATTATGGACTCTTTTTAAAAAGTTTTACATAAATCAAAATTGTCTTCCAGAAATATTCTCAACAGTTGCAGTGATTATGATTTTGTAGTTGTTTTATGAAAAAAGTCTAGTTGAAGGCTGGGTTCACAAATTCTTAGGAGCCATATACGATCAATATGAAGGACCAGCATTAAGGTCTGAATGTTCCTTTTCACACACACACACACACACACACACACACACACACACACACACACACACGTGTGTGTGTGTGTGTGTGTGTTAAGAGGGTTGAATGAATCTGCTGTTGAGGAGGGTAGTGTACTTTATGATGAGAAGCACTCTGTGTTGTTCAAGACCTGTAAATTTTAGTACTGCCAACCAGGGATCTTAATATGGCAGCCTGAGAAGATTTATTTTTTAGATCCATGTTTTCAGTCACAAAGAACACAAAAACTTATATAAAGTAAGTAGCATGATCCTGAAATGTTGTAAAATAAAATAAACCCTGCATGGGCAGAGGGGTTAGGAGAGGGGGAGGAGAATGAAAATGGAATATGTCTCAAGGTTTTGACAATGTTGCTTCTCTTTCAATTACTAATTAATTACAGGAAAGGCAACATTCTCCTACTATGTGGTTCTATAATAAATTATGCAAGGCTAGTACTTTTTTTCCCCTTGTTGTATATGTACAGTTACAATTGGAACATTGCAGGAGCATGAAAACATTTTGAAAAGCGTTTTGGCCAGACTGAATTTGGTTTAAAAATGTTTTGAACTATCCTCCCTCCACAGACATTTTGCCTGTGAAACTACTGCAGTCTTCGCAAATTTTCTGGCCCATCGTAGTTCAGGCAGATCAAATTGGAGAGCTGATTCATAGCAATGTAGTCTAAAGAAACAATTGCATAAGCAATTGGCCTCAGTACTTCAAAGCAAATATTATTTTTCTACAATACATGAAATAAACTTTTTTTGTTGGAAATGTTTGCCAGTGAAACAAATGTTTGCCTTTGAAAGTTACAATTGAATTGTTAAGACATAGCCAAATAAAATCTTTCCTTGTCAGGGATACATTTTATTTAATGCTTGCCAATATAGATATTATTACTAGTAAATGATAATAAAGTAGATAGCTTTCAGAAATAAGTTGTAATCTCATCATTAAAGGACAAGGCACATCTTATATTGACTTATATTGGCAAATTATAAGACTGTGTAGGGTTTATAATGTGACAGTGTTTTACCTTATTTTTAGTAGTTGTCCTCTTCTTTTCCCTTCAAAAAACAAACAAAGCTGTGCATTGATTCGTTACAGCAAGGAATTAATTTTGGGTTATAACTAACTGGAAAAATATCATTAATAAAACATGTCTATATTTCAAAAGATCCCTGATTAAATTAGGGTAGATGCTCTTGCCACTGGTACATATTGCCATTTTTTTACATCTTGGGTGGTTTCATGAGTTGCTGTGGTCCAAAACCGTACATTATTTGATGGCTAACTTTCTGATGATATAGTCAATAAACAAACATTTATTTTTGAGCTCCTTGAGGGCAGGTTTTGTATCCCCAGCACTTAGCATAGTGCCTGACACATAGTAGGCACTTAATGAGTGTTTATTGACCAACATGCGTAATCATATAGTATTTATTATAATATCAGTTTATCATAATATTTATTAACGGATGGACAAAAGTGCCTACTATGTGCCAGGAACTGGTGATACAAAGACAAAAGTGAAAGTCTATTCAGGAGACTTACATTCAAGGAGTCTGGCCAGAGAAAACAACATGTACATACATATATAGAGATATATGCAAAATACATACAAGATCATTTGGGTGGGAGAAGGTACTAATAGCTTTGGGCATCAGAAATGGCTTTGTGATGCTTGAGCTTCCACTTGAAAGAAACTAGGGATTCTAAATGTTTGGGATCAGAAAGAGGTGCATTCCTAGCATGGGGCATAGCTAGTACTAAGACACAGAGATGCTAGGTACGAGGGATAGTGAGATAGCCAGTTTGGCTGGACCAGAGAGTATATGGACAGGAATGATACGTAATTCGACTGGAATGGCAGACTGGAACCAGATTGTAAAGGGCTTTATTTGATGCATTCAGGATACAGATTGAGACATCCTTTTGGTTGGGTTTTTGTTGTTGTTGTTGTTGTTGTTGTTGTTTTTTAGGCAATTGGGGTTAAGTGACTTGCCCAGGGTCACATAGCTAATAAGTGTCAAGTGATTGGTCTAAGGCCAGATTTGAACTCAGGTCCTCCTGACTTTAGGGCCGGTGCTCTATCCACTGTGTCGCCTAGCTGCCCCATAAAGGGCTTTAAATGCCAAATACAGGAGTTTATATTTGAGCCAGAAGAACCATAGGGAACCATTGGGTTTATTGAGTAGGAGAGTAATATGGTAAGACTTGCACTTTATGGAAATTATTCTTGTTGCTTTATATAGGATGAGGTGAAGATAGAAGAGATTTGAGGCAGGGAGATCAATTAGGGTATTGTAATAATCCAGAAGACAAGTGATAAGATCCTGAACTAGGTTGGTGGCTTTGACAGAGGAAAGCATTGGAAAGATGCAAGAGATGTTGTCAAGTTATAAACAAGATTTGGCAAATGATTCAATATCTGGGGTAGGAGTGAAGAGTCAAGGATGACTCCACAGCTGCCAACCTGGGGAACTGGAAGGATGGTGGTGCCTTTGACAGAAACTTTCTAAAGTTTAGAAAAGGGGGAAGTTTGAGGGAAAAGATGATGAGTTCTGCATGGACATGTCGACAACTCTGACAGGTCAGAAATTGAGATGTCTGTGGGACATTCAGTTTGAAATATTTGATGGGCAATTGGTTCTGCAGGACTGGAGCTAATAAGAGAAACCAGGACAGAATACTTAGACATAGGAATCTTCAGCATAGAGATGATAATTAAACTCATGTGAGCTAATAAAAGAGAGAGAGGGAGGAGGGAGAGAGAAGGGAGTCCAGGTTGGAACCTTTATAGATAGATCCATCAAGGAAGAAGCAGTTAGACAAGAGAACCAAGAGAGAGTATCACAAGAATCCAAAGAAACGAAAGTATCCAAGAGGGGAAAGTGGCCAGCATCCCCTCTGCATGTCCTTTGGTAGTAGACACCAAGTCTTTCCAGTAGTATAGAGCTTTCCAGAGTTTGTGTCTACTTGCCATGATAAGATATGAGCAAAATGACAAAAAATTAATTTTTACTTGCTTCAAGAGAAACAATAAAGTCCTGCTTAAAATATTGCAAGATGTCTAGGTATACTGAATCACACTTTATTGTTTTTTTTTAAATAGTATTTTATTTTTTCCAGTTAAAGAAAATTTTTAATGTTCATTTAAAAAAAATTTTTGAGTTCCAAATTTTTCTGTCTCCCTCCTTCCCCTCCCCCCCACCTAAAAGGGTAAGCAATTTGATATAGGTTATATATGTATAATCATGTAAAACATATTTCCATATTAGTCATGTTGTAAAAGAAGAAACAGAACAAAAGGAAAAAAAAACCATGAAAAAATAGTATGCTTCAATCTGCATTCAGACTCCATCAGTTCTTTCTCTGGATGTGGATAGCATTTTCCATCATGAGTCCTTTGGAATTGTTTTGGATCATCGTGTTGCTGAGAAGAGCTAAGTCATTCATAATTTATCATGTTGCTATTACTGTGTACAACATTCTTTTGGTTCTACTCTTTTCACTTTGCATCAGTTCATTTAAGTCTTTCCAGGTTTTTCTAAAATCTGCCTGCTTATCATTTCTTATAGCACAGTAATATTCTATTTCATTCATAGACTACTTGTTCAGCCATTCCCTAATTGATGGGCATCCCCTCAATTTTCAACTTTTTGCCACCACAAAAAACAGCTGCTATAGATACTTTTGTTTTTGTTATTGTTTTTCTTTTAGTAAGGCAATTGGGGTTAAGTGACTTGCCTAGGGTCACACAGCTAGGAAGTATTATGTGTCTGAGGCTGGATTTGAACTCAGGTCCTCCTGACTCCAGGGTCGGTGCTTTATCCACTGCGCCACCTAGCTGCCCCAAAAGTGTAATTTTTTTTTTTTTGCTTTTTTGATGAGGCAATCAAGGTTAAGTGACTTGCCTAGGGTCACACAGCTAGTTAAGGGTCAAGTGTCTTAGGTCAGATTTGAACTCAGGTCCTCTTAACTCCAAGGCTGGAGCTCTATTCACTGCACCACCTAGCTGCCTTGCTATAGATATTTTTGTACATGTAGGTCCCTTTCCCTTTTTATGATCTCTTTGGGATACAGACCTAGTAGTGAATACCTCTAGACTTTGACAAATGGATCTTTGATCTCACTGATGGGGCTATTGACTCCAATAGTGCGGATTTCAGATCCATCGACTCTTATCCCAAGTGATTCTGGTTCATGCCTTCCCATCAGCCACCCACAGAACATCCACCCAGGCACCTTTAAAGATTCTTCTTGGAAACTTCTTTTGCTAGAGGACTCTAATCCAATTTCCTCCCAATTTAACCCTGAAGTCCTATATCTTGACTCTCCATTTTCTAACTTTCCCATCCACACAAATGATGAAGAAATACCAACATGAAAGTTATGGAATTGTGCAGCTATAAGAGGTAAAAGAATTCACCTGGACTCACATGAAATTTTTCTCTTCTCCAGTCCCATTGCATTTACTGTCTGTCCTCATCCTGGAATCTGACTATATTCTATCTTTCATTGTCTGATATACATACACATTTTCATGTACACATTTGTGTGGTATACACACACCTATACATATTTATACTATTAAGCTATTAAAGCTTAAAACTGCTCTAGGACTTTTGGGACATCTTGTGTATGTAAGTGCCTTATTTCTCTCAATAACGCTTTAAGTTCATTGAGGGCAGGGATCATGTCATAGACTGATATCTTTCACATTGCCTAACAGTCTTAGGCACACTGGACGTGCTCAGAAAATATTTACAGAATTTGATACCCTCTGGCTCTGAGCAGAATTACTCCTAAACTAATTGAGACAGAACTATAATTAGTCTGAGATCTGGAAGAGATTTTGCAAATCATCTAGACCCAATCCTTTGTTTTACAGATAAGAAAACCTGGGTTGGAGGAGGGCAGGGGGTTACATACCCAGGACAGAGTCACTCACCCTCTAAACCCTTGGAAAGATTGGAGATGAGTTGGGGACACTTTAAGTAGAACTTCAAAGGCTTTCCAATAACCAGCAAGATGTATGACTCTGGGAGGTGGCCCCAATAAAACCATGAGGGATCAGACCCCAACACTGTGTATATAAAAGGGCTTCTGCAGAGATAATGGAAGAGAAGGGATATGGGGAGGCATGGCCGTCTATTGGGAAACATACCATGCTCTGAATTAAGTGGTACACGTTCTGGATGACAGACAAACAATACAGGAGTTCAGAGAAGAGCTAGACAAGAAACTAGAAAATGAGAAGACTCAATTAACGGTTATAGATGTTGAATTTGGCTTGAGGCAGTATTCCATTTAACCCTTCCTTGAAATCTCTACACTATTCTTTCCCTCCCCCTGCCCCGCCCTTAATTTGAAGCTATATATCATGGCTATCAATGGCCTTTTTCCACCCTCTCATTTTGTTTGCAAATTTTCTAGGCATTTCTGTATGTTGATGTTTTAAATTCCTCTTAAAAGAATATAAGTAAATTCTTTTGTAATATGGCTAATATGGAAATGTTTTGTAGGATTGCATGTATATAATCTATATCAAATTGCTTGCTTTCTGAACAGGGAGGGGAGAGAGAGAATTTGGAACTCAAAATTTTTAAAAGACAAATGTTAAAAATTTTGTTTTGTTGAGAAAAGAAAAAAAAAGAATAAGTAAGAAATGCAGACTTTTAACAACCATACACATTGTTCACATTTACTAATCAGAGAAAGGTAGATATTACCTTTTCTACTTCTGTAAAGTTCAGTTAAATTTTATCTGGCATAATTCCTGTCTTGGACCCTGAGAAACCAGCTGTGCTGCTTGACCATTCACATGGCTTGGATAAATGGAAATCTATGACTCTTTCTTCTTGTGAGAAGGAAGATCTACCTGAACTGGCTACCTACCCTTCCACTGATCTCTTAGGACTTCTAGGTATTTAATTGGCCCTGAAGATGAACTTTCTGAATTATTTCCTCCTCGTAGAGTGACCTTGAAAGCAGAAACTATCTTTTTCAGTTTGTCATTCTAGCTCTGAGCACAACACTTGGAATGTAGTGAGTGTTTAGTAAATACTTTTTTTCACTCATTCATTAAAAAAAAAGAAATGGGGGAAAGACAGACAAGGTCAGAGTTTTGTCTAGCAATGATGTTTATGTGATAGAGGGTATTGTGTTGGTGAGAAGGGAATTAATAATTCACTCTTGCATGCCTCCCCCTACTCCTCCTTGTCCTCCTCAACTCTTTTGTGGGTAGTTTCTTCCTTCTTATTGTCAACTATCTCAGTTCCTCCCCTTGGTGTGATTTAGTTTTTGTTTCAAACCCAATATTGGAAAGAGAAAATTGGGAGAGGAAGGGCTTAAGGTGGCCATCTTACCAATACCAGTTCACAGCTCACTCACAACTTTCTCTCTCCTCTTCTCCCCAAAGTGTTAGGTTCATTTTGTGCCCAGGATCCTCCATGTCCATGCTGTTCTCTGCTTTGGGAAAGCTATAAAAATAGAAATCAATAATTTCTCTTCTGTTCATCTCTGAGCTCCCATTGTGCCAAGAAAGGTCCCAGCAGTAATAAAAATCAATTTATCTCTCTCCTTGTATAGCCCACCACCCATTGCCTCCCTCTCACTTACCTTTTAGCAATGAAACACATCCATATCAGTAATGCTGTGGTTAACCACAGCTTTATCTTAATACTGGCTTAAAAGACTATTTTCATTCCTATAAAAATTAAAAAAAACAACAACAACAAACCTAGAGATAAGCTTTGGAACACATATGCTCTCTCAGGAAGGGATAAGGGAGAGTTGGGAAGGGAATCACCATCTTGGATCTGCTCTTCTGAGTAAGTTCAGCAAACGGAAGGTCTGTCTAGACACTCAGCTTGGCTCCAGTCTGGGGCATCATGATGACATCATTGCTAAAGTTCTGCTTCTGTTTCCATGGGGACTTCTTTCCATGGCTTCTGCTGTCCTGGTCTCTTACTCTTCTGCTTCCAGTCTCTAGTGAGGCAACCACCCAGGGCCCAGGGTACAACAGAACAGTGACTCCCTGCTTACTCCTGATCTCTGGTTCTCCTGCCTCTTGAGTGACTCCTCCCCCTAGTTCTCATCCTCATCCTACTCTTCCCTTAGAAATAGAAGGAGCTCAGTTCTCTACCTTCCTCACAGGGTTGCTATGTTCTAGGAGGCACTTAATAATGTTTAGTCCCTTCCCACCAGCAGACTCAGTAGAGTAGCCCTGGAGAATTTCCTAGCGCTGGTAGTCAATGACTTCCAATGACCTGTTCTGCTAGAAAGATGAAATAACTTATTTTAATAGTAAGTTGAAGAGCTTGGACTACAAATTGAGTGCTCTTTGCATTGTACCTGGGGGAGAAACTTGGGGATTCAATTCAATTTATTAAGTGCCTGCCACATTCTTTTTTTTTTTTTAAGGCAATTGGGGTTAAGTGACTTTCCCAGGGTCACACAGCTAGTGTCAGGTGTTTAGTCTGAGGTTGGATTTGAACACAGGTCCTCCTGACTGCAGGGCCGGTGCTCTATCCACTGCTCCACCTAGCTGCCCCATAGTGCCTGCCACATTCAAGGGATTATGCTAGGCACTGGGGATAGTCACTAAACATTTATTAAGCACTATATACATATATGTACATATATGTACATAGATATATATAAATATATATACACACACACATATATCTATACATATGTGTATGTATGTATATATAGATATAGATATAGATATAGATATAGATATAGATATCTGTTCCAAGCCCAGTGCTAAGCACTAGGAGTACAAAAAGAGGCAGAAGACAGTTCCTGCCCTCATTGACTGTACATTGTTCAGAACAGGAGCTGGGACAGGTATAGGGCCTGTAAATTTCAGGCAGAGGAGATTGCTAACAACTTAGGGGGATTGGGAAAGGCTTCTGATAAGAGATGGTTCCTGAAACCACTCCTTAAAAAGAAACTAGAGAAAATCAGGAAGAGGTATTTTGAGTTTGCCAGTGTTTATTCAGTACTCATAGACTATTGAAAATTCTACTTTGAATTAAATCGTTAATGTAGATTTATTTTTGTTGTTTTTGTCTTTTACAGAAATGGGATTACAAGAAATTCAGAAAAAGATCAAAGATGCTTTTGAGGTGTTTGACCATGAATCTAATGACACCGTGGATGTTAGGTTTGGAAATTTTTTCTTACATAAAAATTATATTAGATAGAATACTGTTTAAGTCCTAAATTACTTAAGTAACAAGTAAAATGTAAGGAAACCTTTTCCTTATTCATAGAATATGTAAGATTTGTTATGCCATAGCAGTAATTTTCCACTGTTGGTTTTATTAAAAGGTAGAAATTGAATACTTGCTTAGTATTATTTTCTATACGTAGAATCATAGAATTTTAGCCTTGAAAAGGACCTGAGGGAGCTGAAGTATAAACATTCACCATTACCATTATTTGTGGTGTATATCCTCAGCAGGGTCCTCACCGTTAGTAGATAGTCTTTCTACCCAAACCTTGTTAACTCCTAATCTCACTTTTCACAGAGACTTGCATATCTTTTGTTCTCTCTTCACCGCCAACCGCATCCTAAGCATCCCACACATATAGAAGATGACCTTACCTCCTGCATCCCTGAGAAGACTGAGGCCATATGACCTGACCTAGACTCCCTTAGCTCCCCTTCCTCTATGCCCTGGAGCTTCTCGGCATCATTATCTGCTTTATCTTCCTCCAGATGCAAAAAAAAGAAATGTTCCCCATACCCCTCACTAAGGCTGTTTTCTCAACCTGTAATATAGTGGGCTGAGGCTGACTGAGGCTGATCCCCTGATAGTTTAAGTAAAATATTGAAACAAAATTTAGGTCATTTAGCAGTTAACAAAAGGATATGTACTTAGCCATAGTATAGAAAGGATATAGTACTTTTCTGGTCAACAAGGCGGGGTGTGGTGACTAAGGAAGTCTTGGGACATCTGTCAACTCCACATGGGTAAGACTTTTTATGCCTTTAGCTAATGAAGGAACCAAATAAGTATGGCCTGAGGCCACTAGGATGCTTCAGTCCATAGTTAGGTGGCTTGAACCTTAGTTCCTTAGGCTAAGAACTACCCTAACCAAATGGGGGCGGTGTAGAGAGGATAGAGTATCACATGTTACCTCAGTCCTATTTCCTTTTGCCTTCTCTAGGACTTGGCTTTAGCCATCATCTCCTTTTTCTCAATCATCTTCAATCTCTCCCCCATAGCACCTCATTTGTTTCCAAGTACGCTCAGATTTCCTCAAACCAAAAATGAGCCTTCTATTGAGCCTTCCAGTCTCATCTTTCTTCATTATTAAACTTCTTGAAAAGATGCCCTTATATCCAATGCCTCCACTTCCTCACCTCTCTTACAAATGGGCCCCTTTTCCAGTTGCTCAATGGAAACTTCTTTTTCAAATAGCTATTTTTTAGGTTTCACACTTCCTGTCTTTTCTGAGTTTTTGACACTATCAAGCACTTCCTCCTTTAAAAGAAAAATTTTTCCAACTAACAAGCATAAAAATAAAGAAAAAAAATTAACATTTATTTTCTTTCCCTCTCACCCCCCTCCCCAAAATGGAAAAAGAAAAGAAAAGAAAAACAAAATCCTTATAACAAATGTATATAATCAAGGAAAACAGATTCATGTGTTGGCCTTATCCAAGAAAAAGTATGTCTTAACTGGCATCTTGAATCCATCTCCTTTCTTTCAGTAGGTAGGTAACATGTTTCTTCATGTCTTCTTAAATCATCCCCTTCTATAAGATAATCTTTTTTTTTTTTTTGGTCTCCAGATGCTTTTCTGATTCTCCTCCTAGTCTCCTTTTCTGTCTTCTTTGCTGGTTCCTCATCCTTTCCTGAGCCTTTAATGAGAGTGTTGCCCAAGTGGTTAGTCAGTCAACAGGCATTTTAAACACTTACTGTGTGCCAGGTGTTGTGCTAAGCACTGGTGATACAAATATGAGCAGAAGCAGCCTCTTCTTTTCTCTTTCCCTCCTAGTAGACTGTAAGTTTTTTGAAGGCAGTGAATTTTAAAAAAATGTCCATGTAGCCACATTTCCTTGCACATAGTAGGAGCTTAATAACTGATAGTTGAATTTGTTTTTTTATTAGTTTTTATTGATAACTTCTGTTTTTTACTTCATCATAGTTTTCCTAAATATTTCTCCCCCACTCCCTCCCAGAGAACCATCCCATATAAAAATAGTTGTTTGTTTTTTTAAGAGAGGAAAAAAATCAGTATAGCTGATCAGTACATTGAAAAAAATCTGAAAATCTGTGCAATGTGTAACAACTGTGGACCTCTTACATCCACAAAAGGGTGAATTGGGAGTGTCTTCTCATATCTCTTCATTTTGTCCTGCTTGATTGTTGTAATTTTGTTTACATTCATTTTTTATTTTTTGATGTGTAGTTCTTTCCAAATACATTGTTGTAGTCAGTGTGTATATTGTTCTCTTGACTCTCTTTACTTCACTCTACATCAATTCATACAGATCTTTCGCTGATTCTCTGTAATCATTGCATATGTCATTTCTTATAGCACAGGAGTATTCCATTACATCCAAGTACCACAATTTGTTTAGCCATTGCCCAATTGATGGCCTTTGTTTCCAATTCTTTGCTATCATAAGAAGTGCTGCTATAAATGTTTTGTTTTATACGGGCACTTTCTTCTTCTTCTTGACTTCCTTGGGGTATAAACCCAGTAATGGTGTCTCTGGTTCAAAGAGTATGGACATTTTAGTCACTTTATTTGCATAATTCCAAATTGGTTTCCAAAATGGTTGTACCATTTCACAGCTTCATCAACAATGTATTAGTGTGCCTATCCTTCCACAACCCTTCCAGCATTGACTATTACCATTTTTTATTCACTTCACCAATTTGGAGGATGTGAGGTAAAACTTTGGGATTGTTTTGATTTGCATTTCTCTTATTATTAGTGATCTGGAACATTTTTTCATGTGGTTGTGAATACTTGGCAGTTCTTTTCAGAATTGTTTTTTCATAGCTTTTGACCATTTATCTATTGGGGAAGGGCTGTTAGTCATATGTATTTATTAATTGTTTATATATCTTGGATACCAAACCTTTATCAGAGAAATTTAATACAAAGATTTTCCCCCATTCGACGCTTCCTTTCTTATCCTAGGTGCATTAATTTTGTCTGTGCAGAAGCTTTTCAATTTCACTAAATCAGAGTTATCTTTTTTATCTTTTATAATTGCCTCTATCCTTTGTTTGGTTAAGGATACATCTCTTATCTGCAGCTGTGACAGATACATGATCTTTTAATTTTTTGATACTATGAGCTTTAATATTAAGGTTATGTATCCATTTAGAATATATTTTAGAATGTGGTATAAGGTCTTGGTCTAAGCCTAATTTCTGCCAGATTGCTTTCCAGTTTTCTCAGCAGTTTTTATCAAATAAGTTTTTTTTCCTAGATAATTTATGCTTTCTGATTCTCCCTTGTCTGGTCTGTTTTATTAATCTTTTATAGTTGAATTTAATTCCACGGAGCCAGCTATCACCTCTTTGCAAATAACTCCCAAATATATTCTCTAGTCTTTACCTTTTGTAAGCTTCAGATCCACTTTTCCAACTAGCTACCTCTCCATCTGGATGTGCTATTAGTACCTTAAACTGAAATATCCCAAAATGAGCTCCTTGTCCATCCCCTTCTAAACTTATCTGTCCTCATTTCACCATATATTTGTGGCCACCAGTATTGATCTATATTCTTCCATGTTTGTAACCTTAAGATTATCTTTGGCTTTTCCTTCTGTCTCATCTTTAATATCCCAGCAGTTACCAGAGCCTGTCAATTCTACCTCCATAGCAGCTCTCAGATCTGTGTCCTCTCTTTTCTTACCATCACAGCTATAATGCAGGCCCATCATTATCATACTCTTGGATTAATACAGTACCCTTCTTATAGGTCTTACTGCCTCCCCTTTTTCTACTTTATTCTACTGCCAAAACTGTCTTTCTTGTGCATATATCTATCTGGTCATGTTATTCCTTCACTTAAAAATATTTAGTAGTTCCTTATTGCCTCCTGAGTAAAGGTTTTCATGCTTTTGCTTGTATTCTTTCTTACACCTAGAAAGGCTTCCCTCCCTTCACCTATTGAATTTCTACTTATTCTTGAAAGCTCAGCCTAATGATGCATCCTCCATGAAACCTTCCCTGACTCCTTCCATTGTTTATTTATTTATTCCTAGTTTTCAATATTCACTTTTATAAGATTTTGAGTTCTAAATTCCACCCCCTCCCTCCCCAAGACAGCATGTAATCTGATATAGGCTATACATGTACAATCATATTAAACATATTTCCACATTAGTCATGTTGTAAAGAAAAATCAGAACCAAAGGGAAAAACCACAAGAAAGAAAAAACAAACCAAAAAAAGAGAGAAAGTAGTATGCCTTGATCTTCATTCAGACTCCATGGTTCTTTCTGTGGATGTGGATAGCGTTTTCCATCTTTAGTCTTTTGGAATTGTCTTAGATCATTGCACTGTTGAGAAGAGGTAAATCTATGAAAGCTGGTCATTGCACAGTGTGGCTTTTACTGTGTACAATGTTCTCCTGGTTCTGCTTACTTCACTCAGCATCAGTCCATACAAGCCTTTCCAGGTTTTTCTAAAGTCTACCTGCTCATCATTTCTTATGGAACAATAGTATTCCATTTCATTCCTATACCACAACTTGTTCAGCCATTCCCCAGTTGATGGGCATCCCCTCAACTTCTAATCTTTTGTCACCACAAAAAGGGCTGCTATAAATATTTTTGTACCTGTGGGTCTTTTTTCCATTTTTTTTTTTTTTTGGTGAGGCAGTTGGGGTTAAGTGACTTGCTTAGAGTCACACACCTAGGAATTATTGTGTGTCTGAGGCCAATTTTGAACTCAGGTCCTCCTGAATCCTGGGGTAGTGTTCTATCCACTGTGCCACCTAGCTGCCCCACCTTTTCCCATTTTTATGATCTCTTTGGGATACAGCCCTAGAAGTGCTATTGCTGGGTTAAAGGGTATGCACAGTTTTATAGCCCTTTGGGCATAGTTGACCCCTCCCATTGTTAACCATCTACCTTAGACCTTATACAGCTAGGTGGGGCAGTGGACAGAGTGCTGAGTCTCATCTTCCTGAGTTCAAATCCAGTATCAGACACTTAGTAGCTGTGTGATCCTGAACAAGTCACTTAAACTTGTTTGCCTCAGTTTCCTTATCTGTAAAATGAGCTATAGAAGGAAATGACAAACCACTCCAGAATCTTTGCCACGAAAACCCCAAATGGAGTCATGAAGAGTCAGACACAACTGAAATGACTGAACAACAACAGCTACTTGTGCTAGTGTCATATTGATCTGTATGTTTCTTGTGGGTAATGGTTCTGTCATCTAACTTTTGTGTCTCCCTTAGCCCATAGCATAGTGCTTTGTACACAATGGAGACTTAATGTTAAATATTAAATAAGTGTAGCACTTTGTGTGGTCTGAGGGAGATGATTAACAATGGGAGGGCCATGTAGGATACAGCACTGGACTGAGATTTCAGTGATAAGTAGAAATTCAGTAGGTGAAGGGAGGAAGGATTTTTTTTTAGGAATAAAGATGCTATTGGGGGGTAGTAGTCAATTCTTTGTTGAGAAATAAAAGAGAAAAGGAAACAGGTATTTATTAAACATCTATTATGAACCAGACACTGTGCTAAGTAAGCACTTTACCAATATTGATACAACTCTGTGAGACAGGTGCTTTGATTATTATCTCCATTTTTTGGCTGAGGAAACTGAGGCAGACAGAGGTTAAATGACTTGCCCAGGGTTACACAGCTGGGAATTGTCTGAGGTTGTATTCGAACTTAGGTTTTCTTGACTCCAGGCACAGTACTCTATCCACTGACACCTGCTGGGGTGTGAAGCTGCAACTAATGAGTATGTAGTATGGCCTTCTGCATTGAATAATTACTTCTTATTAGTAAGTGCCAGTTCTATTCTGTGTGCTGTGATGATACATAGAACCATAGTGATAATGGATTGGACTTCAGAGATAGAAATCATTCATTGTACAGGTGAGGAAACTGAGATTCCAAGATGCTCAATGACTTGTCAAGGTCACCCTGATAGTAAGTAGTAGAGACAGGATTCCAACCTAAGTCTTCTAATTTCAAATTTAACACTGCAGTGTATCTGGTTCTATTCCTACTATGGATGGAGGATGATTCTTGTTCCACTTATCATGGATGGAGGACTGTTCCAACTCATTCTAAATGAGGAGGGAATTTTGAGGATATCCTTCTAGGGTTAAACCACCTCAATCATTCATCTAGAGGAAAGGTGGTCTCCTTGTTAGTAATAACATGTTAACGTGTTTCTGTGGTAAATTTTGCAAACCCTGGAAAATACCATGGGATCTCAGGATTATAGTTCTAGAACTGAAATGAGTTTCAGAATCCATCTCGTTCAACTTTCTCATTTTACAGATGAGGAAACCGAAGTATAGGGAGGTTAAATGCCTAAAGTCAAATTGGCAGGACTTAAACCCAGAGCCACTGGCTCCAGAATCAGTACTGTTTCCATCATGCTACCCCATAAAATCCTCACCAATTCTAAATATAGACAATTTGTAGGATATATTAGAAACTTGTGTTTTGTTTTTGGAGCTCCTTAAATTCTTCAGCTCAGCATATATTTATTTGGTACCTACTATGTGCAAGGCAAGTTGAGGATTCTCCTACCACTAATTGTTAGTTAGATAGTGCTTTAAGGTCTGCAGAGCTTTCTATGCACATTTCTCATCTGAGCCTCACAACAATGCTGTGAAGTAAGTGCTGCAGGTATTTTTTACTCATTTTGTTATTGAGGAAACAAAGTTTTAGTGACTTTCAGGGTCACACAACTAGTAAATACCTGATGTGAGATGTGTGCTCTCTGTCCACTCTGTGGTGCTTATGTTCTTGTGAGGGAAAGTGGGAAGAAATTGGGTAAATGTACAAATACTTTAGCATTAGTTAAACACTTACTATGTGCCAGGCATTGACTAGAACAGGGGTGGGGAACCTGCAGCTTCGAGGACACGTGTGGTCTTATAGGTCCTCGAGTGCGGCCTTTTGAGTGAATCCAAACTTCACGGAACAAATCCCCTTAACAAAAGGATTTGTTCTGTAAAACTTGGACTCAGTCAGAAGACCGCACCCAAGGACCTGGAAGGCCACATGTGCCTACAGGCTGCAGGTTCCCCACCCCTGTGCTAACATAGATTTAGAGTTAAGAGAGTCCTCAGAGGTCATCTGGGCTAACCTCTTCATTTTGTTTAAATGAGGAAACTAAAGACAGGGGGAGTAAGTTCCTTGGTTAATGCCACGCAGGTATTGTGTAGTAGATTCAGAATCTGAATCTGAGTTTCTCTAATAACAAGTCCAAGACAAAATAAATACAATATGACAAGTGTGAGTAAAACGTTATGGGCGTTCAGAGGGCTTTCAGGGTGAATCAAGGAAGGTTTTAAGGAGGAGAAAGTATTTAAGCTGAGTCAGATTTCAGTAGCTAATGATGTGGTGGGAAGGGCACTGTAGGTGGAGGGAATAGCATGAGCAGTGAAAACTAGCAGAGTGATTTTGGGTAAAAGACTTAACTAACTTTCCCCTTCTCCCTATACTCCCTTCAGGTTACCAAGGAAAATGGAGAGTTCCTTTAGAAAATGTTAAGAAGGACTTCAACCTGAAAAAAAAAAAGTGATTTTAAAAGTCAGTGGGGAAACTTGACCTATGTCAGTAGTTTACTGAGTGGGAGGACTACTCTTAGATTGACCTAAAAAACAAATATGAGGATTGTCCACAAAAGGAGGGAGCTGGACTCACTGGGGAACTGAGGTATGTCTTTGTTGATGATGACAATAAGAGAAAGGTCCATTGTCATCCTGGGACATGGACTTAAGACATGTCAGAAAACTTCCCAAGACTTGGCAAGCTAGATGATTATAATTTCTTTTTCTTTCTTTCTTTCTTTCTTTCTGGTGAGGTGGTGGGGTTAAATGACTTGCCCAGGGTCACACAGCTAGTAAGTGACAAGTGTCTGAGACTGAATTTGAACTCAGGTCCTCCTGGATCCAGGACAGGTGCTCTATCCACTGCGCCACCTCTTGGCCCTCCATGATGACTTATTTCTGGATGGTTCATGTGGATCTAAATGATGCTGCCAGAATGAGCCTAGAAAGCATTGACAAAGATTTCAGAGACTTGTGCAAGAAGGAGACCCCTAGGTGCATAAGTGTTGTTTCCACACAGCTGCCTATTGAAAGTAAGGAATTAAAAAAAAAAAAAGGAAAAGCTGATTTGAGAGATGAAAGGCTGATTAAGAAGATAGTGTCTGGGAATAGGATTTGGATTTCTTTTCCATATGGAAACAACAGGCTCTTGGTTAGGGGTGGGATGCATTTGCTTTTGTAGTGCTTGATTTTCATGGTTGTGGGTTTTGTTTTTTTTTGGGGGGGGTCTAAATATGGTGTCTATCTATCCTTTTGCCATTCAATTGAATAAAATAATTTTACAATGAAAACAGATTGGCAAGAATGTATTTGTTGGTTTCATGCATATCTAATCAAACTGAAAAAGGTGAGGAAGGGAGAAAACTGCTAATATATATACACCAAGATAGTTAGAGAGAAGCTATAATGTAGGAAGATTGGTTGAGTCAAACCTGTGATATGGCAGCCAAAAAAGCAAATGTGAATTTAGGCTGAATTAAGACAGTCCTAGCTTCTAGGAACAAGCAGTAGACTGTACTGTACTTTGCCCTCATCAGAGAACACAGAGAGTATTGTGTTCATGTCTGGACACCACTCAGGGTTAGGAAGGACATTGATAATCTGAAGAATGTCCAGAGAAGGTCAGTAGAGATGGCACAGGTCCTTAAGTTCATGCCACATGTGAATTACTTTGACCTTAAAGGTGTCATTGAGACTTGGAGGGATGACACCTATGACTGTTTGAAGGAACCAGTGATGTTTAGCCTGGAAGAGAGAATATTCAGGGGGTACCTGATAGCTGTTGTTAACTATTTGAAGGCATATCTTTTGGAACAGGTTTCAGGTTTGTTCTGTTCGATTCCAGAGGGTAGAACCCGGAGCAATGTTGGTGGAAGTTTCAAAGAGGAAAATTTAGGCTTGATATAAGGAGAAGTTTCCTCATAACTGGAAATAGTCATGAGTGATCTTGACTGTTTCAGGAAGAAGTGTTTCCCTGGAGGTCTTCTAGCAGCCTCGATGGCCACTTGTTTGGTATGTGGTAAGAGAGATTCTTTTGCAGGTATGAGTTGTATTAGATATAGCACTGAGGTCCCCAGATTCATTCATTCTTCTGGATGAATTTTTTATTATTTTTTCTAGCTCTATAAAACATTTTTTTGGTAGTTTGATTGGCATGGCCCCAGATCTTTTTCAGATAAACTGTTGGCTAGTCATAGCTTCCCTGTCTTGTAGTTGTGAAGTTGATATATTGAACCGCAGGGTAATATTTTATATTTCCTCTCTCTTACGTTCACCTTGTTAGATTTGAGCCAATATTCTAGACCATCAAGATGTTTGTAGATTTTGGCTCTGTCACCAAGTACTTGAAGTTGAGGAAGGTAGGAAAGACTAAATAGCAGGCATGTACTTGGATTAAGGCAAAGAGGTGAGCCAGGTGCCTGAAGCACTAGGTCAGTAAGGCAAGTAATGATAGAGACAAGAAGGCAAGTCAGGAATTAAGGAATCATTAAGAGTGCCAAATTAACAAAGCCAAATGGGTTGGCAAATTGAAGAATAAAGCCACTAGGCAGCAGATGAAGGAGAGCAGTCCAGAGGGACGGCAGAGGTGAATCACACACCTGTAGGACCTTGACCACCTGTTGGCCATGGTTCTATTAAATTTCTTTTAAAAAATGTATGATCTTTCTTTTTTTTTTTTTGTTCAATCATCAACAAATACTAACATTCCAAAATACAAAAACAAAATATAGAGAGTTGTGCAAGAAACAGTAAATCTGTTATGTAATTTGTTTTCTGAAAAGCATAGGTGAAATTTAGCAAGGTAATAACTAAAGTATCCTGTTTGTATCCCTTTATGAACATCTTTTTTGTTTTCTTCTGTGTATTTTAAATATCTTATTGATGTTCTTTTTTCTCTTTTTGCAGCTTTATCACTTTCTGTTAGTTCATACTCTTCCTACCAAATAGTAGCCTTCCTTTATTCCAAAGAATAATAGTTAAGCACAACAAATTAAGACTTTGGCCATCACTGAAAATGCATCATTGCGTACCTCTAGTCCATAACCTTTCTAAAGCCTTTCAATCATGTTCTAAAAAAAAGTTTTATTGATATGTTTTCTTTTTACATTTAAACATAGATTACTCCCACTTGTGTAACAGAGTAAAACAGTTACGTAAAATAATAATAGTGACCTCATCTGAAAGTACACGAAACATTTCACATCTAACATTCCCACCCCACCTCTCTGGTTTTTTTTTTAAATTAACAGAAACGTTTTCTTTCCCTCTCACATCCACCCCATTGAAAAGAAAAATAAAAAGAAATTTCTTCTCACAAATATGCTTCGTTAATCAAAACAACTTCCCTCAATTAATACATATGAAAATATATGTGTCTCATTCTCTTTACTGTTGGCCCTGGCCATTTTCCTTGATGTTGAACTCTTTGGTATGTGTTATTGACCCCAATAAGAGTATGAGCTCCTTAAGAAGCAGGACTGAATTGTTTATATCCCCTTTAGCACATGGTTAGCTTCTCCTCTCTCCCTTTGCCAAAAAAAAAAAAAAAGAAAGAAAAACAGAGGAATGGAACATTTTAAAAATTTACAGAAAACAAAGAAAGCCAGAAAGAATCACAGACAAGCAGGAAAGCTTTGAAAGCTACATGTTGAATTGTAAAAACAAACAATATTAGAGGACTTAAGAACTCTGATCAATGCAGAGATCAGCTATGATTTCAGATGACCATTGATGAATATTACCTACCTCCTGATAGAGAGGTCATGGACAGATATTCATAATGAGAAATTTAAGGGCATGGCCAATATGGACATTTGTTTGTTGTCAAGGGATTTGTTTTTTCTTTTTTCTTTTCAATATGGGGAGGAGAAGATGGGAAGGAGGGAAAAAATGCTTGATAATTGAAAAAAATAATTTTAAAAAGATTCAAAAAAGTCACATGTTGAATTTATTATATATTTTAAAAGCAAACCAAGCTGTACATAATGGAGTTTGCATTTTTCTGTATAATCTTTTTTTTCCTGTTCTATTCTATCTGTCTACACACATAATTATGGTATTTGTTAAATTCAAAAATAAAAAATAAAATCTTAATTTGTCATTTTTATGACATAATTATATTCCATTATGTTTACATACCAAAATTTGTTCAACCATTCTTAAATCAGTAGGCACTCATTTTCCTTGTAATTTTTGCTACCGCAAAGATTACTGTTATGATTATTTTGTTTTATGTGGGACCTTTCATTCTTTGTCCTCTGTGGGGTATATGCTTAATAGTGGGATTTTTGGGTCAAAGGATATGAACCATTTAGTGATATTTCTTGCATAAATCCAAATTGTTTTTGGAATTACTTTAGAATCTATGGCACATTCTTTTTAAATACTTAACAAAATCCTCAATTATGCCAAATTTTCCTTTGACATTGGATTTACCTTTTAGAAACAGTCAAAAGTCATTTGTAGCCAAATCTGATAAATAATGAGGTAATCCAGCAGCACAATACTATTTTTGGTTTAAAAAAAATCAGGTATAATTCTAAAGCCATAAGACGAATTTTTTTCCTGTGACTAGAAGACTGTCATAGGAGGAAATGCTGACCATGATCCTCAACAAGCCAGTTACCTAGAGAAGATTTGTTAACTTAAGATCTTGCTGAAAGTTTCTAAAATTCCATCAGTTATGAAAATGTTAACCTCCTTTTACTAATATAATGATCCATCTGGTGATGGTGAGCATTCATAGTTTGCCTTGGTTAAAATTTTTGCTGGGGCGGAGCCAAGATGGTGGAGTAAAAGCAGTGATTTGCTTGAGCTCCCAAACCCTTCCAAATACCTGTTAAAAAATGACTTTAAACAAATTCTAAAGCAGCAGAATCCACAAAAAGACAGAGTGAAACAAATTTCCAGCCCAAGACAACCTGGATGGTTGATCAGAAAGGTATATCACGCTGGGCAGGGAGAGGAGTGCAGTGCGGCGTGGGTGTGCAGGCCGCAGTGAACCTGGAGTAGGCCTCAGAGGACTGAATCATGGGCAGCTGTGACGGTTTCCAGATTTCTCAACCCATGAACGCCAAAGACAACTTAGAAGGTCAGTGGGAAAAGTCTATGACTGCGGTGAGAGAAGGAGCTAGGTCTCTATTGCAAGTTCCAAGCGCGGCCTCTGGGGTAGCGGCTGCCTCCTGAGCTTCTGGCCCACAGACTGAGAGGGAATCAAGAGACTGATCAGAGGGGGTTTGCAGGGATCTCTTTGCCAGTGCTGAGGCAGGAATATCTTGCTCTGCCCGTGCTTGGATCTGGGTCACAGTTCTGAGGGGGGGGTCCTGGGGTGAAGAGGAGTGCTGGTGTTGGGGAGCTTGTTGTGGCGGTGGAGATGAAACACCTCGCCCCTTATCATAGCACCTTGGAAGAACTGAAAATTTACAGGTCCCTAGAAGTATCTCTGAAAACAGCTGTACAAACCCTTGAAGCTTGGGACAGTATATTCTCCACATTGGAAGTAGACTCCTACCTTAACAAAGAGTTTAAAGCTCAAGTAATTGGCCAGGATCATGAGTAAGCAGCGCAAAAAGACTTTGGTGAAAAAGAAGATCAAAACATACAACCAGAAGAAGACAACAAAGTCAAAGCTCCTACATCCAAAGCCTCCAAGAAAAATATGAATCAGTCCCAGGCCTTGGAAGAGCTCAAAAGGGATTTTGAGAAGCAAGTAAGAGAAGTAGAGGAAAAACTGGGAAGAGAAATGAGAATGATGCAAGAAAATCATGAAAAACAAGTCAACAACTTGCTAAAGGAGACCCAAAAAAATACTGAAGAAAATAACACCTTAAAAAATAGCCTAACCCAAATGGCAAAAGACGTCCAAAACGCCAATGAGGAGAAGAATGCCCGAAAAAGCAAAATCGGCCAAATGGAAAAGGAAGTCCAAAAGCTTACTGAAGAAAATACTCCCTTAAAAATTAGAATAGGGCAATTGGAAGCTAGTGACTTTATGAGAAATCAAGAGACTGTAAAACAAATCCAAAAGAATGAAAAATTAGAAAACAATGTGAAATATCTCATTGGAAAAACAACTGATCCAGGAGAGAGAATTTAAAAATTATTGGACTATCTGAAAGCCATGATCAAAAAAAGAGCCCAGACATCATCTTTCAAGAAATGATCCAGGAAAACTGCCCTGATATTTTAGAACCAGAGGGCAAAATAGAAATGGATAGAATCCACCCATCTCCTCCTGAAAGAGATCCCCAAAGGAAAACTCCTAGGAATATTGTAGCCAAATTCCAGAGTTCCCAGGTCAAGGAGAAAATATTGCAAGCAGTTAGAAAGAAACAATTCAAATATTGTGGAAACACAATCAGGATAACACAAGATTTAGCAGCTTCTACATTAAGGGATTGCAGGGTATGGAATATAATCTGGAGGGCAAAGGAGATAGGATTACAACCAAGAATCACCTACCCAGCAAAACTGAGTATAATCCTGCAGGGGAAAAAATGGTCATTCAGCAAAAAGAGGACTTTCAAGCGTTCTTGATGAAAAGACCAGAGCTGAACAGAAAATTTGACTTTCAAATACAAGACTCAAGTGGAACATGAAGAGGCAAACAGGAAAGAGAAATCATAAGAGACTTATTAAGGTTGAACTGTTTACATTCCTGCATGGAAAGATGATATTTGTAACTCATGAGACCTTTGTCAGTATTAGGGTAGTTGGAGGGGAAAAAATTATATGTATGTGGATGGATAGATAGATAGATAGATAGATAGATAGAGGGCACAAGGTGAGTTGAAGATGAAGGGGTCATATCTGGAGAATAAAATTAAGGGGTAAGAGAGGATTATACTAGGAGAAGGAGAAAGGTAGAGGTAGAACAGAGTAAATTATCTATTTCACAAAAAAAAAAAAACCAGAAAAGAAAAGGCTCTTACAGTGGAGGGGAAATGGGGGAAGGTGAGAGGGAATGAGTGAATCTTATTCTCATAGGATTTGACTTAAGGAGGGAATAACATACACACTCAATTGGGTATGGAAATCTGTCTTACCCTACAGGAAAATAGGGGGGAAAGGGGACAAGAGAGTAGGGAGATGATAGAGAGAAGGGCAGATTGGGAAAGGGGGAATCAGAAGCAAATACTTCTGAGGAGGGACAGGGTCAAAAGAAAGAATAGAATAAATGGGGGAGGGCAGGATAGGATTAAGGGAAATAGAGTTAGTTTTTCACAGCATGTCTACTATGGAAATGTTTTTCATAACTGCACATGTATAACCTATATTGAGTTGCTTGCCTTTTCAATGAGGGTGGGTGGGGAGGGAGGAAGGGAGAAAATTTAGAACCCAAAGTTTTAAAAACACATGTTTAAAAAAAATTTTCACATGCAACTGAGAAATAAGAAATACAGGAAATGGGTACAGAAATCTATCCTGCCCTACAGGAAAATAGAAGGGGAAGGGGATAAGAGAAGGAGGGGGAGAGATAGAAGGGAAGGCAGACTAATGGAAGGGGTATTCAGAATGCATGCCATGTTGGGGTGGGGGAGGAGTGAGATGGGGTGAAAATTTGGAACTCAAAATCTTGTGGAAGTAAATGTTGAAAACTAAAAATAAATAAATTTATTAATGAAAAAAATAAGACTTCATCTCCCTAGATACATGTTGGCTATATTGCAAATAAATTAATAATATAAAAAAATTACAAAAAAAACCCCAAAAAACCTTTGCTGAGAACAAGGATAGTGAAAAGTATGTCTATAGCATGCTGACACAGGTTGCATGCAAGTTGGTCTTAACAGGAGATTTCTATAAATCAACATGTTATAAATGCTATTGTAGAAGTATAAATCTGGCTGACCCTAAATTTTTCTTGCGGTCTATGTAAACTGCCTCTAACGGTCTTGAGGAAAGCATCTACCTGTTAGAAATAAGAGCCATAAGTAATACTTAAAAACCTTAGCACATTTTTTAAACAGTCCTCTAGAAGATACCTTTCATTTTAAGGGACAGTTATGGCCTTTGTATCTTTATTTCAAGATGTTATGTAAGTCTTGATGATAAAGAATGGAGTAGGTAGAGGGTAGATGTGGGAGTGAATACAACAAAGGAAGATGGAGTATGTGTGTATATATTTATTGTATGTATATTATTTATATATATAATTATTACATAAAATATTTATATATTATATAAAATATTTATATGTTATATATGTACATATATTATCACATATATGTATTATATATGTACATATATATGCATATTTATATATACAGGTATTTCAGTAGAAAATAAGACCTAGTTCATTTGTTAATCTGTCAACTAGGCTTCCTCGTTAACTTTATTTTCATATCTAATACAGTGATGATTTTGCATCTTATAAAATAGCTGCCATTTAAATAGCACTTTACAAATACAAAGTGCTTTGGATATATTATTTCACTTAATAGTCATAATCCTTTAAGATAAATAGTGTGTTAATATCCTTATCTTCCTGATGAGGAAACTGAAATTCAGAGGTTGTGACTTGCTCAGGATCACATGTATTAGCTAATAAGAGATAACTGAACTTGGGTCTTGAGGCTCTAAATTTAGTGGGTCTCCCCCCCACTCTTTCCTGGAGTACCTTCTGAATTATCAAAAGATGACTTTGGGCAGCTAGGTGGTGCAGTGGATAGAACGCTGGGTATGTTACTTAACCTTCATTTGCCTCAGTTTCCTCATCTATAAAATGAGGATGATAGTAGCACCTACCCCTCCCAGGGTTGTTGTGAAGATAAAATGAGAAAATATTTTTAAAGCACTTCAGCACAGTTATTACATATGTGTCATATGTATGTGTATGTATATGTGTATGTGCATATATTGACCAGAGTATGGATCTCAGGCAGGGTACTTTGTGCCCGACACATAGAAAACACTATATAAATATTATTCCTATTCTTGTTTTATTATTACATTCTTATTCTCTGTATAATATATCATATAAATTAAGGGTAGGAACCTTGAGAAGCCACATAACATAATCTGACATATATACATACCCACATATGCATGCATACATAAACATTACATTCTTATTCTCTGTATAATATATCATATAAATTAAGGGTAGGAACCTTGAGAAGCCACATAACATAATCTGACATATATACATACCCACATATGCATACATACATAATCATTTATACCTATATGCACACACACAGGTGTAGGTAGCACAGTAAATAATTCACCAAACCTGAAGTCAGAAAGACTCATCTTCCCAAGTTCAAATCTGGCCTCAGATATTTACTAGCTATGTGACCCTAGGAAAATCACTTTAACCCTGTTTCCCTCAGTTTCCTCACCTGTAAAATGAGCTAGAGAAGGAAATGGCAAACCACTCCAGTATCTTTGCCAAGAAAACCCCAAAAGGGGTCATAGAGAGTCCAACACAACTGAAATGACTGAACAACAACATATGTAACATGCATATATGAAAATAGATATAGGTATCTATATAGATAGAAAGATAATTATACATATATATACATATATGTGTGTGTATATATATATATATATATATATACACACACACATATGTATTTATGGTGTATCTATAAAATGAGATTGGTTTTCATCCTGGCTTGTAGAAACAATCTCATGATTAAATGCTGCTCCTCAGTAAAACTAATCGCAACTTATTTACCAGAATCCTCCATTTCCTGAACATTTAAAGATAACAAAAGCTTTGTTAAACTGTACTTCTAAAAATGAATATTAAATATATATGCATATACACATATTTTAATATTATCAATTGGGCACTCTTAAAAAAATGTTTCTATAGCCATTTGGCAATAATTATTTTTCACTGAATGTGTGGAAAAATAGTATAGACTTTGTAAAACACTGAAGTGTTGTTTCCAGTAGAGTTGGTTCACCTTCAAATTTGTTTCTAATATTCAGATTCTACTACATAGCTTCTCCACCCCCCTACTTTTGCTGCTGTGGTGCTGAGAACAATGGCCCATTTTCATCCCAGGGTGGGTACCAGTGTTTCTCCGCTACAGAGGAGTGATGTACTTCTCCAGGAGGGTAGGGATATGCTGTATATGTTTGTACACAGGAGAAATCCTCTTAAGGTAAGTTAGAACAAAGAAAGTATCAGGGAGGCTTGATGTAGGAGAAAAGGGAGCTCTTAAATTGTTCTCAAAGACTCTTAAAAGTAATAGCTTGTGTTGAACAAGATACAGAGTACAGATCTCCAAGTATATTGCAGGTGCTTAATTAATGTTCGTTGGAGTGAATTAACTAAGGAAATTTAGCCATCACTTTGTCTTCATTTCATGTTTTTGCCAAATTGAGTCTAATCTCAAAAAAACAAAAAACTCAAACCCCGTTTCCATTTTGGCTTTGGCCTCCTTCCTAAGACAACTAATGAATGCTTTAGAATGGCCCTCAAGCTTGCCCTAGCACGGCATATCCGAAAAAAGGTTCTCAGCACCTGGCACAGAATCCAGCGCCTTCACCCTAAGAGGTTGTTTGTGGCCTCCGGCTGTTTGTTGAATGTGCCCTCTTGCATCACCGGAGCCTCCCCGAGCATTCAAGCAATGCTGTCTCCACCTAGTGTTAGAATGCTGATCCTACATGCAATCCCTTGGAAGTACTCCAGGAACCGGTTATCAGGGCGGAAATTTTACCCTGATCCAAATGCTGTTCTAAATTAAAAGATGATGCCATTGTTTCAAGCAACCTGATTGTGACTCATTTGTTCTGACTTGAACTTAGCCCCGTATCTCAGGGACTGCAGGAGATATGGTGCTGGTGCAACAGAGAATCCTTCTTTAGTTAGTTTCCACTTAGCAAAATGTGATAGAACTATGCACTAAGACAATAGAAATGAAACTGCGGATTCTGACGCCGCGAGGCCAACGGTTCTTAATATGGTTTGTTTTTTTTGTGTCGTGGACCCCTCTGGCAGTCTGGTGAAGCCTATGGACTTCTCAGAACAGTGTCTTCAAATGCACAAGATAAAATATGTGGAATTAAAAAGGAAACCAATGATTTTGAAATCCATTTATTGAAATATTTTAAAAAGCCAATTATACTGAAATCCATTAACCAAAATATAAAAGATGCCCAAGTTCTTGGACCCCAGGTCTAAAACGGATGCCCTAAATTCTGTAAATGAAGTAATTGCTTATCATTTAGCCTAAAAATTTTTCCTAAGCTGAAATGCTTAATAGTTGAAAAAGCTATTTCATGCTAAATATGAGGGGAGGCAGGGAATTAGCATTTATATAGCATCTACTACCAGGCACTATGCTGCTAAGTGCTTTACAAATAGTATCTCATTTGGTCATCACAACAACCCTTCGAGGTAGGTGCTGTGATTTTCATTTTACAGTTGTGTATATTTGTATGCATAAGAGAAGTCCCCTTACAACAAGTTAGGATAAGAAGAGAACCAGAGGGAAAGGTGCCCTGGATTGTTCCCAAGGACCCTTAAAAGTAATAGCTTGTGTTGAATAAGATAGAACAAATTTCCAAGCACTTTACAAATATTATTTCATTTGATCCTCACAACAACCTTGCAAGTTAGGTGCTGTTGTTATACACATTTTACAGTTGAGGAAACTGAGGCAAACAGAGGTTAAGTGGGTTGCCCAGGATCACACAGCTAACAAGTGCGTCAGAGGGCAGATTTGTACTCAAGTCTTCATGACTCTAGGCCCAGTGTGCTTTCCACTGGACCACTGGGTGTCTGCATTTGAAAAGAAAATAATTTTTATTTTCTCACAAGTGTTGCAAAAGACCATATGATTCCTATTTAAGGAGCAGAGAGAGAATTGAATGTCTGACATAAATACTGACAAACTTGAAATAGCTGATCAAGGAAATAGCCTGTATAGAAAGAAGGTAAGAGTGGGGGAATCAGAAACCACAGACTATATAGGTAGTAATTGATTTCCCACCTGCTGCCTTTCTGTCCTTCCTTTCTGCCCTCTTCCAAAATGACTAGGACCAAGGGACATTGGACCTGGAGGCAGGAGGACCTGAGTTCAAATCCTACCACAGATACTTACTAGCTATATGACTGAGCAAGTCATAAATTCTCTGGGCCCCAGATTGGATTCAGTGGCCACTAATGGCTTTTCCAGCTCAATCATCCTATGATTTACACACATGTGATACATACATACAGGTCATACGCGTGTATATTTACCAGAGTATGGATGTCAGGTAGGGTACTTTGTCTATTAAGGCAGCTCAGTACCTCTTCTGCAATATTTAATTTTAGAGAAGTTCCTGAAGTTACTGAGAAAATAGATCAAGTGACTTGCCCAGGTTTACAGAGCTAGTATGAAGCAGAAGCAGGAACATCCTGGCTCCAAGGTCAGCTCTCTTGTCCGCTATACCACCAGGCTGACTCTGTTTATTAGAATTTTAAAAAGTGAATTTGTTTCCAACTTTTAACATATTTGACCTCTAGTAAGTTTCTATTTTCTATAAAATAAAAATTGATTTAGTTCTAATTTTCAACATTAATTTACCTTTAAAAATCCCAGTTTGTGGAATAAAATAGGCTTATTCATCATAATATAGTATATGAATTTCTTGATTTTTAAAAATTTTTTATTCTTTTGTTTCATCTTTTATTGTATAATAAACGTGTAATTCATATCTTTAATTTCTTTCTCTTTATTTTTCTCTCTGCTTTAATGTCTTCTGTATTTTACCCCCTTGTCTTTCTGTTGTCATCGTCATCTTCCCCCCCCACCCCCGAACTTCCCACTCTTTCTTATCTCTTTTCCATTCTAGGTTTCTGGATGTCTCCCTCAAACAAGTTCTTCAATTTTTCTGGCTTCTGTTGTCCCGTGTTCTCTCTTCCTCTCTCTTTCCTCCCCCTCCCTCTTCCACCTTCCCCCTCCCCGCCGCACCCTCCCCACCCTCCCGCTGCACTGTCTTATTCTTGGGGCTAAACAGCGAGCAGTAAGATTTCTTCTGGACTGGCCAGGCTCCCAGCTCCCTTCAGTTACCATCTGGAGTTCTTCAGGACCCACCTGGCACCCTTCTGCTGCCTCCCCATGCTCCTGGCAGTAAGATTATAGTGGGAGTAGAGATCATAGGATTGTTGACTCCTCTCTCTTCTTTGCCCTTGAATCCCAGAAGGGAGAATGAATAAGAGGATCCATGGGACATTTTTATTATTGCTCTAAATCCCATCATTCCTACCTATCTCGGGGTTAGAACTCAAGAGAATAGGGACATCTTAAAACAGACTCATCCTACTCCATTAGTCCTTTAAAAAAAAAAAAAAGAAATCCTGAGAATCTGTTGGAACTTAGTAAGCTAAACATTCCTCCTCATTTTCCGTTAACTTTTTTTTCTTTTCTTTGATAGCCACCCTTTACATAGCTATTTTATTGATCACTATGCTCACCTAACTGAAACTGGATAATACCTACCTAATGAACTCTCACCTTTTTTGGTCAGAGGCCAGATTGGCAGCTAAATAGAGGAACTGATGCTCAGTTCTAGACAGTTGGTCATTGCTCATTCTCAACAGCTTGGGCACAGTCCTGAGCATGAGTCAATCACAGAATCAGTATTTACCAAGCTTCTACAGAATGGAACTGCTCACAGAATTTTCCTCACTGTTGTTTGGAGGAAAAAGGAAAGAATGGCCTTCATGTTGTCCTTCCTACTTTTAGAGGAGGCCTACTAATGTTACCTTTCATTCAGATTCTCCTTTAAGTGTCGCAGAAAGTTCTGAAAGGTGACATCCAATGTTGGCTGGTTTTTAGTTTTTAATTCTAATTTACTTGGACCCCAATTCTTATATTTTAGGCAAATTGGGAGGCAACGCTACCATGTCACCAATATTTACAATGTAAAACCCAGAACTAAGGCATAGCTGGGTAATTTAATTTTGAATGAAATTGATGAAAATAATGTACAACGGAGGCATGGATTATTATAGAAATAAAGATCCTATTAATATAAATATAATATACTTGGTTATAATGTCAGAGAGACTCTTCTTTTTCATTGTTGTTATTTGGTTTTGATTCCTAAGATGCGAAGCATGCATTTTTTCTTTGATTTTAAACATTATCACATAAGATGTAACATGGAGTAGTTCCCAACATTTTTCGGTTGGTGGACCCCTCAAGAACAAAAAAGGGTTGTGAACCCCTGGAGTAATATAATATTCTGCAATTATTTACTGCCAACAGTATCATTAAGAAATCTATCATGAAGCCGCTGGACCCCAGGAGTGGGGAACCTGTGGCCTCGAGGCCACCTGTGGCCCTCTAGATCCTGAAGTGTGGCCCTTTGACTGAATCCAAACTTCACAGAAGAAATTCCCTTAATAAAAGGATTTATTCTTTAAAACTTGGACTCAATCAAAAGGACCGGACCCAAGGACCTAGAAGGCCACATGTGGCCTTAAGACCACAGGTTCCCCACCCCTGCAGCCTGAACCATTGTTGTTGAGCCAGAAGGGCTTGTGAACCACTAAAGGGCAACTGTGGAATGGATAGACAGCTGGTCTTGGAGCTAGGAAGCCCTGGGTTTAAATTCTGTCTCTGACACATACTGGTTGTGTGACCTTGGGCTGCACATCATTTAGCCTTCATTGCCTTAGGATATGTAGCAAAGAATGCCAATGTACCTACCTGCATAGGTAGAGGGAGTTCCTCATCTGGAAATACCTGGCTGCAAAGAAATCCTAAGTCCAGCCCAGATCTCTATTGTATCATCATTTAGCTGGGTCAGCCTCCAGGATCTTATCTGGTTCAATTCTCCCTGTCTTTAGCATGCAGCCTAGGGGCAGCTGGGTGGCGTAGTGAATAGAGAGCTGGTCCTGGAGTCCTGGTGGACCTGGACCTCAAACACTTACTAGCTGTGGGACCCTGGGCAAGTCACTTAATCACTGCTTCAGTTTCATCACCTAGAAGATGGGGATGATAGATAATAGCATCTATCTCCAAGGATTATTATGTGGATCAATTGAGATAATATTTGTAAAGAAATTAGCACAAAGCCTGGCATGTAGTAGGTGCTATATAAATGCTAGATATTATTATTTTTAATAATAATAATAACAAGTCATATGAAGCAGATTGTTGCCTCTGCTATTTTCAAAGATTTTCAAGGAGATCCTACTGCCTTTCTTGGTAGTGTCTTCTAGTGTTCATTACACTTAGAGTGATAAGCAAAAATGTCTAACAATTTTATGAAATTTAAACTCATTTTTTCCTTCATTATTCTTCAAAAGAGAGTTGTCAGTGACCCATTGTCCTTATCACCATTCCTCTAAAGCCCAGTTTTTTAATCTTCTTCCTAAATTGCCAGTTGAAGTAGAACAGCTGGGTGGTGCAGTGGATGCAGTGATGCAGCTGGGGGGTGCTGCCTGGAGTTAGGAAGACTCATCTTTGTGAGTTCAAATCTGGTCTCAGACATTTACTAACTGTGTGACCCTGGGCAAGTCACTTAACACTATTTGCCTCAGTTTCCTCATCTGTAAAATGAGCTGGAGAAGGAAATGGCAAACTACTCCAGTATCTTTGCCAAGAAAACCACAAATGGGGTCATGAAGAGTCAGAAACAACCGAACAACAACAACAACAACAACAAAAGTTTGAAATAAGAGTTCAAATAATCTGTTGAGACTAGATCTACAATAAAATGGCAGCTGTGCCTGTCTTCTATATAGCACTTAGCACAGGTGTTTAATAACTATTTACTGTTATTACAGTGATAAAGTAAGCCGATTTAAAAACCTGACAACTTGAAGATTTTTTTATGTAAAGAGAGGTTATTATGAGCTCTCTCTTCTTAATCCTACGCTATTTGCCCTCAGAATCATCCTGTAACCTATCCTCTTTTGTTCCAGGCTCAGAGAAAGAGGGGGCCCTTCTCCTTGTCCTGGCCAAGAACTCTACTTTTGCCCTTGATCCCATCCCCTCCTATTTTCTTTGGGAACTTGCTCCCTTTCTCAATCCCCAATCTCTTTATTCACTGGCTTATTTCCTGTTTCCTGATAACATTCCTAAATCTTCCCTATCTTTAAAAAGGGTGGCTAGGTGGCAAAATTTTGTGAGTTCACATCCAACCTCAGACACTTAATAGCTGTGTGACCCTGGACAAGTCACCTAACCCTGTTTGCTTCAGTTTCCTCATCTGTAAAATGAGCTGGAGAAGAAAATGGCAAACTAGTCCAGTATCTTTGCCAAGAAAACTCCAAATGGGGTCATGAAGAGTCAGACATGACTGAAAAACAACTAAACAACAAAAATCCTTAAAAAACCTTCCCTTGATCCTACCATCATCCTTTCAAGCAGTCATCCTATGTAACTTCTCCCTTTCACAGCCAAACTCCTAGAAAGGGTCAGCTCCACTCATTGCCTCTAATTCCTAATCTCCCACAGGCTTCTCAACCCCTTGCAATGTGTCTCCAACCCAGTCACTCACCAGTTCTCTCCAAGTTTGTGAGTAATCGATAAATCACTAAATCCAGTGGTCTCATTCTGTTTCACATAATCACACAATTTCACAGTTGGAAGGGACCTTAGAAGTTCTCCCTATGACATTCCTGGCAAACAACCCTCCAGCCTCTGACTGAGGATCTGTATTTATGGACAGCTCAGTTTGTTAAGACTTTTTTCCTGACAAACCTAAAATTGCTTCTTTTAAGCTTCTACCTATTGATCTTGGTTCTGCCCTCTTGGGTCAAACAGTACATGTCCAAAGCCTTTTTCACATGACACCCCTTCAAACAAGTTGGAGAGAATTGTGATGCCCCAACCCTTTTCCGGGCTAAATATTCCTAGTTTTTTCAACTGACCCTCAAAGGGCATGGACTTCAAGCTCTGGACCATCCCAGGTCCCTTTGTTTTAATCTTGTGCTGATCTCTCTGGCCATCCAGCCAGCTCTGAATCGATCAAATTGTACTGCCTTCTCACACACAGATCTCCATTCCACCCTTTCTACCCCATGTGAGGGTACCAGATTGATTAATCCTTTGCAAAAAAATGTAGATAAACTTTATCTGTAGCATTCCCCAGTCTACCAGGACAGTAATGTTAACCAAAAAAGGAAATAAAACTTGTCTGAAAGGACCTGTTCTTGACAAAACCACTCTGGCTGTTGTGATCACGGTTTCTGTCTATAGAAACTCATTAACCATGTCTTTAATAATAGCTTTCTAGAAGAATAGAACTTCTAGAATAATAACTTTCTAGAATTTCACCAGGATTAGGCATGAAGCTCCTTGCCTTACAGTTTTAAACACTCTCTTCTCTTTTTTTTTTTTTAAAGGCAGTTGGGGTTAAGTGACTTGCCCAGGGTTACATAGCTAGTAAGTGTCAAGTGTTTGGTCTGAGGCCGGATTTGAACTCAGTAAACACTCTCTTCTCTTTTCTGAAAGTCTGCAAAGCATTTGGTCCTTTTCAATTTCAATTATATTTCTCCTCTTCTTCATGATCTTTCAAGTAACCATAACTTTTTGAGGGTACAGAGTTCTCTAGTTCATCTGGGAGACTTGGATTCACCAAGGGCAGCTAGGCACCCTATTACTATCTCCTTCTTTATCTAGGGCAGAGGTGTGCTGGAGCCAGCTCTTTCCTGTTGTATTTTCGATGTGAGCTTTTTCCCTTAGGAAATCAGTAAACACTACAAATCAGGGTTTTATTTATTGTTTTCTTGATTGTCTAGACATAAGGAAGAAATGAAAAAAATATTAATAATGCAGATTAAACTTAAAAGTATATCCTGCTACAATTCCCCCCCCCCTTCCCTCTGAGAGTCAGTTGTTAAATATTTATCAGCTCACTCCTGATCTAGGGTACTGGAATTGGTACCTAGGAGCCTTTTTTATTCTGCCCTTTCCTATCCCAAAGGTTATTCTTCTTGACTAAGAGGACAGAGCAAAATTAAGAATTGAGTAGCTCTGCCTTCTCTCTGATGTCGTTTATAAACATGTCATCCACCCTTAGTAGGGGTCCTGGCCATTCTTTGATCCTCCTCTTCCCTCTAAAATAGCTAAAAAAAACCCTAAACCCACATCTTTTTTTTTTTTTGTTGTTGTTGTCCTTAGCTCACTTCAACAACTTTTGCACATCCTAAAATTTATATCCCCTGACTATATTCTTACTGTGTCATGCCAGGCTTTTATATTCATCCTCTGGTACGTGACCTTTTACCATCTTCTTTGTGTGTTTTTTTTAAAGTCTTGGGACAACTCTTGTTCTTTCTCCTTTTGGGTATTTTTTTACTTTTTGTCTTCAAAACTTCATTTTTGAGAGTTTCCCATCACATCACTGAATCTGGGGTGCATGTCAGGTCACACACAGATGTCCTCTCCTCTATCACAGTTCTAGAAGGGATTGGCCACTTCACTCCCACCTCTCCAAATCCCTTAATTTCCACCCTAGCAGCCATTTCCTTCTTAATGGTGAGAATATGATCCAGATTAGAATCTTCCCCTTGTTGGTTTCTCTACTTTTTGAAGGATGAAAACATCATGAAGGGAAGCCAAGAAGTTATTAGCAGCTCTGCTTTCAGCAGAGAAAGAAATTGCCAGCAGATGTCCCCCACCTCTCTCCCAGGCTTGTGATATATTTCCCAAACTTCTCTTTTATTTCCTCTTTTCCAGGTGTCCTTTAGTAATTTGTGATGACAGAGTTATTTTTGTTTTTCCCCTGCATTGATCTTTTCCCAGATGTTCTTCATGTCCACTCTGCTCTGGTTCCTGGGTTTTCTTTTTTTTTTTTTTTTAATTTTCAACAAATATTTAGTAAGCACCTACTGTGTACAAAAAGAACATAGTGGTGCATGTGCTTGAGGGTAGAGGAAGGAACACTATTTAAACAAGACGTAATCCCTGCTGTCTTATAATTTAGTATGGAGATAAGACATAAAAATAGTTTGGTAAAGTGAAAAGTGTCTCAGATCCCATCTATGCCATTTATTACTTATATGACCTTGGGCAAGTTCATTCATCTTTCTAGACCTCAGTTTCCTCATATTTATTTATTTATTTATTAATTTATTTATTTTGAATTATCAACAATCACTTCCATAAGCTTTTGAGTTTTAAATTTTTCTCCCCCTTCCTCCCCCCTCCCTTCCCAAGACAGTGCGCAATCTGATGTAGGCTATACATATACGTTCCTATTAAACATATTTTCACATTAGTGGTGTTGTAAGGAAGAATTAGAACCAATAGGAGGAACCACCAGAAAGAGGAAACAAACCACAACAGAAGAAAAAAAAATAGGAAATAGTATGCTTTGATCTACTTTCAAACTGTATAGTTCTTTCTTTGGATGTGGATAGCATTTTCCATCATGCGACCTTTGGAGATGTCTTACATCCTTGTATTGCTGAGAAGGGTTAAGTCTATCAATATTAGTCATTGCACAACGTGGCTGTAACTGTGTACAATGTTCTCCTGGTTCTGCTCACTTCACTCAGTATCAGTCCGTACAAGTCTTTCCAGGTTTTTCTGAAGTCTGCCTGCTCATCATTTCTTATAGCACAATAGTATTCCATTACATTCATGTAACACAACTTTCTTAATATACTTCATACCCTTAATATCCTGCACCAGGCTACCATTTTTTAATTTTGTAAATAAAATCTTGGGAATAAGGTATGTGTATACAGAGCCATACTTGACATCTCTGTAGAATTTGACATTATTCACCAGCCCTTCCTTCTGGATACTCATGGAAGTGCCTTTGTTATATTACTCTCTCTGGTTCTCCTTCTACCTGTGTGACCATTCCATCTTCGTCTCCTTTGCTGCTATGTTCTGTTCTATCACTGTGGCTGTCCCTAGGGCTCTGTTCTGGGCCCTCTTCTTTTCAGTCCCTATGCTCTTTCTTCTGGGGATATCATCAACTCCCAGTTTTAATATATCTGTGCTCCATATCCATCTAAGCATAGTCCCTCTCTCCTGGGCACCAGTCCTGCATCACCAGCTACCTAGTGGACATTTCACACTGGGCACCTAAACTCAACATGTCCAAACCAGAATTCATTATCTTCCCTCTCCCCCTCCCCCACCCCCATCTTTTCTCATTTCTGTTAAGGACACCATTTTCCTTCTAGTCACCAAGGTTTGCCCTGGACTCATTTGCTCTTCCATCTCCTCTCTTTCTCATCTCCTACATCCAATTAACTGTAAAGCCTGTAAAGGACTGTAAATTCTACCTGTCCATATCTTTTACACTCATCTACCTCTCTGCTCACACAGATACCACCCTAGTTCAGGTCTTAGTCACATCTTACCTTGACTTTTGCATTAGCCTCCTAAATGGCTTTCTTGTTTCCAGTGCATCTTCCACAATCTGACAAATAATTTTTCCAAAACATAAATGTGCCATTCCTCTATTCAAGAATCTTCAGTGGGTTCCTATTACCATTAGAATAAAATGCAAAATCCTTAGCTGAGTGTTTATAACACTTAAAAATATGGTACCACATATATAACCTATATCAAATTATACTGTTTTTTTTGGAGGAGGAAGGAGAGAGAAAATTTGGAATTCACATTTAAAAAAAATGAATTTTACATGTAATTGGAAAAAATAAAATGCTCTTAAATTTAATAAATAAATAAATAATTAGAATGTGGTGCCAGACTACCTTTCCAGGCTTATTACATATCTCTCCATTTTATGCACATACTCTTTGTTTTAATTACACTGGCCTACTTGTTCCTTGAACTCAGCACTTCAACCCCATGTTGTCTACTTTTTATTTATCCAAAATGTTTTGTTGCCATTTAAGTTTATAAAATATCTCCTGGGTATTTGGTATAGCACCAAATCTTCAGAGTAATTTGGGCAGTATTGTCATTTCTGCTGTATTGGCAATGGGAGACTGTTCCTTAGGAGATAAACAAAGAGTGTGTCAGTGGGCAGTCTGACCCAGTACACGACTATGTGAGTTCCTAAGGGGAATGATCTTCCCAGCTGGGGAGAGGGTGGTTCAGGAAAAATTTCTGTTGGCTTTTGAATTGAACTTTATGCCATGGGTAAGATCTGAGCAGGCGAAGAGAGATTGGGCCTTACAGGCCTAGGGAGCAGTAGGAGCAGAGGCACAGAGATGGAGAAATAAAGGACATTTCACATTGGTTGACCTATTCATAGAATTTTTTTTAAAAATATTTTTTACTGTAAACTTGATAAGAGAAAAGAATAGTCATTTATATAGTGCTTAAACTATGTGCCAGGCACTGTGTTAAGCACTTTACAAATATTATCTCATTTGATCCTCACAACAGCTATTGTTGTCCCCATTTTACCATTGAGGAAATTGAGTCAGACAGATATTAAATGACTTGCCCAAGGTCACACAGCTAATAAGTATCTGAGGATGGAGTTAAACTCTGGTATTCCTGACTCTAGGCCCAGTGCTCTATCTGCTGTGCCACCTAGCTGCCTCTATGTCACACAATAAATATGAACATTTAAAAGAACAGAGAAAGCGGATTGTATATGAAACTGCAAACTTCTTTTTTATAAGTTAATTTTAAATACTCATATATTTGTATGTGTATATATGTGTCTGTGTGAATACACACACACACACAATATCAAAACTGCCTTGCTTTTCTATGCTCCCTTCTGAACTTTCTTCTGCTCTCTTCTGTGTATTTCACAAAAATGTTTCAGTGACACTTTTTTTTTTGCATCATTTTCACTACCCATCAATTACTCCCTGTACTCCCCGCCCCAACACACACACATAGAGGCTCTCCCTTGTAACTAATAAGTATAACCAAGCAAAATAAATTCACGTATTGACCATGTATGAAGATGCATGGCTCATTCTGTACCTCGAGTCCTTCACCTTTCTGAAAGGAGTTGGGAGGCATGCTTCATCATTGTTCTTCTGAAATCATGTTTGGTACGGGTAGCTAGGCGGCTCAGTGATTAGAGTACTAGCCCTGAAGTCAGAAGAACCTAAGTTCAAATCTGGCCTCGGACACTTATTAGCTCTATGACTCTTGGCAAGTCACTTAACCCTGATTGCCTCAAAAAAGAAAAAAAAAAGTGGTGTGATAAAATCATATTTGGTTATTGCATTGATCAGAGTTCTTAAGTCATTCAGAGTTATTTTCCTTTATATTGTTATAGTTGTTCATAGAGTTTTCATTTAAGGACTCCCAAATATTTAACCAACTTATACATGTATATGCATATAATTTATAATAAATATATCAGTATTTAACTAATTCATATAATATTTATATAGTTATTTAATGCACATAATATTTTATATATAACTAATTTAATTTATATATTATATAAAATTTAATATATATACACTTACACACATATACATGTGTATATATATACATATTAGCTTCACAACTTTAAGGATCCATAAATCAGTGTAGGTACTTTTTCCACCAATGCAAATTTCAAATCTGTCTGTAACTTAGTAAGTCAAATTCAAGATATTTATTTGGAAAGGCAGACAACTTGCTCCCTCAAAGGTTTTTTTTTGAAGTGATCAACGTATTTCATTTTATTTTTCAGGGAAATTGGTACTATTATCAGATCATTAGGGTGCTGCCCGAGTGAAGGAGAACTACACGATTTGATTGCAGAGGTAAGTAGGACTAAAAAGATTTTGCCTCAGAATTTTTTTTTTTTAGGCAACTTGCCCAGGGTCACACAGCTAGTAAGTGACAAGTGTTTGGTCTGCAGTCAGATTTGAACTCAGGTCCTCCTGACTTCAGTGCTAGTGCTCTATCCACTGCGCCACCTACCTGCCCCCAGAGATTTTTTTTTAAGTCCTCGAAAATACTTGTCATATTTAAAAAAAAAATATGTAAGAGGCAGGGAAAGATCCTGGATTTGGGAGTCAGAAGACCTGGATTCGAGTTCCAACTCAGCCAGTTATAAGTTATGTGACCTTGTTCAAGCAACTTGGTCTGCCTGACCCTCAGTTTATTTTTCTCCCTTAAAGAACTGTCAGGCAGATCATCTGAGATAATAAATAGAAACATTACACAAATGTAAGCTATTGTTGTCTTGTAAATAAATATTTTTTTTAAATAACATCCTTCCTTCCTTTTAGTTAGGGGAGCCACATTCAGAGAGGCCGACAGCAAAACTTTAAAATCAACAAATCAGTATTTGTTACGCGTTGACTACGCACTGAGCTAAGCGCTGTTTGGGTGTCCTTCTCAACATCCATACTAAGGTCCACAGTAAGAGGGCTAAGTGCTGTTTGGATGTTAAGGCGCTTCTTGTCTTGGAAGAGGTTACAGTCCATTTTGGGAGAGAAGAGTAAAGTACACATGAAATAACAAGCAAATGATATGGTAGTATATAACTGAGAACTAAATTATGTGATGCAGACTAATTTCTGTAGAAGTTAAAAAAGCTTTGTATTTTAATTTGTTTTTAATTATGTATATGTATGTGTGTATATATGTATATGTATATACACACATAACAGTATTCACTAAAACTATCGGATCTACTGGTTAAAAAGTATAACAACCCTATGAATGATTGTTCTAAATTGACCTGGTTCCAGAGCCAGAAGATTGGAATTCAAGTTCCACCTCTGACATAGTGGTTCTGTGACCTTGGGCAAGTCGCTTAACTTCTGAAAATGCTTTTAGATAACTCCTAGGGACTATATATTTTAGTTAGTCAACAGTCGTTTATGTGTTAGGCATAGTGCCAAATATTAGGGATGCAGAGAAAGACAAAATCAGTCCCTGACCTCAAGGCTCTCACATTCTAATGTGGGAGTTTTGTTGTTCAGTCCTGACTGAACTGGCTGACTTCATGACCCCATTTTGGAATTTTCTCTCTCTTTTTTTTTTTTAATTTTCTTAGCAAAGATACTGGTGGTTTGTCATTTCCTTCTCCAGCTTGTTTTACAGATGAGGAAACTCAGGCATATAGGATTAAATGACTTGCCCAAGGTCATGCAACTAGTAAGTATCTGAGGCTAGATCTGAACTCATGAAGATGAGTTTTTCTGACTTCAGACCTGGCATTCTATCCTTTGTGACTCAGTACCATCTTGGTCACAGGCTGATGAGTTTTTCAGCCACAGTATGGCTCCCAGATCTTTTTACACTGAGTTCTAGTTAGAAATATTTCAGTCTATGCCAGCGGAGGGAGTTCCCACACAACAAAACCCCAGATTGCAATCCATTTACCACGGGCTTTCAACTGAAGTGTCCTCCTCCACTCCTTACTCTCTCACCCCACATATCCAAGCAGTTGTGAAGTCCTGTGGTTTTTCCCTTTAGAACATCCCTTGCATACACGCTGTTTACTCCTTTGACATTGCTGCCACCCGGGTATAGACCTCATCATCCTTGTGTGCCTGCAGACCACTGCAATAGCCTGATGGTTGACCTCCTTGCATCTCTGATTAGAGAAATTTAATACAAGAGAGTTTTTCCCATTTGACCGTTTCCTTCATATCCAAGGTGCATTTTGTCTGTGCAGAAGCTTTTCAGTTGCGTGTAATCAAAGCTATCCACTTGATCTTTTGTAATTGCTTCTGTCCCCTTTTTGGTTAAGAATACATCTATTAGCTATTGCTGTGAGAAGTATATGACCTATTTCTCTTCTAATTTTTTTATAGCATAACCTTTAATATTAAGGACGTCTATCTATTGAGAATATATTGTGGAATATGGTGTAAGGTGTTGGTCTAAGCCTATTTTTCAGCAGTTTTTATCAAATAAAGGTTTTTTTTCCCCCTCTAGATAATTTATGTTTTCTACTTTACCAAACCTTGGGTTATTGAGATTCTCCTTTGTCTAGTCTGTATCACTGATCTGTCTCTCTATTTTTTAACCAATACCAAATTTTTTTTGATGATTGCTGCTCTATAATATGTTTTGAGGTCTGGAAGTGCTACCTCTTTCAGCATTTCCCTTTATATTCTAGATATTTGTTTTTCAAAATGAATTTTGTTATTATTTTTATCAAGTCTTATAAAGTACTCCCTTGGTAATTTGATGGGAATAGCATTAATAGTATAAACTAACTTTGTATAGTATTGTCATTTTAATTCTATTGGCATGGCCTAGCCATGAGCACTGAATGAGCACTCCAGCTATTTAGGCATTGTTCTTTATTTCTTTAAGCAACACTTAAATTGTAATTAAATCTATACAAGTCTTTTGTTTGCCTTTGGAGGTTGATCCCCAGATATTTTATGCATTTTGTGGTTATCTGGAATTAGGTTTCCCTTTCTGTGATTGCTTCTTGGATTTTATTATTATTATATAGAAATGCAATTGACTTCTGAGGGTTTATTTTGCGGCCTACAACTTTGCTAAAGTTATTGTCTCAATCAGTGCCTTTGTTGATCCCCTGAGATGTTTCAAGTATACCATCAGTCAGTCAATAAACATTTACTATGTGCTGGGCAAACCAATGACCTATTTTCAGTCCTCATTCTACTTGACTTCTCTGTAGCTTTTGAGACTGTTGACCATCCCCTTCCATGACTTCAGTAACACTATTCACTCTCTCTTGGTTTTCCTCCTGCTTATCTGACCACTCAGTCTTAGTATCCTTGATGGTTCGTTATTTTTTTTCCTTCCCACTAAGTATGGGCATCCCTCACAGCTCTGTTATGAGCCCCTTTGTCTTTCCTCTCTACATTCTCTCCATGATACCCTCAACTTTCATGTGTTCAAGTGTTATATTTATGTATATGACTCCAAAGTGGATATATCATATCCAGTCTTAATCTCCCTCTTGAACTCTAAGCTACATTTTCAACTACCTGCTGAATATCCCATAGGTATCTCTAACTCAACATATCCCAAATAGAACTCATTCCATTTTGCCCATAAAACCCATCCATCTTCCAGAATCTCCCTGTGAGGGCACTACCATCCTTCTAGTCACTCAAGTGTGTAACCTTGGAGATATCTGTGTCCCTACCCTGCTGCTCACTGCCTTCCATCTTCAGTCAATTGCCAACACATCAGTTCTGTCATTGCATTTTCCATGTCCATCCCCTTCTCTCCACGAGTAGCCATTGCCCTAGTTCAGACCCTCCTCCTTCCTTAAAAATGAAATTTTGGTATATTTCCTCTATCATTTCTTAATTGTGCTATTTATAATCTTACTAATCTAATTATAGCCAACATTTATATAGTGCTTACTAAGAACCAGGCACTATACTAAGCACTTCAAATTATCTTGTTTTTACCTTTACAACAACCTTGAGAGGTAGTTGCCGTTATTTTCCCCATTTTACAAATGGAGAAACTGAGGCAGACAGCAGTTAAGTGACTGACTTGTCCAGGATCACACAGCTATTAAGTGTTGGAGGTCAGATTTGAACTCAGGTCTTCCTGACTCCAGGCCCGGCCCTCTAATCACTATGCTGCCTAGCTGATCTTTCTCCTTCCGGTTTCTCTGCTTTTGCTGAGCACCTTCTTACCTTGGAGATGTTTCTGCCCTGCGGTCCCCTCTTCTGATCAATGAGTGTCTGGCCCATTATTTCATTCCTCTGTGCCCAGGTGATGCTCACTTGATGCCCAGAATCACTCCCCACTTGATGGACTTTTCTGTCTGCTCACCACCAGCGTTGCCCCATTATCCCTCCTTCCCCCATCTTGCTCTTCCCTTTCCCAGTCCCTTTTATGTGTTATCTTCCTACATTACCATGAGGGTGGGGGCCTTTTTTTTTTCTTGTTAATTTTTGCTAGTATTTGTATCTCCAGTGCTTAGCACAGGGACTGGTACATAGTGAGTACTTAAATGTTTTATCTATCCTAACGAACACTTTATTGATCTCTTGCCTTTCCAGTCCTTCTTCCACAATTGCCAAATTCCCAAACACAGGTCTTACCCTGTCACTTCCCTACTCAAAAAATCTCTAGTGGCTCCCTATTGCCTCTTTTAAAAATTATTTATTTATTTGTTTTTTTGAGAGGAGGCAGTTGGGGTTAAGTGACTTGCCCAGGGTCAGACAGCTAGTAAGTGTCAAATGTTTGGTCTGAGGCCAAATTTAAACTCAGTTCCTCCTGACTACAGGACCAGTGCTCTATCTACTGCACCACCTAGCTGCCCCTGAAATTACTTTGTATTTACTTGTCTGTGTATATATCGTATCTCCTCAGTGGAAGAAAAGATCATTGAGGGCTGGACAATTTTGAGTTTGTCTTTATATGCCGGGCACTTAACAAGATTGTAACTTAATGCATGTTTGTCCAATTAAGTATCATACTTATGGACAAAATGGAAGGATCTGCTGTTAGCATAGTTAAGCTGGATTCAGGGATGATTGACTAAAGGCATTGCCATGGCTGGGTTGATGTCAACTTTGAGAAGATCTTTTATGGGAAGCCCCAGGGATCTATCTATCTATCCTGGGTCTATTTAATATTTCCCTTTTTTCAATTAAAAAATAAGCTGACTAATATCTACCTTTAAAAGTGTTAAGATTAAAGCATTCTTTCTTCCTCTTCTTTTTTCATTTCTTTTTATGTCTCTGGGTTCAATGTGTTTATATCATATGCCTGAGTTATGCTCTGGTTTTCATTATAATTTTTACACTTTCCTTTCTGACTCACATACCCCCACATCATTTGGCATGATGACCAACTCCTACTTTTTAAGAGACCTAGTACCAGAATAGCAGCAAGTGCTGAAGGTCAGGACTGAGAAACATTTTAAGTGCTCTGTGAGTGGTGCTTGAAATATGTCTGACTCTGAATATTACCAGTTTTTAACCTTCATAAACTCTGAGATTCAGACTTCTCAATTATTAAACATTCAGCCTCTGGGCAGACTTAGTAAAATAGTTCTAAGAAAAACTCAGTATTAAATGTTTTAACATTTGGTGAACTTAACAATTTGAAATATCTATGAATTTTAAACCTTTGGGTCATCCCCAACCATTCAAATAAGGAAAGGAATTATAGCTTACATCTATGTGAAGTACCTTCTTGAGTTCTCTGTACCTCATGGGCACTGTTATTAAATAATGGTGTCAAGGAAACATGATTGTCAAGTGCAATTGCCACACAATAGAAATAAACCTCTTAGAGTTGTTCCCTGGCACTTATGAACCATGTCAAACCTTTTTTAAATCTTCGATGTTATCACAAGTTCCCTTATGTAATAAAAATAACAAAGAACAAAAGGTTGCTAGATTATAATTAAATAATAGCTTTTTCTTTTCATTGTGTAAATGGCCTAATTTTATCTTAACTAAAAACTATAGGAACATTTTAGTTAATGAAATGGGATCTTATGAAATCCATATCATCAGGAAATGAAAAAGTAATTTTCTACAAATTTTTTTTTTTAAAAGAGAGATAAATTCTTGCTCTCAATTGTTCTGTCTCTTAGGATTTAACTGTCCCTAGTTTCTTCAAGGATGGTAGGTGAGAAAGTTGCACTGATATTTTATGTTAGATGTTGATATTAAAAATTCTCATCAGTTTTTATTCTGAAAGATTCTGGGGAGATAGAGCTGCATAATTTTGGTGACTGCAGTGGCATAGCTTTTTTTTTAAAATAGTTTTTTCCAATTCCGTGTAAAAATATTTTTTAAATTTGTTTTTTAAAATTTTGAGTTTCAGTTCTCTCCCTACCTCCCTTCTATCCTCCCTCATTGAGAAGACAAGCAATTTGATATCAGTTATACATGTACAGTCTTACAAAACATTTCCATATTAGTCATGTTGTGATAAAAAAAAACTCAAGAAAAATAAAATTAAAAAACAGTCTGCTTCAATCTGCATTCAGACACCATCAGTTTTTTCTCTGGAGGTGGATAGCATTTTTCATCATAAGTCCTTCAGAATTGTCTTAGCTCATTGTATTGCTGAGAATAGCTAAGTTATTCACAGTTGATGATTGTACAATATTGTGTACTGTGTACAATGATCTTCTGGTTCTGTTCACTTCACTTTGCATCAGTTCATGTGAATCTTTCCAGATTTTTCTGAAAGCATCCTGCTCATCATTTCTTAGAGCACAATAGCATTCAATCACAATCACATCCCACAGCTTGTTCAGCCATTCTCCAATTGATAGGACTTTGCCACCACAAAGGGAGCTAAGTAGTATAGCTTTTGATGGTACACTTGCTTGGGCCTTCTAGGCTATCACTGCTTATAGTCTTGAGAGAAGTGCTTAATCTAGTTATGAAGACAAAGAATACATGTAAGAAATAATTTGAGAACTGAGATTATACAGTTAGGGGAGTACTGAGGGACAGAGTAAAGGAATGATCAGAAGGAGTTGGTAATCCATCATGATGTAATTATCAAGCACTTGGGACAGCCAGGTTGTATAGTAGGTAGAGACCTGGATTGGGGAAGACCTGAGTTCAAATCGAGCCTCAGATACTTGTGGTTGTGGTTGTGTGGTTTGTCCTTTGTTCTTGAAGAGGACCATGACATCAGGGTAATGATGACATGATTTGCAATTGAATTGGATTTGAGTGAGGAAGGGCTGTGCAAAGACACCAGTTCTATATAAAATTAATGATGACTATATTAAATATTTGTTGCCTTATTGAGCGTATGGCATTTGTCTTGAGAATTGTTGGGCTGCCATGTGGGATGGTGCCTAGTAGTAGCTTAATAAATACTTATTGATTGATTGATTGATTACTCCTGTTCAGGTCCACTAGGCTGTATGAATCCAGGCAAGTCTCTTAACCCCATTTGCCTCAATTTCTTCATCTGTAAAATGGGAATAATAATAGCACCTCCCTCCATCCAATGGTTGTTGTGAGGATCAAATGAGATAATATTATAAAGCACTTAACACAGTGTCCGGGAACAGTTATTTATCCTTCACTTTTGCTTTTTTTTTTTTTTTGGTGAGGCAATCGGGGGTAAGTGACTTGCCCAGGGTCACACAGCTAGTAGGTGTCAAATGTCTGAGGACGGATTTGAACTCAGGTCCTCCTGAGTCCAAGGCTGAAGCTCTATCCACTGCACCACCTAGCTGCCCCTGTCCTTCATTTTTGAAGAAGACCAATGATATCACAATGTTGGAGTCAGGGTCCACAAACAGTAAGCTTATACTTTTATATAAGCTTATATGTAAATATTAGTCATAATAATAATGACAATTATTATTATTATTGGTATGGTTTGAACTAGATGGTATCCAAGGTCCCTTCCAACTCAGAGATTGAGTGAATCTGTGATTTTGTTATAATTGATCATGGGAGTTATCACCTTTGTAGAATGATTGCTTTGAAATTCCAATTTATGAATACCAGTTTCTTTCCGAGAGATGGTGACCACTTTATTTATTTATTTTTTTAGGCAATTGGGGTTAAGTGACTCATCCAGGGTCACACAGCTAATAAGTGTCAAGTGTTTGGTCTGAGGCTGGATTTGAGTTCAGGTCCTCCTGACTTCAGGGCCAGTACTCTATCCACTCTACCACCTTGCTGCTCCCCTGTGGTGACCACTTTAGAGAGAATGTAAGGCAGGGGCAGGTAGGTGGTGCAGTGGATAGAGCACTGGGCCTGGAGTCAGGAGGACCTGAGTTCAAATCCAGCTTCAGACACTTACTAGCTGTATGACCCTGGGCACGACACTTAACCTTGATTGCCTCCCTCCCACCAAAAAAAAAAAAAAAAGAAAGAAAAGAGAATGTAAGTCAATGACTCTCAATTTAGAAGATCTATACTCTCTCTATTCCTTTTCTAGTAACTGATTCACAATTAATATCACTAAAGCTAGTCCATGTAGATATCTTGGGCCTATTGGAGAGGTGACAGTGAATGGCAAAATGCAGGCAAAGTGTTTGGCAGTGCCTGAGATGCAAACCACGTTCTTCAGCTTTGAAGTGTTATTTTTCCCCCTTCTGTTTTAATAAAAATAGCTAAAATGGTACTTTACAAATATTATCTCATTTTATTCTCCCAGCCACCATAGGACGTAGGTGCTATTATTATCCTCATCTGACAGACAAGGAATCTGAGGCAGGCAGTGGTTCAGTGACTTGCCCAGGATCACACAGTCAGTGTCTGAGGCTGGATTTGAATTCAGATCTTCCTGACTTCAGGTTCAGCTTTCTAACTGCTGTACCACTTAGTTGCCTGAAAGTAAAAAATATGTGCATTTTAACAAATGGCAGATTAGGTATTTAGAGAGTAGGAGCGTTCCTAATACTTAAAATTCATACTCTCCTGTTTACTGATGCATCTGTGTTTCTGGTTCCTGTTTTTCTTGTCAGGGCACCTGAAGTATTTATTAGCCAGCGCTCCGGCAGCTTCAGCCTTGGTCACTAATTTCCGTGTAGCCTTCCTGAGTTAGGTTACAACAGGGCATCCCTGATATTTCCCCTGAAGGACACACAGCTTACTGCTGTGACTCCTCTTGCCTTTATCATGTTTAGAGTTTGGGTTTTTTTTTCCTGCATCTAAGACATCACCTTTCACCTGGAGTATCACAATGGTCTCTTAATTGGTCTCCCCCTCCCGAATCTTTCTTTTCCTTTTTTTCCCCGATCCATCCTCCACATAGTTGCAAAAGTAGTATTCCCCAACCACAGGTATGACCGGGTCACTCCCCTGCTCAGCGAACTCCAGGGGCTCCCCCGTACCTCCAGTATCAAATGTTTGGCGTTTAAAGCACCTCACAGCCTGGCTCCAACCTACCTTTCCAGGCAAGTCTCTTAACCCCATTTGCCTAGTATACATCACCCCCCAGCACACCGTTAGCTAGACTATAGGGTCCAGCTGATCTGGCCTTTTTGCTGTTTTTCCCACAAAACGCTCATCTCTGTGCTTTTGTGAAAGTTGCGCAAAAGCTTTCCATTTTTCTATGATCCAGATTGACCTTTTTATGTTTTATGATCACTCCTCTCCCTCTAGCCATCATTGTGAAAGATACCTTTTCCCCTTGTCCTTTAATTTTTTAATGCTATGAAGAAATGCATTCAAGGACCCCCTTAATCTCATGACACCTCACCTTCCCAGTCTTATCTCCCTACTGCTCTATGTTTCAGACGAACTGGACCACTCACCGTCCTATGCTTCCCCACCTCCCTGCCTTTGCTTATACTGTTCTCCAAATCCCCAAAATTCCCCTTTTACTCCTTTCCTCTCCTCATCTTTGCTCATTGAAATCCTGCCCATCCTTCATGACTCAGCTTAAATGCAACGAAACCCTCTCTCATTTCTAATAATGTAAAATGATCTTTTCTTAAATCCTTTAACTCTTTGTATCTTGTTCTCTTTTCTCAGCTATTTGTCAGTCAGCCAGTCAGTTAATAAGCTTTTACTGAGGGTTTACTGTGTGCCAGGCACTGTGCCAGGCACAAGAAATTCAAAGAAAGGCAAAAACACTTGCTGTCCTCAAGGACCTCACAGTCTAACAGGAAAGAAGAGATGTGAATATCTACGTATATACAAGATACGTGCAAAGTATGTGAAAGTAATCTGAAAGGGGAAGGCATTTGTAGCTGGTGGGACCAGGAAAGGTGGGATTTGAGGTGAGTCTTGAAGGAAGCCAGGGAAGCTAAGAGTTGGAGGTGAGGGGTAAGAGCATTCTAGGCCTGGGGGACAGCCAATACAAAGGGGTGGGGATGAGATGAAGTATCCTCCTTGAGGAATTGCAAATGGGCCAGTGTAGCTGAGTCATAGAATACACAAGGGAAGTTAAAGTCTGAGAAGGCTGAAACGGTAAGAAGGGGCAAGATTACAAATGCCAAACATAAGAGTTTGTATTTGATCCTGGAGATAATAGGAAGCCACTAGAGCTCTCTCTCCCTCCCTCCCTCTCTCTCTCTCTCTCTCTATGTGTGTGTGTGTTGGGGGGAGAGAGAGAAAGAAAGAGAGAGAGAGAGAGAGAGTGGAGAGAAAAGAGAAAGAGAGGGAGAGAGAAAGAGAGAGAGAGAGGGTGGAGAGAAAAGAGAAAGAGAGGGAGAGAGAGGAGAGAGAGAGGAGAGAGAGAGAAATGGTTAGACCTATGCTTTAGAAAAATCAACTTGGCAACCAAGAGGAGAATAGGATTAAAGTGGGAAGAGATTTGAGACTGGGAGACCAGAGATGAAGTTATTGTAACAGTCCAGGAGAGAGGTCATAAGGGCTTGAAATACAGTTGTGATTGTATAATTGGAGAGAAGGAGACTTTTTTTTCTTTTTGCTCAGGCAGTCAGGGTTAGGTGACTTGCCCAGGTTCATACAACTAGTAAGTGTCAAGTGTACAAGGTCGGATTTGAACTCAGGTTCTCCTGACCCCAAGGCCAGAGCTCTGTCCACTGCACCACCTAGCTGCCCCTGAGAAGGGGACATTTGTGTATGTGTCCTTTTTCTCTGACCAAGCTCCACGATGATAGGAACCATGTCTTATTCATCTTTTACTCCAAGCATTTTCTTGCCTCTTTCTGTCTCCCCCAACACCATATTCTACACGTAGTAAAATCTTGATAAGTATTTGTTAAAATGAAATGTACTTTGTGTCATGTAAAGGTCCTGGGAGGGCTGACACATCAGATACTTTCAGATGACCACTGAGTAGGTTTTGATTGTAGAAGAAGTGGTGGAGATCACACCAGAGGAAATTATCTTGGGAGATCAAGCCTGAGTCCTAGGGAGTCAGAACATAGAATGAGGTCACTTAAAGGGATACATAGGAAGAAACCAAAGGCAAATTGCCTATTTTACAGTTTTACCTGGAGATGGTCTTAAAACTAGTATAAGAAGAAGTGATTTTTTTCCACCAATGTAATTTTAAACATATACATACTTTAAGACACTCTACGTGTCCTGCCATAAAGTTTCCAAAACTTGGGATTTTCACAATTTCAGGGAGCTCTGTATCCTTTATTTTTTAGAAACCTTTCAAAAACCATAGAAGCTAGGTGGCACAGTGGATAGAGCACCAGCCCAGGAGTCAGGAGGACCTGAGTTCAAATTTGGCCTCAGACACATGATACTCACTAGCTATGTGACCCTGGGCAAGTCACTTAACCCTGATTGCTTCACCAAAAAAAAAAAAAAACCAAAAAAACCCCCCAAAAAACCCAAAACACAACAAACAAACCAAAATCATAGAAGCATAGACACTTGGACTTTGGAAGGGACTTAGAGAGCCAGTCTAACCTGCTCATTTTACCAATGAGAGATGAAGTACCTAGTCAGTGGTGTAAATAGGCCTAGAACCCTAGTCTCCAGACTCCCAAGCTGTTATTTTTAGTGGATCTACTTTGCTTCTAGGACAAGCAGAAACTTCTAACTCTACCATTTAAAGCCCACGCAATCTGTCTCCAACCTGCATTTCTAGGCTTGTTTGACTGCATTCATTCTATGATCAGGCAAATTGGACTATTAATTAGCTTTTCCCGGGGATCAGTGTACCATCTCCCACTTCTACTCTTGGGCCAAGTGGGCATTCCCTCTTCATCTCCTCCTTTCTTATTCTTTATCTTTAGTAATACTGGTCATTAAGAGTTATTAACACATTAATAATGTTAATATTATAATGCAATAATTACTATTAATCTGATTAATAATTATTTGTCAATGTTGAGCTCAGGCACCCCCTCGCCATTCTTCTAGCTACAAGTATTTTTCTTTCTTCTCATATATTCCTAGAGCACAGCACCTTCTTGGCCATGGAAAGGGATTAATGTTTGTTGAATTGAGTTAAATTGAATTTCTGGTATGCCTCCCTATTTTTTCCCATTTAATAGTATTTTATTTTTTTTCAATTACACGTAAAGATAGTTTTCAATATTTTTTTTTTATTTGTTTTTTTCTGTTGCTTTTTGGTGAGGCAGTCGGGTTAAGTGACTTGCCCAGGGTCACACAACTAGTAAATGTCAAGTGTCTGAGGCTGTATTTGAACTCAGGTCCTCGTTACTCCAAGGTGGAGCTCTATCCACTGTGCCACCTAGCTTCCCCCTCAGCGTTCATTTTGGTAAAATTTTGAGTTCCATATTTTTCTCCTTCCCTCCTCTCTCCCCAAGACAGCAAACAGTCTGACATAGGTTTTCCACATACAATCATGTTAAACATATTTCCATGTTAGTCATGTTGTGAAAGAAGAGTCAGAACAAGAGACTCCCTATTTTTTAAATAAAAAATAACCAAAAGCTAAAGAAAGACATATTCTTGGATGCATTTCACCAATGGAACAATGGTTTTACCTTTAGTCCGTGACTTGTTTGAAGTTTCAATTCTTGAGAGGCTGGTTTTTTGCCCCTTAGTTACATCCCTGACTGTAGTTTGGGCACACTGCCACCAGGTGGCAGCAATGTGCCATAATTAAGCATCTCAGCTTGAAGCTTTATCCTTTCTATAATATTAGATGATGACTTTCTGCTCAAGTAGATTTAAACTATGAATTTTAATAACTTTTTATATTAACATAATTATTGAAATAGTTTATATTAAAGTTTTAAACAATAATTAAATTTTTAGAAAGGTGTTATAAAGCTGACTTTTGAAAGGATTCCTAACATACATGGACATATCTTTCCTCATCATGTTCTAAATTTTTTTTAGTCCTTTTCCTCTTTTAACCTTGTATTTGGCTTCCAAGGGGCCCTGTCTCCTTTAATGTGTCCAGAACTTCTCCCTGCATTTTATTCTCAACTAAGCACCTTTAGTTGTCTTGCTTGGCAAAACACTTGTTTTCCAGTTCTCGTTAAGGATCAATTTAATCAATCAATCCGTCACTCCACCCTACTTTAATTACATAGAAAAAGACTCTTTCCCTGATACCTTTATCAGGGGAGAATATCTTTATTGAATCAATAAATCAAAGAAAGGCAACCTGATTAATCAAGTAAGGAATGAGTAGAATATTTCCTGCCATGAAATAAAATGAAATGATGCTATACAGGAAATGTGTAAGGATAGGCTGAAGAAACTGAGCCTGTAAGTTTTGAATAAAGGATCAAGCCAATTCAAAACCCAGAATGCTATTATCTTGGCAATTATCAGTGGTAGAAACAGTTCCAGCCAAGCCCCTGAGAGGATCCGTTATTTGGGAGTAGGCAGTGGGACAGGAGAAGAGCCTCTGCCTTTCCTTTCCTTCCTCCTCTAGCTCTTGCCCAGAGAAAAACCCTGTGAACTTTGAAAGGTCTGAAAAACTTGGAATTCTGAAGAGCATCCTAGCAGTGTCTTTAGAATGGCTGATGGTGGTCTTCATTGGGAGCCAAGGACAAACCAGACACAAGAGAAACTATGCCATACCTGGGGGCAGTTTTGTGAGAGGCTCATGAAGGAGAGATCAGCACTCGCAGGAGTTATGTTACTCCCTTTGCCGCATCATATGTTCTAGACTCGAGCCCCCTTTCCCTTGGGTTCCTCATATACTTGTAGGAGGGCATGCCCCCGATTTGGGAGTGATGCTTTGTACCAACTGCCCTGACTAGATCACCTTAGTAAAAATCCGTTTATAAAAATCTTTAATTCTGACTGGCTAATCAATATCAATGGATAAACAGTAGGGGGAAGCACACCAGTGGGAATCCCTGGGCTGTAGTACTAGAATACCTCCTCAATCCTTCAGGGTTACCCCTAGAACCTTGAGAGGGAGAAGTCGCTAGCCTTGCTCCAAGGACCCATCCTGCTGATGTGAATTAGGTTTTAAGGTAGTTGCACCAGATCCAGCACCATATAAGGAAGGAGTTACTAGGAAGGAAATGTCAGAAAACATCATTCCTATGTCTTTCACTCTCAGCTAATCTTGCCTTAGGTTACAGCTTCAGAGGGTCCCTGAAGTAGAAATGCGTCAGAACAAAGCATCAACTCGGGGATTAAACAGAAAAAGGAATGTGTTTCTTCTTGGAACGTATGAATAACACATACAATGGTTGTACTGTCATATCTAGGTAGGTAGGTAGGTAACATATTCATATTTATGGCTCTGCGGTGACTCAGACACAGATTTTCCTCCTAAATCTGGTTTGTATAAAACATGAATGTAGTCTGTGGTGTGGGTGGGAAGATCAGGGAGAAGAGAAGAGCAGCAAAAGTGACAATGATGAAGTGAGTCGTGATGATAAAAATGAATAAAAGATCTTTGAGTTGAAAAAAGTTTAAAAAAAAGATCTTTCATAATGAATTTATTTTATCTGATAATTTTGTATATTTTTTTCTTTTTAAAGCAATCTTATTTTAATGATATATCCTAGAAATCTGTGTGGCTTATATTAAACCAATATATTTAAAAAATATAATAATAATTGCATGTATAATTATTTTCAGTGTATTTTCCCCTTTTAAACGCATTTCATTTCAGGGAATATGGCCTATATTCTAACCAGCTACATGGCGCAGTGGATAGAGTACTGTGCCTGGAGTCAGACATACCTGAGTTCAAATCCAGCCTCAGACACTAACTGTGTGTGTAATGTTTGTTTATTTCCAAGGTATAACTGTCGCTCACATTGAAAAAAATGTAATCATCTCTTCCAAGTCAATTTGAGCTGGCTCTATCCAGCACATCCCTGGAAACAAATCCACATATTAATGAAAATGTGTATCTCGTTCTCTAAACCCTGTATCCTTTTATTGAAGCGAACCAATTTCCTTTATTGAACCAGAAGACAATTACATTGTCTGGGAATCGATTGGTCATGCCCTTGATTTTCCCTTAAAAAGCTGACCTCACCAGTTCTGAGGGAGGTCAGGCAGGAGCCAGCTATTGAGGAAAAGCCAAACCAAAGATTTTGTATTTGATCTTGGAGGCAACAGGGAGCCTGTGGTGGTTATTGAATAGTGGTGTGACACGGCCATACTTGCACTCGAGTTAGAACACTTTGGTAGCTTAGTGAGACATGAATCAGCATGGGGTGAAACTCAAGGCAGGAAAGCCAACCAGAACGCCATCGTTTATTTCAGCTGTGAGGTGATGAAGGCCTTCACCGGGGTGGTGGCAAGTGTCAGGGCAGAGAAGGGAGTAGGCGTGAGAGTCATTCCCACAATCTTCCCAGCAGACAATCAAGGCTTAACAAGTGTTCACCAAGGACCTGCTGTGGACTCAGTGCTAAGGAGGTCAGCAGAAGGGGGAGACTGAGCTTGCATTCCACAGGACAGTCAATATTTTCCTGACAGTTTCAAGAAGGAACATGTTAGAGAGCATGGTTGCCCTTCATTTTTGCTTCATATTCTCCTGGTATATTATTAATATATTCAGTCATTATGTACAGTCATTATTCACGACTTAAAAATATTTACAATTTATTTTGACAGAACAGATACTTCCTGACGAACATCCAAAGAAAATCCTTTATAAACCGCCTTTCCCAGAAAAAAAAAAAAAGAGTTACATTGTTAATTCTGAAAAGATGGGTATGTCCTTTAACTTTGGCTTTTTGTTAGGCATTTCAGTCCTGTCTGACTCTTTGTGACCCATTTGAGGTTTTCTTGGCAAAGATACTGGAGTGGTTTTGCCATTTCCTTCTCCAACTCATTTTACAGATGAGGAACTGAGACAAACAGGGGTAAGTGACTTGCCCAGGGTCACACAGCTAGTAAGTGTCTGAGGCTAAATTTGAACTCAGGTCTTCCTGACTCTAGGTCCAGTGCTCTATCCACAGTACCACATGGCTGCCTATTAATATGGGCAGCCTGGTACTCATATTTAACCATTACATTTGACCACAGTTTTGTTACCTCCCCATGTTAATTTTATTTACATTGCATATATCACTTTTGTTTACTCCTTTTGCCATTCTTCTTGTAATTTTAAACATTTCTTGAGGAAACTGAAACAGAGAGATTAATTGCCTTGCCTGAGGTCACACAGCTAGTTAGTATCTCAGTACGAATTAGAATTCAGGTCTTCCTGACTCCAAGAGTGTTGCTGTTTTTGTTCATCACTCTGTGATAGCTGGTGTCTTTCCCTGGGGCCTTTCCAGCTCAGAGGGTCCTGCTAGAATTTGTGCTCCCCTGAAATAGCCTTCAAGAAGCTAGGGTGGCCCCTGCCCCACCATGAGGCAGAGTGGAAGGGTTTGAGTGGAGGAAAGGTTTATCAACAAGTGCTTGTTGCTTGATCGAGAGTAACACATTCCATGGGTTTGCTAGCTGCGGTTTAAAGCGTATCAGTATCTACACAACCCACAACAACCTCTTTAAATTCTCATGAGGGATCTCTTGTTTTGCTGTTTCAGGAGCTTGAGAACAAGTCTATATTCACTTTATATCCAGGGTTTTATAAACTTTGATGGACTTAATCTCTGCAGTTTGAATTCTGTCCTTTTTTCTCCCGCGTTCGTTATGGAAACACTTCCTTTCCTGTGTTCATTTTACTCTCTGTCTGCATCTTTTTCTACCCCTTTTGTAAGTAAACATGGCATTTTGGGTGTGGTTGCAGCATGCAGTTTAAATGATAATGTTTTCAGTTCCCAGTGCCCTTCCTGAGGTTGCATGGTCCTCGTTTTATTAGTAGTGTTTTGTTTTGTTTTTTTCTTAGCTGTGGCAGCCCATTTGGGCTGATGTTTCATACACAAAAGAATTTGAGTTGGAAGGGACCTCAGAAGTCTTCTAAAGTCCAATTTTGGGGCACCTAGGTGGCGCAGTGGATAGAGCACTGGCCCTGAAGTCAGGAGGACCTGAGTTCAAATGTGACTTCATACCAAACACTTGACACTTACTAGCTGTGTGACACTGGGCAAGTCACTTAATCCCAATTACCTTAAAAAAAAATAAAGTCCAACTTCACCATTTTACAGATAAAAAGATTGAGGTCCAAAGAGGTTATGTGACTTGCATAGGAAAATAGTCTATGGTGACTTCTAGATTATTTTTTGAAGTTGAAATTGATAATTCAAAACTAATCGTTATATATAATTACCACTACCACTGCTAGGCTCAAGGTGTCTAAGGTGGTCATCTTCACCCTTTCTCACTAAGAGGTCCTAGCTCTGGACCCACAAATGCAGACCAGGTTCAATCCTGGGAAACTTGACATCCTAAGAGAGAGTTCAGGCTCTTCTTGCTCCCTCTATCGCTTTTTTTAAAAAACCCTATTATGGAGCCCTGGGAAAAGTTACTTAAAACTTAGCTTTGGCTTATGTCTGGGGTCTCCTCAAAACGGGGAGTAGAAAGGTATTCATTGCACAATGTAAATCAGGTATAGGACAGTTATTTATTTCCTCCACACAAAAGAAATGTTAAACATTAAAGACTCATAGCATGAAATTAACAAAAACTTAACCAGCACCTTGACCCCACACCTTACTAGGGGAAGAACTGCACATTCTAGAAGCAGGAGAGAAGGAAAGATAGAGTAACAAGAAAGTGTAGTCACTCCTTTTGAAGCCTACTGAATGGGCTGATTTTTCTCGTTCGATGGCCAATCCTCTCTGAGAAAGCTTTGACCTAGACTGCCTCCTGTAGTTATATGGGGTAGGGAATGATGCAAGGGGCCATCCAGAGTCTTCTGTTTTTTTCCTAAAACACCAAGTCCTTCAGTGTTAAGCTACATGTTTCCTTAGAGGTTGCTAGAAGAGTCCAGTACGTGTTCCATAGGATACATTCCAAGTCAAACCCTACTATAACACACACACATATACACACACACATACACACACACACACACTCTCTTGTAAATGAAAAGATAAATACATTAGATTGCATCTACCACTTCCCTTTCCATTTATACAACTTTGTGAGTTGCTCCTGCACTTTTCCCCATCATCTTTCCTTAGTGTCATCTTCGTACTTGGGATACCATGGATATTCAGAAATTTCATTGTGTATCTTCCCTTCCAGATAATTCATGAAAGTGTTTATGAATTATAAGACCAATCCTAGCACAAATACCTTCCAAAGTCTCATTGTTAATATTTCTTCATCTAGAGAGATTGTCTATTTGTTGTCCCCGTTGCACCTATTTCCCAGGGTTGTTGTGAGGATCAGAGTTATTGGAATTTTTATGTAAAGTGATTAGCAGCGTCTGGCGCAGAGTAGGTGCTTAATAAACAAGCATTTGCTTGTTTCCTCCCTCCTTATTTTCCCTGTCTTTAAACTACTCTTCAGTCCAACACAGCATGGTTTTATTCCCTTTTATATTTGTTTATTTCAATAAAATAGCTAGCCTCATTAAAGCCTTTTTGAAAATATAAATAAATTCATCTGCTCCCTTTATTCATAAGTGAATTTGCCCCATAGAATGATCCTTGGCTGTCATTTTCCCAAAGACGGCTTTGTTGGGTCTAAGTATCTACCAAGAGAATAGAGATGGCCCAGGCACCACTAGGTGGTGGTGGTGGTGGTAAGTGGTGGTGGTTATGGGGAGTGAAAGTTGAGTTAATATCTAGCGGAGCTGAGCTAAGTGAGTTTGAGTCAGTTGGAATAAAGAGCTATTTTGATGATGATGGAGGGTGAGGTTCCAGACCTGTTATTTCATCCATGTGAGAAATTTTGGGTGAAGAAGCTTCCCTTACCAAGGCAGATCTGCAACTATTTAGTAATTTATAGACATAGAGAGTTGGGGAGGGGAGGTGCAGACAGAGACCACTGAGAGATTAAATGATTTGCCCACAGTCTCACAGATGTACTTTGTGTGGAAATGAAAAAAAAATAATATTCAAGATACATACTCAATAAGCATCTATTAAGCACCTCTGTGCCAGGTATTATGCTAAGCAGTGGTACTTCGAGGCAAAAGACAGCCCCTATCCTCAAGGAGCTTACAATCTATATAGGTATAATATTTATATAGTGTTTTGCTGTTTAAATGTCTTTTCACATATATCAACTCATTTAATATCTGCAACAATGCCCTAAGTTAGATGGTATTTTTTTTCAAATGGAATAAATGAAAGTATTATTATCTACATTTTATAGATGAAGAAACAAGCAGAGACATTGTGACTAAGGTCACAGAGATAATAACTGGCAGAACTAGGTCTCAGATTTAGGTCTTGCCGGCTCCATACTCAGTAGATTCCCTTTTCCAACATGGTACCCCTTTTCAATTTTGTTTCCTAATCGTAAGGAGGCCTATGTCTCATAAGGATTAGGTAGTTTAATTTAGAATTTTACAAATACCAAAGTTTGTAAAAACTGTAAATATGTCAAAATAGATCTTCCCACTTTTCTAAATCCTGAGAGGAAAAATATTCTTAAATCATATGATAATTCGATTTATACAATTACTCCTTAATATAAACATCATTGGTGTTTTGGTTGAATTTTTTTCCTCTCTTCAGGATAAAAAAACATTTTGCTAACGAATACAGATTGCCCTAAAAGTCCTAGTGAAGTATTAAGCTTCAAGCTTAAAAATCTTAAATACATTAATTTACATCATTGATTTAAGCTTGAAACTTAGAGCTACACTAAGACTTTTTGGGACACCCTGCATTGATTATTATCTTTTTAAAGTATGATTTTTTTTTGCCCTAATATCTTTATAACTTACAATCTAAACATCTTATTTTAACTCCTGAGCACAAAAATGGCTTTCTTCTGGTCTTTGTAATTTTTTGCTGTAAATAGTTAAAAACAAATCTTGTGTGTGTCTCTTGTTGGTGACCTGGAACTAGTTGAAATGTAAGTGCTTCATAAAACATCTTAACTACAGATATTATCTTGGTTTTTGTGAAGCATGAAATAGTTCAGTTTATTGACTGATTGTTGTGTCACTAGAGAGAAATGAATTTTCACCGTGTGTGTTTTATTGTATCTTTTCAGTGGATTCAGCATTAAAATAAATAATGTTATAATGGGAGAAGATATAGCTTGATGATTTGACTAGAGGAGAGGGAGTCAAGAACTCTGGGTTGTAATAGAATCAAAACCCCTGACTTCCTCTGCGGCCTTGGCTAAAGCACTTAACCTTTCTCTGCCAACATTTTCTCATCTGCATGATAGGGTTAAGAACATTGACCTGTTTTTACTAGAGTGGAGTCAGAAATAGTATTTGCCCAGTGCTTTGAGATTCTTAGATGGCTGATGTCAGAAAGGAAAATATTATTACCGTTATCATTGTTTAGTCTCATAAATACATTCTTGTCAATAGGGTACTTCCATTGATACTAGCCTCTTGTTATTACCTCCATTTCTCCCCACTAACCTTTATCTCCTAAGCAAAACAATCTGGAAGGATGTTGTTATAGGTATTTTAAAATCAAGTACCCTTTTTTTTTATAAACTGCCTCTCATTGGCCTCCAAGCTATTTTCCTTTAAATGAAAGAAAGGCTTTTTATTAATTTATCGATTTTATCAATTCTACATATTTTCTTATTACTCTGATTTTTTTGCTTTTGTTTGGTGGAGGGACCATATGATGAAAAAGTTTAGAAGCCACTGAATGAGAGATTTGTTGCTGCTAAAAGATTGGTTTCCCCTCTTTTTTAGTCCAGAAAACTGTGGAAATTACAAGAAGTATTAGACATTACTGTCAATTAACATACCTTCTTCCAGGTCAGGGGAGAGAAAGCAAGCAAAAATGAATGAACAAATGAATGAAAAAGCATTTGTTAAGCACTATGTACCCAGCACTGGGTACAAGAACTTTGCAAACTTCTGGGATATCCTGTGTAAATGCTAGCTATTAATAAATACTAGCCATTACTCAAAAAATCCATCTCACTATCGTGACATAGTGCCTCAAATTTCGCTAATTAGAGATTCATTTCTTTGGTTTTTTGTTTTTTTTTTGCTAGGCAATGGGGTTAAGTGACTTGCCCAGGGTCACACAGCTAGTAAGTGTCAAGTGTCTGAGGCCGGATTTGAACTCAGGTCCTCCTGACTCCAGGGCTGGTGCTCTATGCACTGCGCCACCTAGCTGCCCCAAGAGATTCACTTCTTTGGGAGAAGGCTCCATGTTTAACCTCATGTTTAACTATCTAGCCTAAAAAAGAATATGTAATATTCTACTATGAGGAAACGAAACTTGATTTTATTTTACCTGAATAATAGAGTCACTATTCCAGTACAACCTTTTAGTACCTGAAGGAATGTAATAGGTTCCTGCTGATCACATGCAGACTTTGAGATGTGATTTTGTGATCTGTGATTTTGCTGAGATTGGTTCTTCCTTCATTGACATAGCTCACCACCTCTCTATGACTTAGGGAATTGTTTTTGAAAGTTACTGTGGCTGCCAAATTCATCACCCTTTGGCCCAACCAGTGCTGAGTCTCTCTGAGCTAAGCAGGACTGGTCTTGGATGACAAGCGTACAGTTAATCTCTAGGCTATTCCTCAGAGCCTTTCTACTAGGCTTCATTCTCTACCACCATAGTCTTTGAGAACCCAGGGTCACCTTCATCCCACAATGAGGCATCAGAATGGGACTCTGGTGAATTATTTTTTGAGGGTTACTATGGTTGTGTAAATGCATGTGTTTATATGTGTTTGTGTGTATGTTGTGTAGTTTCACTGAAAAGATAGATACCTTGAGCATGTATCTGGCTCCTCAAGGCTCTCTTATGGTTTGATCTCTAATTGTAAAAAGATAGTGGAAATTTCCATTCAGCCCTGTAAATCTTCATTTTGATGCCAGTAAATTGTAAGCTCCTTGAAAGCAAAGATTGTTTGTGCCTTTCTTTGTATCCCCAGCGCTTAAGCTCTAGTAGGTACTTAATAAATGCTTGTTTATGATTTGATGTTGCCATTCTTTACAAATTCTGAGCCTAGGAGTCATACCATGAAGATCAAATTAACTTTGGCCACTAGAGGGCAATATTTATTAATGAAACACTTGTACTGTGGCTGGCTTATTTAAAGGCATGCTAAACATCTTAATTATTTTCTACTAATTTAAAAATCAAAAGAACTATCTTATCCCTTCTACTCTGTTTCTTCCTTGTTCCTTTTCTCCCTCCTTTACTTTTATAAAAGTGTTAACAGAGCATCTAAAAACCTCCTTCACTATCCTGACATCTTTTTCTAATTTTTCTTTTTTAAGAGAATTTTATTTTACATCTGTTGAGTTTTGTTAGGAAATAACGACATTATGTGTTTTTCAACTTGGTGGTCACAGTCTTTGGAGTTAGAGTAAATGGTATGGGAGACAGAGACATTGACACATGTGACACGGTTACTAATAATGATGATGAGAGCTAACATTTATATAGTGCTTGGGCGACTAGGTGTCACAGTGGCTAGAGGACTGGGCTTGGAATCAGGAAAGACTCATTTTTTAAGTTAATTTATTTTGAATTATCAACAGTCACTTCCATAAGCTTTTGAGTTTTAAATTTTTCTCTCTTTCCTCCCCCACCTCCCTCCCGAAGACAGTGCACAATCTGATATACATATACATTCTTATTAAACGTATTTTCACATTAGTGATGTTGTAAGTAAGGATTAGAACCAATAGGGGGAACCACCAGAAAGAGGAAACAAAACACAACAGAAGAAAAAAAAAAGCAAATAGTATGCTTTGATCTGCATTCAAACTCCATAGTTCTTTCTTCTTTGTGGATAGCATTTTCCATCATGAGGCCTTTGGAGATGTCTTAGATTCTTGTATTGCTGAGAAGGGTTAAGTCTATCAGTATTAAAGACTCATCTTCTTGAGTTTAAATATGGCCTCAGACACTTATTAGCTATCTGGGCTCAGACACTTACTAGCTATTGGGCAAATCACTTAACCCTTTTTGCCTCAGTTTCCTCATCTGTAAAATGAGCTGGAGAAGGAAATGGCACATCACTCCAGTAGTTTTACCAAGAAAATCCCAAAAGAGGCCCACAAAGAGTTGGAAACAACTGAACAACAACATGTAGTGCTTATTATGTGCTAGGCACTGAGCTAAGCACTTTACAATGACTGTTTCATTTGATCCTCACAACAACTCTGGGAGGTAGGTGTTATTATTATCCTGACGTTACAAATGAATCATGAAGAATCATAGATCTTCGAACTGGATGGAAACATAAAGACCAATCAAAGTCCAGCCCCTTAATTTTACAAATGAAGAAACTGATATGTCTAGCATGATGTTCTAGCATGATGTTAGGGTTAAACTCTCTTTGTGATAACCAAAAATCTATTCCTCCCTAAAGTTTTAGGCCAACAAAACTGTTCTTGAAAAAGTGGTCCTTTTATCTTGAAAAGGTTGAGAGGGACACAATAATGGGCGTTAAATCAGTACTCTACTCTCCCTGGCCTCTAGAGCAAGTTTCTGGAATAAGCAGAACAAGAATGAAATGTGTTTTATTTATTTTAGAATGATTGTCCCCTAGACAGTCTTACCAGGCAGAGCCTTGTTTTTGTGAGGATCCCCGGGGGATGGCAGCTCCAAAGGTCTACTCATGCACATCAGAACCATATGAGTATTAAAATGCAGACCACTCAGCTGAACAATAGAGCAGCTGAAGACAATGGTTCATGTTTTAAAGGGATCAGAAATTCTGATAACACATCATTCTAGCGTCAGATGGATTAAATTTTCTGGTGGCAGAGTAGTCTGAAGGCTGTGAGATTGTAATGGGGTAAGGCCAGTATAAACACATTAAAAATAGCTGTCATTTGGATGACAGTATGCCCCGATTAGCAGCAGTCTCTAGGCCTCTTATTTTTACTCAAAGAATAAATCTGTTATAAGCTCATCTACTGAATTAGGATCTACGAGCCTCTTAATAGGATTTTTGAGAGGGAGTGGAAAATTTACAATGCCTCATAAATAGCCTGACATACAAGTTAAGATCGATAGAGGCCTAGCTATACACCTGTCAGCTATAAACCCTCAAAAACCCATCAGTGATTTCAGACCCACTGTCACAATAGAGCCCATAGGCAGCAATCACATCTTCATCCAATATCATCATGTACCAAAGGTCATGCTTCTTGGCTATTGTCTGCTTCTTGTTTTGTGGGATTACATAGTTCCACGTACCTTTTGGGCATTTAATAAATACTAATTAGATTGAAATTCTGATTGGTGTTTCTCCATTGGACCTTCAGGTAGAAGAAGAAGAACCTACTGGATACATTCGCTTAGAAAAATTTCTTCCAATGATGGTTAAAGTGCTCTTGGAAAGAAGGTAAATGGACTAATAGAATTGTTCAGACAAGATATGATTGGGATTCTGTTGATTTCAGATGAAGACTCTTGGTATATGAAGTTAGCTCTAAGTTATTTTTCCATTTTATAAACTACTCACAGCAAATATTTAGCCCTAGACTCATTTCCCCGAGCCTCTCTCCATACTTCTGGATTAACCTTGCCCCACTGTCATTTGGTATGTGCTTAGGAATGCAAACTCATTTGTGTATCTGCCTAAGCATAGCACCACTGGAGAGATGAATGGGCTGCCAAAATCATCATTATTTCAGAGTTAAATATAAATGCTTTTTATTGGGTGTTTGGTTTCTTCATAATGATACTCTCTTCCACGAACACATTTAATCAAGAATTAACTTGCAAAGTTTAAATTATTTTAGCTAGGTAACTAGGAGCCTAGTTAGGCTGTGGTAGGGTGATCACAGAAAAAAGGAAATTTGCTGTGGCAGTCAGCAGGTAAATATTTCAGGGTAATTCACAAAGGACTGCATGTAGTTTGATTTGAAATCCAATAAAGATAGAAACTAAAATAATTGTTCCAGTGATTGTGGGCCTGTTTTTTCTTCCAGAAGGCTTTGTGCTAAACTTATCTTCTTGCTAGAGATACTTACCAACTATATTTATGTTCAATATAAGCTAAGATAAAAGCAAAATCTATAAAATGCCGGATTGGCCTTGGTGGCCTCTAAGGGCCTTTCCAGCTCTAAATCTATGAAATCTTTATGTGTAAGGTGTGAAGGTGTTTGAGGAATGCCCCTCTATCCTTCAGACTGTTAAAAAGAGAAAGAGAATTTTTAGATAGGGTAGAAAAGTATGATATGAAGGAAGCCTAGAAGAAAAATCTTCTGAGGAGTTGGGGAAAAATTGGACTTGGGGTCAGGAGGTTGGAAAGTGGAAAATATGGCACAAAGGGGAGAGAGGGAGGAAAAGAAATTCTGAATCACTAGTAATCTATAGCCTATATGAGGCCTTTCCTGTCCATAGATTAATCCAGGTGTCCTGGAGAAAGAAAACATGATAAAGAGGATCTATAGCTAATATGAGAGATGCTGGTAGTGGCCCCATGAAGATGTGTATCATGGCGCTTGGAGCCTCTGTGCTGAGGAGTACAGAGAGGGGCCTAGAAAGGCTGAACGTGGCCAAAAGGGACAGATGCCATTTTTTCAAGAGCGTGTATCTGAAACATGGGGGAGAATCTGTCAAAATTAAACCACTTCTGTCTATCATTATTGGGAATGAATGCTCATACTGGAAGAAAACTAGGCTTTATCTTTTATACTTTGAAGTTCTCCTATCTCATATCACTTGCTTACCACCTCCACCACAATCAACATATCCAAAATGGGACTCACTGCATTTTTCACCGAACCCATCCCTTCTCCAAACTTCAACCCTTTCTGTTTCTGGTACTACCCTCCTTATAGCTCCCCAGGTTTTCAAACCTGGAATTATCTTAGGTCTCTCTTTCTTTTCTCTCAAGCCCCATAGCCAATCAATTGCCATGGCTTATTCATCCCACTTCCCCAGTTTTTCTTATAGCTTTCCCCTTTTCTATACTTATTCAGCCTCTACTCTATTTCTTCTCACCTGAACTGTTGCAATAAAGTCCTAATTGGCCTCTTTGCCTATCATTTCCTTCTGCCTCAAGCCATCCTCAACTTATTCTTGGCAATGGGTGCAGTTAGTGATGATTAGCACCTCTATTGCCCATTTACAGTTCTGGGTTGCAGTTCCAGGGTAGAGAGGAGTGCTAGTGGTTGGTCACGAGGAAGCAAAGGCCCTGGTCACAGTTCTAAGGCAGAGGAGACCACTAGTGCTTGTGGCTGTAGGGAAGCAGGATCCTTTCCTGTGTAAAGACAAGAATACAGACCAAGACAGCAGTGATCACATGTCTTCCTGGATCACACCCCCTTGGAAGCACCAAAAATGTGCAGACACTCAGAACGAGATCTAAAAACAGCAGCACAAAAAAGCTTGAGGCTTAGCACAGTGCCTCTTCACCCCAAGGTGAGCAGACCCCGACTTTAACATAAAGTTCAAAGTCAAGGAATAAGGTGGAAGAATGAGCAAACAACACAAAAAGAACTTAACCATAAAAAGCTACTGTGGTGGCAGGGAAGACCAAGACATGAACTCAGAAGACAACAATGTGAAAACAGCTACAACCAAAAGCCTCAAAGAAAAAGGTTAATTGGACCCAGCCTCAACAAGACTTCCTTGGAGAGTTACAGAAAGAGATGAGAGTGATAAAGGAAAACTTGGGAAAAGAAAGGAGAGTGATACAAGAAAATTACGAAAAGACAATTAGCAGCTTGGCTAAAGAGGCACAAAAAAATGTTGAAGAAAATAGCGCCTTAAAGAACAGAATTGATCTTTTGGTAAAAGAAGCATAAAAATTCACTGAAGAAAAGAACTCCTTAAAAGCCGGAATTGGCCAAATGGAAAAAGAGGTACAAAACCTCACTGAAGAAAGTAATCCCTTAAAAATTAATATTGGGCAAGTGGAAGCTAATGTCCACGAGACATCAAGAAACAATAAAACAAAGTCAAAAGAATGAAAAAATAGAGGAAAATGTAAAATATCTCATCAGAAAAACAACTAAACTGGAAAATGGAGAGATAATTTAAGAATTGTTGGACCATCTTTAAGCCATGATCAAAAAAAGAACCTAGACATAATATTTCAGAAATTATAAATGAAAACTGCCCCAGTATCTTAGATACAGAGGATAAAATAGAAATTGAAAGAATCTACCAATAACCTCCTGAAAGAAATCCCCAAATGAAAATACCCAGGAATATTATAGTCAAATTCCAAAGTTCCAAAGCCAAGGAGAAAATATTGCAAGCATCCAGAAACAAACAATTCACATATCACAGAGCCACAGTCAAGATCACACAAGACCTAGCAATTTCTGTGTTAAAAGAATGGAGGGGGGCAGCTAGGTGGCACAGTGGGTAGAGCACCGGCCCTGAAGTCAAGAGGACTTGAGTTCAAATCCGGCCTCAGACCACACACTTAACACTTACTAGCTGTGTGACCCTGGGCAAGTCACTTAACCCCAAGTGCCAAAAAAAAAAAAAAAGAAAGAAAGAAAAATAAGTAAAAAAAAAGAATGGAGGGCTTGGAATATGATATTCTAGAAGGCAAGGAGCTAGGATTATAACCAAAAATAATCTATCCAGCAAAACTGAGTATAATCCTTCAGAGAAAAATGAAATAGAGGACTTTCAAGCATTTCTGATGAAAAGACCAGAGCTGAATAGAAAATCTGACATTCAAAAATAAAACTCAAGAGAAGCATGAAAAGGTAAACATGAAAAAATAATCATAAGGAACTCAATAAAGTTAAATTGCTTACGTCCTTATATGGTAAATGACATTTGTAACTCCTAAGAACTTTATCATTATTAGTGCAGTTTGAAGGAGTCTACATAGACAGAGGGTATGAAAGTAAGTCATTTATATTGGGGTGATCACTGAACAAAATGAAAGGGTGAGAAGGAGGGATGTATTGGGAGAAGGGAGAGGTAGAATAGGGAAAATTTTCTCATATTAAAGAGGTGCCCATATTAAAGAGGTTGAATCTCACTTTCATCAGAATTGGTTCAAAGAGGGAAGAATATCTACACACACTGCTGTGAGTGAAATTCAGCAGAAAAGTAGACTGAGGTGCTTTCTCTCTGAGCACAGTAACATTTGATTCATAGAGCATGGACCTGAGCATAAGATGGGACAATGGCTGCCTCAGTTTCTAATCAAAGACCTAAAGCAAAAGGACAGCTCCCCTTCTATAGGTTTTTGGGGAGCACGGAACAAAGAATAGAACAGGGTAGGTGACATCATGGGGTTGAGGGCATCATGACTGGTTCCATAGCTGGAGGTGTGGGGACAATATGATTGGCAGGAAGTAGGGAATGAAGGACTAGTAATAAACCCTCTGCTTTCCTCCTGTGGCTAATGTTCATTGTTCAGGTCGACCTGCAAGGTCAGATTCCTTTGGATCGTAAACCAGATATCCTTGAAGAATAGCTTGGTGGTGTAAAGATACAAGACCCGACTCCCTTGTGCCAGCCTGGATCCCCCAAGGATAGCAGAATTCCTTGAGGCAAGAATAAAACAGTGATTAGCAAGAGAACTGGATTACATTACTTAACCGTTATAGGGCGGCTGAATTCTGAACTAAGTTCAGAAACAGAAAACCATGACTTAAGCATTTATAAGATAAACTCAATTAATTGTGGGTAGGATCAATAAAAAATGATACAGAATCAATTTTTATCTTCTCAATACTCAGTTGGGTATAGAAACCTATCTTACCCAACAGGGAAATAGGAGGGGAAGGGGATAAGATATATGGTGGGGGGAATTAAAGGGAGGGCAGATCAAGGGAGGCAACTGGTTAGATGCAAAATAAATTTTTGAGGAGGGATGGGATAAAAAGAAAGAGAAGGATAAACAGAAGAAAATTGGATGGAGAGAAATACACAGTAATCATAACTCTGAATGTGAACAGGATAAGCTCACCCATAAACAGCAAAATGGATTAGAAACCATAATCCAACAATGTGTTATTTACAACACACTTGAAACAGAAAGATATATACAGAATTAAAATAAAGGACTGGAGCAGAATCTATTATGCTTCAGCTGAAGTAAAAAAGACAGGGGTAACAGTCATGATCACAGACAAAACAAAAGCAAAAATAGACCTAATTGAAAGAGATAATCAGGGAAAACTACATTTTGCTAAAAGGCACCGTAGACAATTAAGAATTATCAAAACTTTTTACAGTAAATTTCTCTGATAAAGGCCTCATTTCTCCAAGTATATAGGAAACTGAGTTAAATTTATAAAAACAAGAGCCATTTCCCAGTGCATAAATGGTCAAAAGATATAAACGGGCAGTTTTTAGAAGAAGAAATCAAAGCTATCTATAATCCTATTGAAAAATGATCTAAATCACTATTGATAAGCGAAATGCAAATTAAAACAACTCTGAGATACCACCTCACACCTATCAGAAATGACAAATACTGGTAGGTTAATAAACTGTGGGTGGAGTTATGAACTGGTCCAATTATTTTGGAAAACAATTTGGAACTGTGCCCAAAGGGCTATAAAGCTCTGCATACCCTTTGACCCAGCAATACCACCACTAGGTCTGTTCCCCAAAGTGATCAGAGAAAAAGGAAAAGGACTGATATTTACAAAAATATTTATAGCAACTCTTTTTGTGGTGGCAAGGAATTGGAAATTGACGGGATGTTCATCAGTTGGGAAATGGTTGAGTAAGTTGTGACATATGATTATCATGGAGTATTATTGTGCTATAAGAAATGGCAATGGGAGATGGTGTCATAAGAAATATGACAAGACCTATATGGACTGATGCAAAGAGAAGTGAGAAGAACCGAGAGATCATTTTGCACAGTAATAGCAATGTTTTCATGATGATCAACTGTGAGACTTGGCTACTCGGATTAATACAGTAATCCAAGACAATTCCAAAGGACCCATGATGAAAAACTGCTATTCATCTCCAGAGAGAGAACTAATGAACTCTGAGTGCAAATTGAAGTATAATATTCTCTCTCTGTCTCTCTGTCTCTCTATCTCTGTCTCTATCTCCTTTCTTTCTTGCAGTATAACTCATGTGGGAATATGTTTTGCATGATTTCATATGTATAATTAATACAGTGCTTGTCTTCTCAGTGGGTGGGGAAGGGGTGGGAGGGAAAGGGAATGTGGAACTCAAAACTTCAAAAGGAAAGAATGTTAAAAATAAACAATAAATTTGTTAAAAATTAAAAAAAGAAATTATTTATTACCTTGTATATATTTTATATTGCTTACTTGCTTGCATATTATATGTGCCCCACCCCTCTGTAAAATGTAAACTACATGAAAGCAGAGATTCTTTTGCTTTTTCTCCTGGGCATCTAACATAGTACCCTGCTCATTTGCTGAATTAAATAGAATTAGGCAAGATACTGAAGGATCCGAGGGGCAGGGATGTAGTTTTCATTTTTTCCTCTAACATTCATATTGAGCTTTAAGCTTTACAAAGTACTTTATGTATCATGCCTTATTTGATTTTCACAGCAAGCCTGGGAGGTAGGTACCATCATTATTCTCATTTTACAGCTCAGGAAACTTAGGTTGAGAGAGGTCAAATGCAGGTTCATGCAGTTAGGAGGTGTCTGGGGTAGGATTCAAACTCGTCTCCTGAATCTGTATCTAACTAGCCCACTATCCACTAGGCCAATTTGCCTCCCAATAATAGAAGATGTAGATTTCAGGAAAGAAGGAACATAGGGGAAGTAAAAATATGAATAAGAAGATCTGATTGAATAGAGGATGTCAAAGAACAGGGTTTAGTTATCTGAGCTATGCCTTAAAATATTGGAACGATAGATTCCTTTCTAGGGACTAAATGTATCTCGTGAGTAATGGGATGAATGCGTTGGCCAGACTTGTGAATGTGATCAAGGGGATTTTAACCTAAAAATGGAGGCTGCGGGAAAACGATTTCTAGATAAAACTGTAAGATTAGATATGTTGAAATATGAGGACTACATCACAATTGGTAATACATGGATATGACATTACCTGAAGAATAATACTGAAGGAGATACCCAGTAATTCATGGGAGAAAATTAATTGTAAAGAGGTTCACAAACATTAACCATGGTCCCAGTTGTGTGGGACATAGGTAATAAAATTAACTTGAAATTTTAACATAAAGAGAAAAATGCAACCTCCCTGGACTCTTTTATGAGGAGGTGAGTTGTCTGCCACTTGTCACTGTGTTTAAAAAGTGGTAGAATGGCCATCCATTAGGACAGGGCTTCTTAAACTTTTTCCACTCATGACCCTTTTGTTTTGGCATTCGCATGGCCTGAGGCCATATACAGTCAAAGTGCACATGCTTTGTGTTCAGAACCAAGGCTGCAGTGAAGTTGCACATACAACACAGGCAAGGTTTGTAACAGTAATGGTTCCGCTTCTAGGAGTCAAGATGGTGGAGTAAGAAGTAAGTCACTCTCATCCTCCTTTATTGACCTCTGAACGCCCAGAAAATATCGACCCAGGAAAAACCCTGAGCCAGCAAAAAGACAGAGCACAGCAGTCTTGTAGCCCAGGAAGCTTGGGAGTTTGACGGGAAAGGCCCCTCTTGCTCTGGGGGACTGGAAGCAGTATAGGATGGGAAGAGTTCCAGCAAGCCAGCAGCAAGCCCTGCCTCAGCATACTGGGGGAGATCCTGAGACCTAGGTTGGTGGAGCAGGCAAGTGCCAACACTAGGACCCAAGAGCCTCAATATAGGCAGGGGAACTGGGAGACACCAGCTTGGAAAACCACCACAGGTGATGGCATTCTTCAGCAGCCAAATCACCCAGTGCTTCAAAACAACTCTGGGAAGCACAACTCCAGGAGGCAAAACTCCAGGCTGACAGATATCCACCAGCAGCAAAACATCGCTGTGGAAGGCCCGGGTGAGCAGGAGCCAAGCATTCAAATGCAAGGCCCAGGTGAGCAGGAAAAGAAGCTTGGGTAAGTGCCCCCTTAGCTCCAGCAGAAGAACTCAACTTTTTTTTTTTAAGCTAGGAAATAGGCAAACACCATGCACAGAAAGCAGAAATGGAGAATGACCATAGATTCTTATTACGGGGAAAGGGAAGATCAAGGCACAAATTCAGAAGAGGATAACATTGTCAATATACTCACATCTGAAACCTCAAAGGGGAATATGAACTGGTCTCAAGTCCAAAAAGCCTTCTTAGAAGAGCTCAAAAAGGATTTTAAAAGTCAAATAAGAGAGGTAGAAGAAAAATTGGGAGAAGAAATGAGAGGTATGCAAGAGAGAGTCAATAGCTTGGAAAAGGAAGGTCAAAAATTAACTGTAGAAAACAAGTCCTTATAAAGTAGAATTGGCCAAATGGAAAAGGAGGCACAAAAACTCATTGAGGAGAAGAACTCCTTAAAAAGAAAAATGGGCCAAATGGAAAAGGAGGTACAAAATCTAATAGAAGAAGACAACTCCTTAAAAATTAGAATAGGGCAAGTGGAAGCTAATGACTCTATGAGACAGCAAGAATCAGTCAAATAGAAACAAAAGAACACAGGTGAGAGCTGCCAGAAACACCTTGGATTCATTAAGTGTTTGATTTTTGATTAATTTTTGGTCATTGCACGTTCAGAAACCTTTTAGTTTTACCAAATTTTTCACAACCCCATATGAGGTCGTGACTCAGTTTAAGAAGTGCTGCATTAGGAAACCTAGAGAAGCAGTTCACTCGTGGAATAAAATGTTGGCCTAGCTGATGGCTAGGGGGCAGCTAAGTGGCCCTGTGGATATAAATGTTGGGCCTGGAGTTAGGAAAACTCATCTTCTGAGTCCAAATATGACCTCAGACACTTACTAGCTGTGTGACCCTGAGCAAGCCACTTAACTCTGTTTGCCTCAGTTTTCTCATCTGTAAAATGAGCTGGAGAAGAAAATGGCAAACCACTCCAGTATCTTTGCCAAGAAATCCCCACATGGTGTCATGGAGACTTAGACACAACTGAAACAACTGAATAACAACCAGCTGATTTCTAAGATTCTTTTCCAACATTAATATTTTGTGATTGTCTAGAGCATGGCAAAGATTTTGTTCAGTGTTAGTCAATGAAAATAAACAATGCATTGTATCACACGTTAGTAATTTTAAGTTGGAAAATTATTTCTTTCAAGAAAAGAGAGCAAATAGTCTTTTTCTTTTCATAATCTAAAACCTGAAAAGGCTTCAGAAAGGATATTGTTAGTTCCTCTCCTTGATTCTGTGTGTGTGAGTGTGTGTGTGTGTGTGTGTGTGTGTGTGTGAGAGAGAGAGAGAGAGAGAGAGAGAGAGAGAGAGAGAGAGCAATTTGATTTACTAGGGGCCCCTTAGCTAAAGTAAGCACAGCCACCTCCAAATCATGGCACTTATATCTGATTGTATCATTACAGATACAGACCAATTCCAGAAGATCTTCTTCTTCAAGCATTTGAGGTATCTAATCACTAGAGTTTTAAAATTCAAGTCATTAGTCAACTTGAAATTGACTTCTAAAACTGAAAAGGTCATACTTTTCTCTTATTTCCCTGTAGGTGTTAGATGCAGCTAAAGAGGGATTTCTTACTAAAGAAGAGCTGATGAAGTATATGACTGAAGAAGGTAAAAATGATTTGCTACTTGTAAAAATCAATTTATATGAATATTAGTAATGCCAGTAATAATTAAGTACAACAAAAGCTTTATTTGTCATTTGGTAACAACAGTTGGTGACAGTTGATAGAAAAATTAGTATTAAGTAATTCATGTTTCTCTAAGGTGAGCTTTCTCATTGCTTCTCTTATTTGTTCTCCCAGGACCTACATAAGAAAGAAGGAACAATGATTTATGCACATCTACACGATGATTTTGCACATCATTATTTATTTAAACAGCCTGTGAGACAGAGAACCGTGGTTTTTCTCAAAATATTAGGAACAATAAATGCCAGCAAATAACTGTTAGAGGAGAATAGAAGTATCTAATTTCCATAGTCTGACAGTTGATAAAATAACAGATAAGTTTTTTATGTATTTACACTTACTTAAACATCTCTCTTTTTGTAGAAAATAGACAAAGATAAAAAAAATACCCGTGGCTCATAATTGCTTTGGGCAAGAAGTCGGTTAGGGACTGGACCTGTGATGTCACTGAATTGTGATGTCATTGATAGAGAGAACTCTCCTACCAATGCAAGTTGGTACCTTCTCTGCAAACTATAGTTTTAGATCAGGCCTGTACAACCTGCATTGTGCAGGCCTGTTTTAGATAGTTGTTTAGAACACTGAGAGAGTTAAGAAATTTGTCCAGTGTCATAGAAGTAGATGTCAGAAGTGAGACTTGAACTCAGGTCAATTTTCTGTCCACTGTGTTATGATGCGCCTTTTGAGCAAGAAGATACTTCCCTCCCTTCCTCTCCCCTCCTTCTCTCTGTCTCTATCTGTCTCTCTGTATCTCTATATGGATACGGATACATCTCTCTCTCTCTCTAATCTACATGGTTATATTGAAATGGATATTCTCACATAGAGACAGAGACATACACACATACTCATATCCATAGCTATTTCTCTCTCCAGGTTGTCACAAAAGTCATCATTCAGTTGTGTGTGTGTGTGTGGGTGTGTGTGTGTGTTGGAAAGAGAGAGAGAGAGAAAGAGAGAGAGAGAACTCATTTACCTGGTTAATTATATCTCCCAAGGCTAATATTAAAATTAGTTTGTACTTCCCAAGTTTAAGTAGCCTGATAGACATTGTCCTGAGATAACTGTCAACCTAGTCATCTTCCATACAAAGTAAAAGCTTGGTCTCCATGCTTGGCTTAAAGGCATGTACTTGGAAAGATGTAAATTTAGCTTGTTGTCAGGTAGAAAGTCACTAAAAATTAAGAGTTTCCAAAAGTTGAATGGGATGCCTTATGATGTAATGGGTTCCCCCTCACTTGAGCTCTTTAAGCAAAGGTTAGATGACAACTTGTCAGGTACAACCATATAATTATTTGACTACTATTTTAAGTTCCTTAGGACTCAGGTCACATCCACTAAGATTCACATGGCAGTAGGTCTATTCTTTCACAGTCGGAAATAAGGCAGTTGTAGGAGCTCTGATATGAGTAACATATTTTTGTATATCTTTGTCTATTTTCTACAAAAATAGATAAGTTTAAATAAATGCAAATACATAAAGGAGGACATTGACCTCCATCTAGGTTTTAAGAGTCCTGATGTGGCTTAAATTGTCTCTGAATTCTTGGGAAAGAAAAAACGTTGTTAAGACAAACCTATCGAAACCCCTTTGAGTCATTCTAGAACTGAGAATGCAAGTCAAATCTGGAAGACACTGTTTGTATTGGAAGTGACTTCAACTGAGGGTAAATGAACTCAGGCCCATTTCACCAAATCCACTAGTGCTCAGGGGTACTCTGGACACATCCCTGTATTCTTGTCTCTGGTATTAGTATTGAATACCACTTTAATTAGTTCATGGTCTTGCCAGAATTCTTCCCAGGGCCACTTTCCATCTTGGTGAAACCAACTTCCAGATGGCTCACATCTATTATCTGAAGCCAACTAAAACCTACAGATTCTCCATTCAGCTTTTTTAGTTTAATTGTGCAACAGTCCACTGAGCCAAGCTGAGACAATGAGAGTCATTTTGAAATGGTTGTCATGTGGCATCTCTCACTGGTATTAGCTCATATGTCTAAGATGGCAGACTCTTATTAAGGCACATTCAGAGACAGAATGTTCACATCCAAAAGTCTCAAATATGGCCCCATCAACAAGATTTGCATAGAAGCCATGTGGTCTTCTATTCGTAGTCTTCTGAAACCTTACTTCTTAGATTCCATTTCCAGATGGGAGTTGCAATTTGATCTTTTGGCATTTTAGCAGCCTTGTTTAATGTAAGCTTATCTGGGAGTGATATCTTGATATCTTGCTTGTTGTTTCAGGTGAAATTATAAGCTCTGCAATTTCCTTAGACTATATTAGCTGATAAAGAAGACAGATCTGAATTCTAATAAGGAGAAAAGGGCAGAATAGAACCAGGCATAGAGGCATAGGTGACACACCAGGGAACACTTTATGCCACAGTGCCCTGTTGAAAAACTCTGACACATGAGAACAAATGAAGTAGAATTATCTGGGATCCTATAGGCAGTTAAGCTTGGCATTGGCAGACAGAGGAATGAAGAAAACCAAAGAATTGGAGATTAGATCATATATCTCTCACTCTATGATTCTATGAACTAAAATTGTTTTTTTTCCTTTCCTATTTTTTCCCAGGCGAGCCTTTTACACAGGAGGAAATGGAAGAAATGTTGTCTGCTGCACTTGATCCAGAAACAAACACAATTCAGTACAGAGACTATTTAGCAATGATGGTGATAGATGAAAATTAAAAGGTTTCATACATTTGATTATTTTCAGATTTTTAACTTATATTTCCTATTTCTGATTAATGGATATTAGTTTAGAAAAAAACTGGAAAAATGTTATATTTATAACTTAAAGCATTTATAGATATATGCAATTCTAAGAAATTTTTTAAGAAACACAAATGTCCTATGGACTTTTGCTATAAAATTTTAGTATTTTACCTGAGAAGGATTTGTTTCTTCTCTATGAAAGTATAGACCACCATTAAAATATTGTTGAATTAATTATGCGAAGACAATGGAGAATCACTGACTTGGCACAAGCCAAGCTATTCTGCCAGCTCTATGAGTGGCACAGAAGCCTATGATCTCCGATCAGTTAGTATGGGATGACAATTCCCAAAGAGATCATGGTGGGTGGGGGAAGTTGCAGTTCTCCCAGTGAGGTACAAACACCAAAGAGGGCTTACTTACCATGTTTCCTTTTTCATAAAGAAAAATTTCCATTTCTGACACACATCAGTAATGTTTCAATGTTTTCTTGTTTTCAGGTCATTTTAGGGCCATGATTGGCTAGATAAGATGGTAGAAGTAGGATCAGAACGGTCATCTTTCTTATTTCCTCGTAAGATTTGGAATATTACCTGTGAGATCTCGTGTGCTACCATTAAAAAACAAAACAAAACCAAAACTCTTTCATCTGCACTGGGATGATTATTATTATGATTTTGGACATAGGGAAAAAAGCTTCCTAGATCTTCCTTATGCCTCAATTTAGGGGTGTGATGCAAAATAGTGAAATTGCATAGCAACAGATTGCACTCCCAAGAGAGAATCCCCAAAGGTACTCCGTTATCTTTAACTAACTTTGGCCACTGCCAAGTGGAATGCCCTTGAATCATTTTCTTTTGAAGAGGTCATTTGTTTTAAGGAATCATAGCTTTCCCTTGAGAGGCTGTATATGAAAACTAGCCTAGATTCTAGGATAGCTGAAATGTCGAGGTCTTAACATTGGAAAGAAAAGGCTTCACCTTACCATAACTTACTTATACATATATACATGCATAGATAAGTTCTTTAGAAAGCATTATCAGTTTTTTTTTTACATTCATAGAGGAATCATGGCAGTTGTAATTACAAAAATCCCAAATTGTAAATCCATCCTTATATGCATTATAAAAAAGGGGGATAGGGGCTAAAAACTAGATATTATGAGATTCATTGTGGCAATCATAGGGTTTTTTGGGGGCGCTAATACCACCCCACAAAGATCCTTTGTAGAGACAGTGAGGTGGTGCAGTGGATAGAGCACTGAGCCTGAAGTCAGGAAGACCTGAGTTCAAATCTGGTCTCAGACACTTAACAACTACATGACTCTGGGCAAGTCATTTAACTGCTTTCTGCCTCAGTTTCCTCTTCTGTAAAATGAGGATAATAATAATACCTACCTCACAAGGTTATTGTGAGGACCAAATGAGATAATATATGTGTAAAGCACTTAGCTTGTTTCCTTCCTACCTTTAAGGGATTGCATTTCCCTAGAAACACTCTGTGGAGCTGCTTCACAGGCAATCCTTTCCCATCAGACCTGAACATTTCAAATAACTCATGGTAATAGTAGAGATCAAAGTCCAGGTCTTTTTCTAGAACATAACTTCAGTCCCTTGTTACTCTTCCTGAAGGGGACCACTTGGTCAGTCTTTGTCTCTTTTCAAGATACATGTTTCAGGAAATTCCCATTTTGTTTTTAAGAAGACTGGATTCCAGGAATCTTCAACTTAGGGGTTTCTCTCAGGACAACCCTTAGGGCTTACACTATGCAGGAAATTTTCCTTCCCTGGCTAGAAAGCTAGGTTCCAGGTTCATGCTACTTAGGAAATCCCCGTTCTAGGGCTACAAGACCAGATTAAAAGACTCTTCAATTTGGGGTTAACTATGACCCAAGACTAGCATTGAATGGAAACTCTCCGCAGGCCACATGGGGCAAGCACATACAGCTTGCCTGTTGCTTCTGTTGAAATGTAGTCATCAGAAGCTCCTGGGCAGGGGTAGAGGGTCACCCCCTCAACATACCCTTGCTGGGATCTTGGAAAGAAAGATAGAAGGAAATGGGTGAAAAAGAATGCTATTATGTGAAGATGATTCCTTTTTTACACTAGCAAAAAAGGGTGGTTCTTCTGACAAGCCTGTCCTCCATAGTCTAAACCAAACACATCATATCACCCATATCAGTGAAGCCCATCCTCCAGGAGGTACAAAGGTGTGGCTCCAAACCACCAGTTCATCTTGGAGACAGCCCCTATCACTGAACCGAAATAGGGAGATGTATTTTTTCCTCTCAGTTGAATAACAATGGGCATGTCCATTGTCTATAAGAAAAATAGTTTCAAAATTCTTGAACAAAGATTCGATACTCTAAAAGCCCAAGTTCATTCAAGTATTTGAATCAAGTATTTATTAACCTCCTCGTTGTGTCCCAAGCACTGAGCTAAGGTGCTGGGGATACAAGTACCAAGAAGGAAACAATCACTGCTCACAAGGAACTCACATCCCAACAAATACATATAAAAGATATGCAGCATAAATGCTAAGTGAATAAGTAAATATATGCATATGTTTGTATCACACACAAAGTAGTTAAATGCAAGGTAGTTTGGGAGGAAGGGCACTAGCAGCTAGAGGGATCAGGAAAGACTTCATGCAGAAGAAGGCATCCCAACTGCATCTTAAAGGATGGGAAGTTGACTGGGGAACTTGGATGCTCAGCCCTGTCCACTGGATGTCTGTTGGGGCAAATCTCCCTTCCTGGTAAGTTCATCAGATTGATCGAGGACCATCCTGGATCAACTCCATTCCCTCTTCTACCTCTACTATGTATTAGGTACTAGAAATAGAAAGACTCAAAGAAAAGCCTCTGTCTTCTAGGAGTTTAATTCTGCTAGTTGAATTCCAACATACACATAAATGAACTCAATACAAAGAAATCTGAGGGAAAGAATCAGGGAATGTTTCAAGGAGGAGGCTATACCTGAGCTGAACCAAGATTCTGAGATAGAGAGAACATTATAGCTATGAGGACTGGCCTGAGGGAGCATATTGGAGCAGGAGAGAGACTGTCAGGTTCAGACAGTCCAGTTCAGGGGTGGGGAATCTGCTACCTCGAGGCCACAAGTGGCCCTCTAGGTCCTCAAGTGAAGCCTTTTGACTGAATCCAAACTCTAGGTCCTGAATCCAAGTTTGGATTCAGTCAAAGGGCCGCACTAGAGGATCTAGAGGGCCACATGTGGCTTGGAAGCCTCAGGTTCCCCACCCTGGTCCAGCTTATCTGGAATTGGGAGTTTGTGAGGGGAATTAGTGTGAAGTAAGCTAGGAAAGGTGGGTTGGAGCCAGATTGTAGAGGGCTTTAAATGGCAGGCTGAGAAGTTTATATTTGTCTTTGATCAAGGAAGCAATGTGGTCATCAAAATGGAGGCTCCCAGAGTTGGAAGGGGCGTTAGGCCTTCCAGTCAGACTTGTACTTGAATAACAATCCCCTCTATAATGTACTTGAAAATAAGCAGTCAAATCTTTGCTTGAAGATGTTTGGTGAGAGGGAAGTTATTTCTTTCTTTCTTTCTTTTTTTTAGGCAATTGGGGTTAAGTGACTTGTCCAGGGTCACACAGCTAGTAGGTGTCAAGCGTTTGGTCTGAGGCCAGATTTGAATTCAGGTCCTCCTGACTTCAGGGCCGGTGCTCTATCCACTGCACCACCTAGCTGCCCCTAAGAGGGAAGTTATTTCTGAAGGCAGCCTCTTCCACTTTGGGGTGGCTCTCATTGTTGGGAGGTTTTCCCTTACATCTGGGCCCAATCTGGTTCTCTGAAGCTTGCACTCAAGCTACCTTGTGGGACCCAGAAGAACAAATCCCAGGGGCAGCTCGGAGTATTTGAAAGAGCACTGGTTTTGTATTCAAAGAACGTGGGTTCAGATCTCACCATGCCACTTACTATCTATCTGGCTTTAAGCAAATTACAATTTTTTTGGGTTTCAGTGTCCTTATCTGTAAAATGAGCTGATTGTACCTAGTGATCTCTAAGACCCCCTTGCTCCTCTAAATAAATGATCTTATGAAGTCAGTCATTATTAAGCACCTACTATGTGCCAGGCACTGTACTAAACACTAGGGAAATGAATGCAAAAAAGAGTCCCTGCTCTGAAGGAGCTCATAGTCTAATGCCCCCTTCCACATGGTTTGCCATTTAGATACCTGGACACAATTACCATGTTCTCCCTAAACATGTTCTTTCAACCTTCTCATCTTCAGTCTAAACATCTCTAGTTCTTTTGACCCATTCTCATATGGCTTGACTTTGAGGCATTTAATCATTTTGCTTATCTTTCTCTGGACTCTCTCCTGCTTCTTAATGTCCCAATTAAATTCCAGCATCCAAAACTGAACATAGTGTTCTAAATGCAGCCTGACTGAGGACCGTGAAGAGTAGGATGACAATTGCCTCATTCCTAGACACTATTGTGGTGTGGTGGATAGAGTGCTGGCCCAGGAGTCGAGAAGCCCCAAGTTCAAATCCAACCTCAGACACTTACTGGTTGTGTGACCCTGGGCAAGTCACTGAATCTCTGCCTGACTCAACTATAAAATGGAGATCATAACAGACATCTACCTCCCAGGGTGGTTGTGAGGATCAAATGAGGTGCAACTGCCTCTTTGACATTCTCTGATTCCCTAATCTTGGCCAGTTGTTAGGGCTTTCTCCTCCAATTTCTTTGTATTAAGCTCATTTATGTGTGTATTGTATCTCAACTGTTGTGAAGATCAATATTTATAAAGCTCTTGGTAGAGAGCCTACCACATTGTTGTTGTTGTTGTTCGGTTGGGTCTGTCTCTTCATCATTGCATTTGGGGTTTTCTTGGCAAAGACACTGCAGTGGTTTGCCATTTCCTTCTCCAGCTTGTTTTGCAGATGAGGAAACTGAGGCAAACAGGGTTAAGTGGCTTGCCCAAGGTCGTGCAACTAGTGAATGTCTAAGGCCAGATTAGAACTCAAGGAAGATAGTCTTTCTGACTCCAAGCCCAGTACTCTTAACTGCTTAGCCACTTAGCTGCCTAGAGCATAGTAGATGCTTAATAAAAGCTTGCCTTTTCCTCCCTCCCCCCATATTGTAGCCTAAGAGTATATTAGTTCTTTTGGCTATCATATTACATTTTTTTTGTTTTGTTTTTTGTTTTGGCTAGGCAATGGGGTTAAGTGACTTGCCTAGGGTCACACAGCTAGTAAGTGTCAAATGTCTGAGGTCAGATTTGAACTCAGGTCCTCCTGACTCCAGGGCCAGTGCTCTATCCATTATGCCACCTAGCTGCCCCACAATATTACATTGTTGACTCATATTGAGCTTTCTCAGTCCGTAAAAACGCCCCAAGTTTTTGTTCAGATGAACAAAGTCAAGCCTCCCATATCATGTACTTATGAAGCTGATTTTGTTTAAACCCAAGTATAATGCTTTGCTTTTGTTCAATTTCATCTTACTTGATTCTACTCCAAACCCTAGACTGTCAAGATCTTTTGGGATAGTGACTTTTGACATTTTAGCTTGAATATTTTGGCTTTTAATGCATTAGTGATTCTTCCTAGCTTTGTGTCATTTGCAGATTAGCTAAGCATGACATCTCTGCTTTTTTTCTGAGACATTGATGAAAATATAAAATGGCATAGGGCCAAGCCTGATCCTTGGGACACTCCCCTACGCACCTCTTTTCAAGTTGACATTGAGCCATTAATGACTCCTTTTTGCGTCTGGCCAATCAATTAGCTCTGAATCCAAATAACTGAATTGTTGCCTAACCCACATCTCTCCATCTTTTTTTTTTTTTAAATTTTAAAGGATAGCTAGCATAAAAGACTTTGTCAGATGCTTTGCTGAAATGTGGGTAAATGATATTTATAGCATTCTCCTGATCCACCAATTCAATAATATTGTCAATAGAAGGAAAATAAGCTCACACCTATGCCTTAGGAAGATTATTTTGGCAGCTCTGTGAAGGATGGATCCAAGAGGGGAAATAGTCACAACAGGGAGAGTAATTAGTAGTCTGTGATAATAATCCAGACAAGACTGATTAGTAGTTGAATTAGGGTGTTGGCTGTACCAGTGGAGAGAAGGGATTGTATGTTGGTGATGTTGTGGAATCTGCAACAATACTAGGCAACTGATCTTATATTAAGGGGGAGAAAAAAGGATGATGCTCTAAAGTTGCAAACCTGGGTGCCTAGGAGGATGGCATTTCCATCAGTGAAAATAGGGAAATTTGGAGGAAGGGTGTGGTTTGGTTTGGATTTGTTTTTTTTTGCAGGGTGGGGGGTAAAGATAAGCAGTTGTGTTTTGGACATGTTAAATTTAAGATGCCTATGCAATACTTAGAATATGTTCACCATGTAGTTGATGTGGGGCTGGAATTTAGGAGAGAGATTAAGGCTAAATATATATATTTGGGAATAATCTGGTTATAGAGGAGTTGGTCTTTGAAAGTCCAGGACCTAATCACAGAAAAGGGACTAAAGAGGGGTTTCACGGAAAAAATTTAAGCCATGTAAGGCAGTCCTTTTATGAGGTATGAATGAATGATGATTGAGCTTGCCCCCGGGTGATCTTTAAAAAACACAGTTTAGTCAGTTAGAAGCCATGGAGGCAGGAACCAGAAGCAGGGAACATCATAGTTCCACTCTCCCCCTCTATCATCTGCCATGTCTAAGGGTGGAGCTACTCACCTATAAAGAGACACCCCATCCAGGTCTTGGAGTGTCATTTCAGTAGTGTTTAAGGTATAGTTGGGGAAACAGAGACATACACTCCAAATGTACTCCTGACAGTCGTGGATAAGGAGAAACAATCACTCGAGGCCAGAAACATCTTCAAGGAGGACTTCTGGCAGCAGAAAAGAGAGCTGGTATGAACTAAAGAGAGAGGTAGTTCTGTCCATTAACGGTCTTATGGAACAGATGTGAGGAGCTTGGCTGAGCTCCTATGAAGCAAAAATACTTCATCTGGGAGATTTATGAGGATTCCATGTAAGAGAAAGGACTTCCTTGCACAGAGATGTGAGTGTTCAGCACGTGTATTCCTTACTATTACTGTACTCTGTGCCTACTCTTCCCACAAATGCTCACTGTTCCATGTTATCTGGAGAGACCAAGGAGTGGTCAGATAGCTGAGAAGAGAATGAGGAGAGAGAGCAGTGTCTTTGAAGCCAAGAAAGGAAAGAGTATGTATTATGAGTGGTTGCTTCACAATGTCAGAACCTACATAGAAGTTGAGGAGGAGGATATCTTCATATTTGAAAGTTATTCTACTGATAATTATTTGCTTTTTTGTACTTATAAAGCCCATCTGTAGGCTTATGTCTACAGTGGCTATTTGCAGAACCTGATACTGTTTGTGACTCTGCTCCCTTAGACCCTTAGTCCCAAATTTCTCTAATTACTGAATACCTGTCACCATTTCACAGCAATGCTACATCCTTTGAATTTTTACTTCATTGACTTCATCCAAACACTTCATTCTGTCTTTCTTTTCTCCCCTTCAGATCATCCACTAGTATTCCTTCAGGGCAGCTAGCTAGGTGTGTCATTGGATAGAATGTGGAAGATCTGAGCTCAAATTCAGCCTCAGAACACTTACTAGCTCTCCAATCCTGGGCAAGTCACTTAACCTTTGTTTGCCTCAGTTTCCTCATCTGCAAAATGGGGATCATAATAGCACCTACCTCCCAGGGTTGTTGTGAAGGTCAAATGAGATAAGGTTATAAAGCATTCAGCACAGTGTCTGGCACACAGTGAGTATGCTATATATAAATAAATAAATGTGTTTTATTTAACGCATATATGTATACATATTTGTACTAGAGAAAGAAATGGCAACCCACTCTAGTACCTTTGCCAAAGAAACGCCATGGACAGTACATTGGCATGCTGTCCTCTGTGGGGTCATGAAGAGTCTGACACAACCAAATGACCAAACAACAACAACAATGACAACAATGTATATTTGCATATACATATACATCTTGCTGCTACCTCGTCCAGTTGTTGGAGGAACTCATTCTATTCTAATTAATTGGATGACTCTGAGAATGACTAAAAATGATGATAAAATATTTACATACATAGAAGGAGCAATAAACAATAAGCACAGAAACGTATATGTGTGTATATATGTGTATGTACACACACGTGTATGTGTAATACATGTATATATACACAAATATACATATGCATATGTGTGTATGTATGTGTGTATATAATGTGTGTATATGTATATGTGTATATATATGCATGTGTGCGCGCACACACACACACACACACACACACATATCTATATATATATATATATATATATATATATGCATTTGTCTCTCTGCTGATCTCCCTATTTGTGCCATAGGACACAGCTATGCAAGGGTAAAATCCCAGTGGAAGAGATAATGAGCTGCTGGTTTAGCCATGCATGGCTCTGATCACCACCCAGAGATTAATTTGTAGTGAGCCACATGCCTTCAAGCCAAGGTGGAGAGTCATAAGACAGGGGGTGTGGTGGCCCTCAGAGCACTAACAGACAGGCTACCATGGTCTCTAAGCATCACTGAAGGAAGATGGGTAGCAGGCATGAAATATACTTTAAGGTAGAAGTACACCCTAGGGCATATCACTCAGCAAAGTGCTAATGTGTATATTAATGCATAAACTCAGGTATAGACTTGTTTGGAATACACAGACAAAAACCAAAATGATTTCCTATAAGCCCATAACCCTGGTATGTGCCAAAGAACTTAGGTCTGGTGAATTAACCCCAAGCTTTTGGCAACCATGAGGTCACATACCAATATAAAAGTGAACCACCCAATACCTTCTCATAACCTCTCCAGGGACAGCATCAGATATTCTCAGAAAGAACTGTAGCAGAAACACTCCTGGGATGATTGGATACCCACAAGTCCTAGCTTCTAGATTATCTTTGAAGGTCCCCACCCAAGTGACACCACCAAACCTCATCTGAAAGGAAATACTGGCTCTTGAGGTTAGTTATGGAATAAGTGTAATAGATTAAATTTATTTAATGTTTTGAGTTCCAGATTCTATCCCTCTCTTTCTTTCTTCCTCCCCTAGATGGTAAGCAATCAGATATAAGTTATACATGTACAATTATGTAAAATATTTCCATATTGGTTATTTTGTACAAGAAGCCTCAAAAGAAAAAAGAAAGAAAGAAAAGTGAAAAATAGCATGCTTCAGTCTGTATTCAGTCAATATCAGTTCTTTCTCTGGAAGTAGATAGCATGCTTCATTATCTTTGGGATTGTCTTGGATCATTGTATTGCTGAGAATAGCTCAGTCATTCACAGTTAATTATCAAACAATATTGCTATTACTGTATACAGTGTTCTCCTGGTTCTCTTTCACTATGCATTAGTTCATGTAAGTCTTTCCCAGTTTTTCTGAAATAATTCTTGTCATTTTTTGAAATCATGCTTGTTATTTCTTATAGCACAATAATGTTCTGTTATAATCATATATCACAGCTTGTTTAGCTTTCCCCAATTGATGGGCGTCCCTTTGATTTCTACTTCTTAGCCACCACAAAAAGAGCTGCTATAAATATTTTTGTACCAATACATCCTTTTCCCGTTTTGTGGATGTCTTTGGGATACAGACCTAGCAGTAGTATTTCTGTATCAAAGGGTATGCACAGTTTTATAGCCCTTTGGGCATAGTTCCAAATTGCTCTCCAGAATGTTTGGATCAGTTCACAACTCCACCAATAGTGCATTAGTGTCCCAGTTTTCCCACATGACCTCAAACATCCAACATTTTCCTCTTTTGTCATATTAGCCACTCTGGTAGGTGTGAGGTGATACCTCAGAGTTGTTTTAATTTGCATTTCTCTGACCAGTAGTGATTTAGAGCATTTTTTTTATATGATTAGAGATAGCTTTGTTTTCTTTGTCTGAAAACTACCTGTTTATATCCTTTGACCATTTATCAATTGGAGAATGACTTGAATTTTTATCACTTTTGCTCAGTTCTCTATGTATTTGAGAAATAAGGCCTTTATTAGAGATACTTGTTGTAAATACTCCCTACCACCCAGTTTTCTGCTTTCCTTATAATTTTGTTTGCATTGGTTTTGTTTGTGTTAAACCTTTTTAACTTTATATAATCAAAATTATTTATTTTACATTTTGTAATGCTCTCTATATCTTTTTTTGTCCTTATCCATAAATCTAACAGATAAACTATTCCATGCTCTCTTAATTTGCGTATAGTATCACACTTTATGTGTAACTCATGTACTCGTTTTGACCTTATCTTAGTATATGGTATGAGATGTTGGTCTATACCTAGTTTCTTCTATACTGTTTTCTAGTTTTCCCAGCAGTTTTTGTCAAATAATGAGTTTTTGTTCCAAAAGCTTGAATCTTTGGGTTTATCATATAATATGGTCATTTACTATAATGTAATTTGTATCTAATCTATTCCACTGATCCACCACTCTAATCTTAGCCAGTACCAGATTGTTTTGATACCTACTGCTTTATAATACTTTGAGATCGAGTATGGCTAGATCACCTTCTTTTGCATTTTTTTTTCATTGATTCCCTTGATAACCTTGAGCTTTTTTTCTCCTAGATGAATTTTGTTATTATTTTTTCTAGCTCTAAAAAATAACTTTTGATGGCACTGAATAAATAGATTATTTTAGGTAGAATTGCCAATTTTATTATATTGGCTTGACCTACCCATGAGCAATTAATATTTTTCCAGTTGTTTAGATCTGACTTTATTTGTGTCAAGTATTTTATAGTTGTGTTCATATAGTTCCTGTTCATATAGTTTGTCTTGGCAGGTAAACTCCCAAGTATTTTATATTGTTAAAGTTATTTTAAATGGAATTTCTTTTTCTATCTCTTACTGTTGGATTTTGGTGGTAATATATAGGAATGCTGATGACTTATGCGGGCTTATTTTGTATCCCACAACTTTGCTAAAATCATTAATAATTTCAAATAGTTTTTTAGTTGATTATATAGGATTTTCTAAGTATAACATCATATCATCTGCAAAGCATGATAGTTCTGTTTCCTCATTGCCTATTCTAATTCCTTTAATTTCTTTTTCTTCTCTTATTGTGATAGCTAATATTTCTAGTACAATATTAAAGAATAGGGGCTTCATCTCTGATTGTATTGGGAATGCTTCTAGCTTCTCCACATTAAAGAGAGCTTACTAATGGTTTTAGATAAATGTAACTTATCATTTTAAGGTAAGCTCAATTTATTCCTATGTTCTTTAGTGTTTTTAATAGGAATGGGTGCTGTATTTTGTCGAAGGCTTTTTCTTCATCTATTGACATAATCGTATGATTTCTCTTGGTTTTGTTATGTTTTGTTATGGTCAGTTATGCTGATAGTTTTCCTAATGTTGAACCAGTCCTGCATTCCTGGTATAAATCCCATCTGGTCATAGTATATGATGCTTGTGATATGTTACTGTAATCTCTTTGCTAGTTTTTTATTTAACATTTTTGCATCAATATTTGTTAGGGAAATTGATGTATAATTTTCTTTCTCTGTTTTGGCTTTTCCTGTTTTGGTTATCAGCACCATATTTGTGTAGTAAAAGGAATTTGGTATGACTCCTGATTTGCCTATTTTCTCAAATAGTTTATATAGTATTAGGATTAACTGTTCTTTAAATGTTTGGTAGAATTCACTTGTGAATCCATATGATCCTTAATACTATTAATTTGGTTCTCTTCTTTCCTTTTTTAAATAAAATCAATCAGTGATTTATCTATTTTATTGGTTTCTTCATAAAACCAGCTTCTAGTTTTATTAGTTCAATGATTTTCTCTCAATTTTATTAATCTCTCTTTTGATTTTTAGGATTTCCGATTTGGTGTTTAATTGGGGGTTTTTAATTTGTTCTTTTTCTAGTTTTTTTTAGTTGCATGCCCAATTCATTGATCTGCTTTTTCTCTGTTTTATTGATGTAAGCAATTAGAGATATAAATTTTCCCCTAAGCACCACTTTGGCTGCATCCCGTAAGTTTTGGTATGCTGTCTCATTGTTGTCATTTTCTTTAATGAAATTATTGATTGTTTCTCTGATTTGTTCTTTGACCCACTTGTTTTTTAGGATTAGATTATTTAATTTTCAATTAATTTTTAATCTTCCTTTCCATTGTCCATTATTGAATGTTATTTTTATTGAATTATGATCTGAAAAGGATGCATTTACTGTTTCTGCTTTTCTGCATTTGGTTGTGAGGTGTTTATGTCCTAATACATGGTTGGGTTTTGTATAGGTGCCATATACTGCTGAGAAAAACGTATTTTCTTTCTATTTCCATTCAATTTTCTCCAGAGATCTACCATATTTAACTTTTCCAGAATTTTATTCACCTCCTTACCTTCTTTCTCGTTTATTTTTTCGTTAGATTTATCTAGTTCTGGAGGAGAATGTTGAGGTCCCCCACTAGTAAAGTGTTATTATCTATTTCCTCCTATAACTCATTCAACTTCTCCATCAAAAATTTAGATGCTATACAATTTAGTGCATATGTGTTTAGTTTTGATATGACTTCATTGTCTATGGTACCTTTCAGCAAGATATAGTTGCCTTCTTTATCTCCTTTAATCAGATCTGTTTTTTGCTTTTGCTTTGTCTGAGATCATGATTGCTACCCCTGCTTTCTTTGCTTCAGCTGAAGCGTAGTAGATTCTGCTCCAGCCCTTTACCTTTAACCCTGTGTGTATGTCGCTGCTTCAAATGTATTTCTTGTAAACAACATGTTGTAGGATTCTGTTTTTTAATCCATTCTGCTATCCACTTCCATTTTATGGGTGAATTCATCCCAAGGTGTAATAGATTTTGACTTGTAATGGGCCTTAGGGTCATCTTATTACACATGAGGAAACTGAGGCAAAGAGAGATAAAGTGACTTGCCCAAAGCCCTACAGATGGTCAGTAACAGAAGCAATATTGGAACCCAGGTCCTGTGATTTCAGATCTCACACTCAGTATACTATCTCACGAGAACCTCATATTGCTAATTTTCACTCTCATTTGGCCAAATGGGCACCTCTCTCATTTCTAAAGCTACAGAAAAATGTAGTTCAAACTTGAGACAAAAAGTTTCTCTTTTCCTCTCTGTTGTAGGCAATCTCCATGTCTGTGTAACACTTTAAAAATATTTGAATGTGATTTCATTTACATATTTTATTTACTTCTTACACTGACCTATTTTGTCGTCAATTCAAATTATAGTGGTTCTGTCCTTTCTGGCAGTGTGTTAAGCCCTATTTACACAAAGACATCTTCTCCTTTAGCTAAGGACACCATACTAACTGAACATGCCAGACACAGCAGCTCTCCTGTGCCACTTGGTAAATAAATCCAGTCCATTCTCAGTTATGAGCCTTTTGGACTGGGGAAACGTGACTCAGTGTCCCAGAAATAGACCTGGGAATCACATCTTCAGTTCCGATCCTGGCTTTGCCTCTGTCCCACTGTGGGTGATTGTGGGCAAGCCCTTAACCTCAAAGTGTGCCAACCCCTGTAAAATAGGAGAGCACTATACCTGTCATTCCCTTGCTGTCTTGAGGGCAGTATGAAGACAGTGCTCAATGCCAGTATCAAGTGTCAAACATGCATGTGAAAAATCATTTTTTAAGCACTTATTATGTGCAAAGCACATATGTGCTTTGTTGCTACGTGCTAAGTGCTGGAGATACAAATAGAAGAGCAAAGACAGTCTCTGTCCTCAGGGAGCTTACATGCTAATGGGGAGAGACAACATACATAGGTGGTATCATCTGTCAGTGGGATGAAAAGGCCCAGGGGTCTTTAGGGTGTAGCAGCAAAGTAGCTTCTAATGCATATATTTCCACTGACAAAACCATATCTAATAATAATAATAGCTAGCATTTATACAGCATCTACTATGTGCTGGGCACTGTGCTGAGCAATTTATAAATATTATCTTATTTGATCCTCACTGGATGGTAGAAGAAACTGAGGCAAACAGAGGTTAAGTGACTTGTCCAATGTCACACAGCTAACAAAGTATCTGAGACTAGATTTGACTCCAGGCCCCAGTGTTCATTGTGCCATTAGCTGCATATTACATAAACACATATACATATGTATGTATATATAAAACATGCAAAATAGTTCACATGTAAATAATACCTCTATATACACATCCACACATATATACTTATTATATATTATATGTACATACACACACATACCATTTGACAGTGCCAAGGACTTTGGTGTTGAGACCTTTCATTTCTAGCTGTGGTTGTTGAGGAGATGGGGTCTGCAATGCCAGTTCGTATCTCCACAAGGGATGCTTTTCTGGATAATAGCAGCAGGGGCTAAGGTGAAGTTAGGCCTGGTGGTTTAGGGGGTTATGCTGTTCCTGAGGCTCTTGGGCTTTTCTGCCTGTCAGTGGCAGTTGGTTAGTAGCTAGTGTTGGTGGATTAGAGGGCTACTTTTTTTCCTTTAAAAAATATTTTATTTTCCCCCAGTTTACATGTAAAGACACTTATAAACATTCATTTAAAAAATTGAGTTCCAAATTTTCTCTCCTCCTCCCTCACCTCCCCCTCTCTGAGATAGTAGGCAATTTGATATAGGTTATACATGTTCAATCATGTTAAACATATTACCATATTAGTCATGTTGTAGAAGAAGACACAGACCCAAAGGAAAAAAGAAACAAAAAAAAAATACAGAAAGTGAAAGATGGTATGCTTTGATCTGGATTCAGACTCCATCAGCTCTTTCTCTGGAAGTGGATAGCATTTTTTCATCATGAGTCTTTTAGAATTGTCTTGGCTTATTGTATTGCTGAGAATAGCTAAGTCATTCAGAGTTGATCATTATACAGTATTACCGTTACTCTGTACAATGCTGTCCTTGTTCTGCTCACTTAACTTTGCATCAGTTCATATAAAGTCTTTCTAGGTTGTTCTGAAATCTAGAGGGCCACTTTTTCAAAGGCTTTGCTGTCTTTGGTGATGACTGTGGGTGGCTGGTTTGGAAGCAATGTACAAGGTCTAATGTGTATGTGTGCTGCTATTCCCAGGGCTCTTGGGTTCTGGGTCCTAGGCTATCTCCACTGAGGTCTTGGGTGGTGGTGGTGGTAGTTGAGGTGATTTTAGTGGTTTGACCCACTTGGCACAAGACCTCCTTTCTCTCCCATAGGATGCCTTGCTACTTCACTTACACTGGTTTGCCTAGCCCATTAGTGGCAATCGAGTTGCCATTTAAATGGTCTTGGCAGGAGTTAAGGATCATGGGCCCATTCTCCACATATATTCTAACAATGATGACTTCCACTGCAAATTTATATTACATAACCTCAACTGGGCCCTCACTGCTTCAAGGCAACCCTTTCATACCTCCTTAATTAATTCACTATTCTACTCACCACAGTGGCTCTTTCGAACCTCTTCATCCCTCCTTAAATCTTCTATGCCCCCCCCCACCACCTTCTCAACTGAGAACTTTGCCTCATATTTTACTGAAAAAAATTGAGGCCATTTGCCAAGAGTGCCTTCTTTTCCCCTCATCCTCCTCATCTCACATCACCCATGTGCTTTCTATACTTACCTCCTTCTTCACTCTGTCTCATATAATGAGATGGCCCTTCAAGGCTTGCCAAGGCAAACCACTCTACATGTTCAAGTGATTCTATTCCATCTCATCTTCTCCAGCAGATCGCTCCCTCTGTCATCTCTACTCTCACTCATCTTCAATCACTCCTTGTCTACTGACAGTTTCCCTTACAAACATGGCCATGACTCCTCATTATCAAAAATCACTCATTTGATCCATCCGTCCATGCTAGTTGTTGTCTCATCTCTGATGTGTCCACAACAGGTGCCTACATTTCCTTTCCTTCCACTCTCTTCTTTAACAGTCTGGCTTCAGATCTCATTATTTGACCAACACCACTCTCTCCAATGTTACTAACAATCTTTTAATTGCAAATCTAATCACCTTTTCTCAACCCTCATCCTCCCCAACATCTCTACAGCCTTTGATACTGTTGATAACTCTCTTCTCCTTAATACTTTCTTCTCTCTAGGTTTTCAGGAAGCTACTTTCATCTGGTCCTCCTCCTACCTGTCTGACTTCTCCTTCCCAGTCTCCTTTGACAGAGCAGTCTGGCAAAGAGATTGCTCTCCTGCCTAGGAATAGGAGATCAAGGCATGTGGGAGGTCACAGAAGAGTCAGACTAAGCTTTGGGATGCTGGAAGGAGCCCAGAAGATTGAGCAGGTGATGGTGATGTTAATTATCAACTTTCCCCCCCTACTTCCTCATTCCATATTCCAGGAATATAATTGCTATCAGACATTTTTGGCCTCTGCAACAGTGTGAAATATTCAGCTCACCATATAAAGGGAGAACTCAGAGTCACTTGAGGAAAATGTGGTTTAGTTTTTTATAAAAATCTCCAAGACGGAGATTTGAAACAAGCGCTATCCTTTTAAGAAGAGGAGGGAGTGAACAAATAATATTGTAATATAATTCATAGAGCACTAGAACTATATGCTGGTGAAACTGAGCAGGGGTTTAGAGGTGGGACTTAGTTAATGTATTCTGAAGGTAATGGTAGGATTTATAGAACTCATTAAATTTAGTATTCAGAATGAGTTTCTCAATAGAAATGTGTCAGATTGTCTAGTTCAAGAGCAGGATTGGAGTGGGAACATGGAGACATTTGCCTTGTTATACCTGGCTATAATCCATAGGTATGATCTCAGTTGTGTAATGGCTATGTTAGTGGATAGAGTTTGGTAGTTCAGCTCAAGAGTAGACCTCAGTGTCCAGTACCTTATCTTGCCAGGTAATCTTCAGAATTTTCCTAGGATAATTCAAATGGAAGCAGTTCAGTTTTCTGGCATGGTACTAATAGATTGTCCAGGTTTCACAGGCATACAACGGTGAAGTCAGCACAGTGGCTCTGTTTAGTAGGCAGCCTAATACCTCTTCTCTCCCACACTTTCTTTTGGAGTCTCCCAAAAGCTAAGCTAGTTCTGGCAATGTGTGCATCAACCTTATCATCTATGTGGTTATCTCTGGAAAGTGTACTGCCAAGGTAAGTGAACTTATCCACAGGATCCAAAATTTCTCTATTCACTGTGACCAATGGGTCCATGTATGGATGGTGCAGTGCTGGCTAGAAGAGCACCTCTGTTTTCTTGGTGTTAATTGTCAGGTCAAGTGGTGGAGAATTGTTCCACACTGTGTCGCAGCTCAGCCTCAGAGGCTGCATTGAGTTCACAGTCATCTGCAGACAAAAAGTTACACGCCAACTCTTTCTGTCTTTTGGTCTTGGCCTGTAGCCTTTTCAAGATAAATAGTTTAATGTCAGTGTGGCAGCTGACCTTGATGCTGCATTCAAACTCTCCTGCGGAAAGCACTACTCTGATGGGTTGGCCAAGTAGTCTAAATGCCAAATGTGTGTTTATTATTTTATGGAGAACTTGTGCAAGGTAAGTGTGCACATGGTGGTCAGAAGAAGCGGTACAAGGACACTCTCAAGGTCTCTCTGAGGAATTTTAGTATTGATTGTGAGACACGGGAGATGCTGGTGCAGGACTGCCCAGTATGGTATGCCACATCAAAAAAGATGCTGTACCCTATGAGCAAAGTAGAATCGCAGTAGCACAAAGGAAACATGAGCTGTGCGAATCCAGAGACATCTGCATCCCAAATGTTCTAGTGAACTACTTGTGCCTGACCCGTGGCAGAGCCTTCCAAACTCATATTGGACTGATCAGCCACAGCCAAACATACTGTACCCTGACCCAACATCATGATGTCGTTGGTCCTCTTTGAAAACGAAGGATGAACAACAACAACAACAGTGGATGCAGGCTTAGAAATCCTCTGTACTCCAAATGTAGTGTCCCTGGGTCCTGCAGGGGACTAGAGGAAACTTAAGTGTGATTCTAGGGACCCAACTTCCCTTACATATCATGGACCTTGCGACCTTCCCTGAAAAAGTGAGGGCCCCTTTAGAAGGACTTCTTTTTAGCCTTGTAGCTCCCCTCCAGGTGTCAAGGACCATGCACTGAACTGGGAGCTCCTTAAGTTCAAGGGGGTTCTGATGTGAGAGTCTCTGATCTACCCACAACCCCATTTTCCACAAGAGGTATAAAGTTGAAACTTATGGAGCCTTATACCATGTAGTCTTTCCAAGAATAAAAACCCTAGGTAGATTTCAGCTGTTGTTATGTTAGAATTATATATAGTATGGTGAAAAGAGCCCTGGATCCAGTGCCACAGGACTTAGGTCCAGATTCTAGCTCTGCTATTCATGTGACTTGGGCAGATCACCTCACCTCTCTGTAAGTTTCCTCATGTGTAAGAAGAGGAGGTTAGGCTAGATTCTTAACCTGAGATTTGTGACCTTGTCTTTTTTTTTTTAAATTTGGTAACTGTATTTCAAAATAATTGGTTTCCTTTGTAATCCTATGCGTTTTATTCTATGCATATAAAAACATTTCTGAGGGGTCTAGAGGTTTCCTCAGATACTGTCAAAGGAGTCCATGATTCAAAAAAGGTTACAGTCCCCTAGGCTTTTGTTGTGCATTTTTCAGTTGTGTCCAACTTTTTGGGGTTTTCTTGGCAAAGATCCTGGAGTGGCTTGCCATTTCCTTCTCTAGCTAATTTTTACAAATGAGGAAACTGAGGTAAACAAGGTTAAGTGACTTGCCCAGGGTCACATGACTACTAAGTGTCTGAGGCCAGATTTGAACTCAGGAAGATGAGTCTTACTGACTTCAGGCCTGGTGCTCTATCCACTGCATCACTTTGTCTTGAAGAAGACAAAGAAGTATAAAATATGGTCTCTATCACCAACCAATACTAAAAACAAATTAGCAATGAAACCACAGTATTTGAAGTTAATGTTGAGTTCATTTGGAATCTTTTGATTCCAAGAGAAAAGGAAATACTTGTGAAGCCCCAAAGAACAAATAATTCACCAAAGAACTTTGGTGAATTTCCACATGTCCCATATAGAAAAGTTGTCTTGAGGAGAGAGCAGATGTAAGCGATTTCCAATTCTTTTAGATACTTCACTGAGTCTGTGACTGCACTGTGGGTGTTTCTTCCATTGATGCAAATTTCAACCCATCCAGACTTGCTCTCTCTCTCTCTCTTTTTTTGGTGATTCTTATCTATGTTCTATCAAAGATTCTTTCAAAGAGGATTCAGCCAATGAGCTGGAGGCTTTCTTATAGATTTTTTTCACTTTTCTTGAGTACAAGTGCGATACTTGACCTTCCTATCTGTTATCCCTTTTTATGTGACTTGCCATCTCCTTTTCCAATCATTTTTTTCTTTTATCATCTTTATGCCATTTATGTTTATAGGTCATCATTTGAAATACGCTGTGGTCTATTTAGGTCCACCATGTATCTCTCCATTGCCTTTGGGGTCATTCACAACTTTGATTCTTCCCATATCATGGTCATCAATGTGAACAAATGAGATAACATTTGTAAAGCACTTAGCATAGTGCCTGGCACAAAGTAGGCACTATATAATTGCTTATTCCCTTTCCCTTGCCCTTTTCTCATCCTTCATCCAAGATTCACAACCATAAAGCACCAACAAGAATATTTGTGAATTAAAAGAAATAAAGAAAAATGAGATTATGTGCCATGGATTGGTATATTAAAAAAAATCCTGAAAATGTGGGGTATTTTATGGGGGGAATTAAAAACTATGGAGATCCAGGCTTTTCCTCATGCAACCCCAAACACTCAAGGGGAAATGATGCCACAACTTTCTGGAGAAGAAGCAGAAGGCAAACTACTAATTCTCAGTATTGGTAAAATCTGGTTTGTGGAATGACACTTTAGGAAGGGGCTGCTATGCTCTGAGCTCTAGGGGAAGTAGATCTGAACCTCACAGATCATTGATTCTGTCCCTTTCCACTGCATTGGAACAAAGTCAACAGAGGCATGGTCCTAATGGGTCAGGATTGAATTTAAGAGAAAGATGCTCATTCTTAGCAATCATCATTCGAAGGAAGTTATTAGCCAGAATGAACTACTATAGCAGAGTGCATTTCAGAGGAAAATACCACAAACATCTAAGCAGGGAAATAGGAACTGGGGAAATCAACATGCAAATAAGGGTGACAACCAAAGTCAGGTTGATGGGCCAAATGGCCATCTGCTTCCCAATGGATTTCTTAGGCACTGAACATGTTTTCTAATAAACACAACTCAGAAAGGGGAAATAATACAAAACATCTTTTGTGCTCGCATTGTCTTTGTAGCCTGACAGCTTTGGGGCAGGCCAGGATCACGATGTAGTGACTCCAGTCTGAGATAACCTGAGAATTTTACTGACGTCCTACCAGCACCACTGGTGAAGTCCTATGACAAAAAGAGTTCCTGGTCTTTTTATATTTAAAAAAAATTCACATGAATAATTTTTTTCTCACATAATACACATTAGCTCTAAGATGTCAGATTCCTCAGATTGCAGTCCTCACTTTTTTTCTCCCTTGAATTACCCAGCACTTAGCACAGTGCCTGGCACATAGTAGGCAATTAACAAATGTTTTTTGATTGATTAATTATTCCTAAACATTAAAAAAATTAAATTAAAAAAAATCTAAACTTAACAAAAACCAAATAAAATGAGCATTTCTGCATACAGCAGAAGAGAAAAAAAAGGATTATGCTTGAAATTGTTAGTCTCCATTGAGCACAGCTTGCTTTTCCTTTTAGGTATATAACGCATTGAACATGTAACTTTCAAAGATGTCCTTTTTGCCTGCTCTGACTTGCCTTCCTTCTGTTCTGCTCACAGACTTTTCAGGTTTGGCAATATCTTTGATTGACCTCTGTCGAAGTCACCTCACTGAAAAGGCCCTGCTCCCTCACCCCCCAGCACTTTCCTAACTTTCCTCTCAATTATCCTTGAAGACTTCCATCCTCCTCACCATTCCCACCTGATGCTTACAGGATGGGATGTCACTGGTATTTTTTAATGAGAGTAAAACAAGTTGATAATGTTAGTCAATCAACATGAAGTCTTCCTCCTCCTCCTCAACATTCCCAGCTGATGTTTACAGGATGGGATTTCATCAGTGTTTTTATGACAGCAAAGCAAATTGATGGGATTGGTCTATCAACTCTGCAATTGCAGTTCCAGAAAAAAACAAAGGTGTTGCTTCCTTCTGTGACTCTCGAGAAACTGAATTACCAAAAACTGTGGCATAGGGAATTTTTACTAAGATATTTGGAATTGCCAATAAAAAAGTTCAAAAAATTAGATGCTTCATAATATGTGGATTTCAGAGGGACGAATCATTTTCTGACTGACCGCTTTTTAACGGCTGTTAGTACTAGAGAGGCCACAAAGCCAAGGATGACCATCTGATGATGTGCTAACTTAAACTCAAGTTAGACAACCAGAAATATGGATTATTGGGGAAGATTTTCTCTGCTACTTTTTAAAGGAATCCTAGATATGGTCTTGGGCAGCTAGGTGACACAGTGTATAGGGTACCAGGCCTGGAATCAGAAGTACTTATCTTCATGACTTGAAATCTGGCCTCAGGCTCAGATGCTTACTAGCTGTGTGACCCCAGGCAAGTCACTTAACCCTGTTTACCTCAGTTCTTCATTTGTAAAATGAGCTGGAAAAGAAAATGGCAAACCTTTCTAGTAGCTTTCCCAAGAAAACACCAAATGGGGTCGTGAAGAGTTGAGTACAACTAAACAACAATAACAACAACAACGTGATGTAGTCTTAATTTCTGCTTGGCTTTCCATGTGTCTGCCTTGCTCCTAGGAGCCAGCACAAGATGTTCAGAGCATCACGGACCCCTGTAGCCATGTGGTTCCTTCTCCTTTCCACTCTCTCACAATACGTCATATAACTAATTGTCATGTGTCTGCCAAGCTTGTTTAACACCATAAGGGCTAAAGCAGGGCTCTGGGGCTTGCTCCTGACATTCTTTTGCATTTTATCCATAAGCATCCCAAAACTACACACTTCTCCTTCTACCTTACTGGGATTCTCATCCTTTGTATTTTCATACTTCTAATTATGCTCTGACTTTTTTTCTTCTGTGGATGTACTTGACTTTTGAATGATTGGCTTTGGAATCATAGTTTTAGCGCTCAGCATTTCAGATTCTGTTAGGTGTGTCCTGGAGCACAGTTCCTCAGTATAATGGATTACTCAGAGCCTAAGAGTTCAAATAAACAATCCACATAATAAGAACATGTTCATATGCTCCCAGCTAAAATCACTCCCGAGGTGGTTAAAAGAAAAAAGTAAGAAAAAAGCCACTGGAAAAGAGATGAAAAGCAATGAGCAAGGAAGTTCTCTGGGGTCTTGATAGCTTGTTGCCAGTCTTAGAGCTAACTTTTTATCTTTATTTATAACTTTATATATGTATATATATAATAAAATGTTATAAATAATGTATTAAATATTTAAAAATATATTATGTACTATCTATCCATCTATCAACTGTATATCTATAACTTTCTATCCTCCTTGCCCAAAATGGCCTACAGCTGGGTCCCAGATCAATCCACCTTGGAGCAAAGTTAATCCAAGATGCCCCAAGTCTGTTCCATGGCTTCTTTGCTCACAACAGCTAACAGAAGAAAGAAGGAATTTGCAGCTAAAGGGAAAGATGAATAACAAGTACAGCCCCAGCTAATGTTGTGGGGTTGGGGGGAGGTTAACCTATCTCTCCCCAGGATCCTAACCCACAACAACCTGACTGTGCTTTTGTTGACTCACTGTTAATAAGGAATGTTTGCTGAATAATTAAACAATACTTTGGTGGTTCTTCAATAGATCTATGACCTCAGTGATGGTGTGAAGGGAGAGAAGAATTCTCTCTATCAGTATATATTGCAACCCTTTTCTCATTCTGTGCTCAGCCATGTTCTCCTATAGATATTCTTAGAAGGAATATCCACGGAGCTGGCTGACTTGTCCTCCATTTTGTGAATATCAGTGTAGCATCTGAACTGCCTGTCTATCTCATTCTCCCTACGTGACTGGACTCTCTCCTATCATTCTGCTAACACATTTCCTGAATGATTTCTCTTATACTATTTCTTGCACGTTGAGTATCACAAAAATGCTGCAGCTTCAGTCAGTCTACAAGCATTTATTAAGCACCAGGCAAGGTGCAAAGTTCTAGAGATACAGAGAAAAGCAAACAAACAGCCCCAAAATGAAACAAAAGCTGCTCTCAGCCCACAGTTGAATGGAGAGATAACATGCAAACAGCTAGGTACAAACCAGAAAAATAAAGAATAAGTTAGAGATAATCAGTAGAGGAAAGGCATTAGAATTAAGGGGGAATCAGGAAAGCTTCATGCAGAAGGTGGGATTTTAGCTGGAACATGAAGAAAGCCAGGGAAACCAGGAGGCAGAGATAAAGAGGGAGAGAATTCCAGGCATGGGGGACAGCCAGTGAAAAGGTCTAAAGTTGGGAGTTGGAGTATCTTGTGTTAGAAACAGTGAAGAGGCCAGTGGTACTGGATCACTGAGTACTTGAGGGGGAGTAAGGTAAAAGAAGCTTGAAAAGGTAGGAGGAGCCAGGTTATGCAAACAATGCAAACAAAGGATTTTATTTTTGATCCTAAAGGTGGTAGGGAAACCCTAAAGTCTGTTGCATAAGGGGAGGATACAGTCAGACCTATGCTTTAGGAAGACCAATTTGACAACTGAGTAGAGGATAAGAGGATAAAGTGGAATGGGGAGAGATTTGTGTCAGGGAGACCAATAGCAGGGTGACCTACCAGCAGTCTACTGTAACAGTCCAAGAGCGAGGCAATGAACATCTGTACTATGTCAGAGGAGAGGAGGAGGCCTACTTGCACCCATTATTTTTCTTTCCATTGACCTTTGGATCAGTGGACAAGGATCTTATGTATAGAGTACTAATGAATGGAAACATTGCTAAAGGAGCTAAATCATATCAATCTTTATATTCTTGCCATAAATAAAAGCAGAAGAAAGAAGGAATTTGCAGCTAAAGGGAAAGATGAATAACAAGTACTTACCTGGAAAGGCAAAGAAAGAAGTTGGTAGAGAGGGCTTTATCATATGCTCCAGAGCTACAAAAAATATGATTTCATATGACATTTGGTCATACCAATGATAAATATTTGCAAAAATACTGTCATGAAAATAATTGCAGTTTATATACTAACAACTGCTGCTGAGAATGAAGTGGTGGAGAAATTGATAAAGAACTTGTTAAGACTTTCCAAATCAAATCAAGGTGTACTCTGATACTTGGTGACTTCATTTTAAAAATGGGAAAAGGTAAGGATATAAAGAAATACATGGAAAAGTGGTTCAAGAAAAAGAAATGAGAGGCTAAAGACTTGTGATTACACAGAAGCCTCAACTCTCTATATCACAAATATATTTTTTCTTAAAAAAATTAGTGGGTGCTGAACATGGCAAGAAACAAGTAATATCATTAAGAATGAAATTGATTATGTTTTGGTAGACAGGAAAAACTCAGCTCATTATGGTCATGAGAGTTATCACTAGCTCAGCTCTTTGTATACAACTGGACTATTAACTTTTTTTTTTTTTGGCTAGGCAGTGGGAGTAAGTGACTTGCCCAGGGTCACACAGTGTTATGTGTCTGAGGCTGGATTTGACCTCAGGTCTTCCTTACTCCAGGGCTGGTGCTCTATCCACTGTGCCACCTAGCTGCCCTGACTATCAACTTGTTAGCTAAGATCAGTATTTGTGATGCTCAAGAAGAAAGAAGAACAATGAGGAGAAGACATGGCATACAGGAAATGTGAAATGGGGAACAGAAATGACACTGACACCAACTATAATGATTTCAAGAAGTTAAAGTAATGTAAATTAATTGCTAAAAATAAGGAGATCGAAAGAGTCCACAATAACTTCCTTAATCAAAAACATTTGACTAACTTGATAGACCAGAGAAGTGACTAGGAAATCTAGACGACTAGGTGGCACCATAGTACACAGAGCACTGGGCTTGTAGTCAAGAACACCTGAGTTCAGATGTGACCTCAGACATTTACTAGCTGTCACTTAACCCTTGGGCAAGTCAATTAACCTCTGTTTGCCTCAGTTTCCTTTACTGTAAAAAGAGGATAGTAATAGATAGTGCCTACCTCACATTTGTTGTGAGGATCAAAAGAAATAAAAATCATAAAGTGCTTAGCACAGTGCCTGGCACATGGCAGACATCTAAAAAGTTCATATTTCCTTCCTTCCTTCCTTCCTTCCCTCCCTACATCCTTTTCTCCTTCCTTCTCTCCTTCCCTCTCCCTCCTTCCTTACTCTCTTCCCCCTCCCTTTTTCCTTCCTTCCCTCCTTCCCTACTCTCCTTTCCTCCCTCCTTCCTTCTTCTTCTCCCCTCCTTCCTTCAACAATGTATTAAAATATAAACTTATCTATAAACTTTTATGTAGAAGTATGATCAATAATTACAAACTTATGAACATTATCATCTCACAAAGCAGAAAGTAGTGGGGGTCAGTTCAGTCTAGATAAAGCTTGGCAACGAATCCAACTGAGCAAAATCACCCTGTTCTGGGCTTTAATTAGTTTTGATTAGTTTAGCTTTGATATTGGAACAAAATGAGACACTCATACGTCATTCAAAAGTTAACAAAAACTGGAGTCACATCAGTAGAAGGATATTTAATAAGGGTACTTTGGGATGATTCAGCTGGGAAAAAAACCTCCAAAACCCTTTCCTATACCCTGGATCTTCATGGCTGCTTTGTTTCAGGAGATGAGGAAGTGACATCAACAGTCTGAGCCAACCAAGTCTTGAGGAATGGCAACATCTTTTAAGAAAATTAACTTAACCTGTATGGGTGGAGGGGCCATTTTCCTCTAAGGATCAAGCATAAAATCTGCTTTGGCTTTTAAAGCCCTTCATAATCTGGGCTTCCCCTGCCTTTCCAGTTTTCTTATGCTTTACTCCCTTTTATATATATCCTGTGATCTAGTCACACTGGCTTCCTTCTCTTCCTCACACACAACACTCCTTCTTCAGACTCTGGGCATTTTCCCTGGCTGTCTCCCATGCTTGGAATGCTTTCCTTCATTATGTCTGTCTCCATCTTCTGGCTTTCCTGCATGCCTTCAAGTCTCAGTTAAAGACCCACCTCCTACAAGAAGCTTTTAAAAATCCTCCTTAATCTTAGATCCTTCTGTCTGAGGCTATCCCACCTTCCCCACCACTTTATCCTGTATATATCTTGTTTGTATTTAGTTTTTGGCATGTTGTCCTCCCTCTTGACAGTGATTTCCTTGAGAGCAGGGACTGTTTTTTGCCTTTCTTTGTATTTGCAGGGTTTAGCACAGTGCCTGACACATGTAGATGTTTAATAAATGCTTATTGGCAGACTCTCATTGCTGTACTTCTTTCATTCTTTCAAGGGACATAATTATCCATAACCTGGAGAGTAGGGAGGGATTCCTGAGGTTTTCTTATCTCACTTAGCAAGGAGAGGAACCTGTATTTTATACATAATTTAGTTGTTACCTGGAGATGGAAGATTAATGAAGATAGGGTAATTTCTGTATGTTCCTGAAACTACTCCTTTTGCCCGTCTTATTTGCTGCATCTGATATATTCTCCACGGGTTTTGATGTGAACTCTGGTAGCAAACTGCTTGGTTTTCTATAGAAGTCTTTTCTACCTTGTTCTCAGCTTTCCCTGTTTTTCCTCCCTAGTTGTCCATGTGCATTGATTGGAATTAGCAGATTCCTGCCATGACCTACTACAGTCAATAACTGTACCCATGTCTGTGGCTTCTGAAGAAATGCAATTTTCAGCCACTTTTCAACATTGCCTTTCGATTCCTTCCACTCAATTTGACTTGTCTATCTAACTTGGGTTTTATTTAAAAAAGGTTAGTCCACCATCTAGCTGTGTGACCCTAAGCAAGCCACTTAACCCTGTTTACCTCAGTTTTCTCATCTGTAAAATGAGCTGGAGAAGGAAATGGCAAACCACTCCAGTATCTTTGCCAAGAAAATCTTAAATGGAGTTATGAAGAGTTGGACATGACTGCAAAATGACTGAACAACAACAGCCCACCATCTTAAAAGGCTTTTCAAGGATGAATTAGTATTCCTCCATTTAAGGAGGGGACCCAGTCAGCCACCTCTTCTTTTCCCACTTGATTGTATTCCTTTGGACTTCTCTATGAGCAAGGTTTTTGTCTTCCTTTGTGTGTTGTCTTCCCCCATTAGACTGTAAGCTCCTTGATGGCAGGAGCTGTCCTTCTATTTCATATTTGTATCCCCAGCACTTAGCACAGCATCTGGCCCAAAGTAGGTGCTTAATAAATGTTAATGACTGACTGACAAGTTTAGACAGGTAAAGAGAAGGTGCAAAGTATTCTATAAAGAGAAAATGCCATAAATATAGGTACCCTTGTAGGAATGAACATGGTGTAGGAGACCATCCCAGGTCACATTGGTTAATGTTGGGGGGTAGTGGGAAATATGGGTTAGATAAGTATGGTTTGGCTTGGCATGTTTGAGAGATGAAAGCACAGAAGGAAATACTGATGAACAGAGGGGGGAATTAAAATTATCATTAAATTTTTTTCCTCAATTATGTGTAAATTTTTTAAACATTCACTTTTTAAAAGTTTAAAATTTTAAAAATTAAAAAATTTTAAAAATCCTCCCTTTCCCTCCCTCCCTCCCCCCTTATTACCTCCACTTGAGAAAGCAAGCAATTTAGTGTAGATTATACATGTAAAATCATGCAAAACATATTTCCATATTAACTACGTTGCAAAAGAAAATACAGACCAAAACAAACAAACAAGAAAAATAAAGAAATTTTTAAACGTGTGCTTTGAACTGCATTCAGACTCCATCATTTCTTTCTCTGGAGGTGGGTAGTACTTTTCTTAAGTTTTTCGCAATTGTTTTGGATCATTGTATCACTGAGAATAGATAAGTCATTCACAGTTAATCATAAGACAATATTGCTGTTACTGTGTATGATGTTATCCTGATTCTGCTCACTTCATTTCGCATCAGTTCATTTAAGTCTTTCCAGGTTTTCTGAAACCATCCTGCTCATCATTCCTGATTGCACAGTAGGATTCCATCACAATCATATACCACAGCTTGTTCAACCATTCTTCAATTGATGGACATCCCCAGAGAGGGAATTTAATGTGGAACTCTTAACCCACTATTGTGTTAAATTAATTTTAATGAGCTGCTACTTAGGATAAAAACTGAACCTGTAAGTTCATATATTGATACTTTCCTATTTGGAGAGTTGCTTATAACATTAAGAGGCTAAATTACTTGCAGGTGGTCATTCAGCCAATATGTGTCCAAGGCAGGACTCAAACTCAGGTCTTCCTGATTTCAAGGACACCAAGCTGCATCTCTGGTAGAGAGGGTATTGTGAACATCCAGAAGACAAATGACAGGCATCCTCACAAACCACAGATGGGCAGGAAGAGGGGAATTCAGGAGGATTCTATGAAGGAAAAACCAGTAGGTTTGTCAATAGACTTTCTAGCTGGTGCAGATAACAATGATGAATTGTCTTTAAAGTTTTTTGGGACATAATAAGGCATACTGCTGGGGAGGCCAGCGAAGGGGATGGGTTTTGTGCTGGGAGGGGAGGCAGCTTTATCTTCTAAATGCAAACATTCTCGAGTCATTTTGAAATTCACTTTGCAAAGCTATTACTAATCATTGCTTTGTGTATTTTTTAAAGCCTTTTTATTTTCTGATGATTTACAGTGTTTGTATTAGTGGTTTCACTGCTATTTTTGCCACAGCTAATCCACCTTTCTTACACGTGTCAGGGAAGAGTTCGGACTTGACTTGATTTAGCCAAGCTGTCATACACTTAAAACACATGTTTTAAACACTGCAGGACAGAAAAGGATAAAGATCATTATTTAAAAATGCGTGAGACCAAAAAGATAATTAATAGTAATGTTAGTCTTATTTTGAAGTCATTAGTCTCCCCTGAACTAAGCACTTTAGTCAATAAAATGCAAATGTGATAAAGTGCACAAGAACAATTCAAATTAACAGATTTTTTTTTCTGTTATGTCTCAGCTTTAAAAAAAATTATGTTTTGAATTTAGGCAACCGACAGTATATAATGAGCCCTGTATTTGTATTTCTGTGCTAAATACTACGGCAAATTGTGGCCCAAAATTCAAAACTGGATCTTGTTAATATTAGCTGGTTGATCTTGAAATTACCTTGGAATGAGGCAAAGCCAACCATAACCTGGACGCAATGAAAATGCTGTGTTCTTAAGCACATACGAGATGTTATTCTGAGCTCTAATCATGGTTCTGTTACTGATTCACCATATGACTTTGGGCAAGTTATATCACTTTCCTGGAATTAAAACTCCTCCTCTATAAAAATGAAAGGAGTTGGATCAGGCAATCTCTTAAGGTGCCTTTTGCATCCTCAATTATTTGGTTATAATTCTAACAAAGTTGATATTAAGTGTTGACGTGTCTTAAGATGCAAAGATACAAGGAAGCAACAATGTGACTGAGTAGGCACACTAATCCCAAAGAGATTAATGGTGACAAGGGACATAAAACAGGTTAACTGGGCATGTGCAATGGTCATCCATTGACATCCATCCTGGGGAGTTATTCAGTACTGGCTGGGGTTCCCTGGGCTACTCCAGACTATAGACACAGTGTCTATCAGAATGAGGGAATGAGCCTGGATGATGCTGTAGCTGTACTCCTGATCTAATTCTGGGCTAAAGCCTTGTACCAGCTGGATTTACTCTCAATCATCTGATTCCTGAGAAGGGATGCCCTAGTTGGGGATGGGGTGCCTGCTGTAATGTAGCAGAAGGTCAAGGAGCGGCTAGAGACTTGCCTACTGATTGGAGGATATAGTAAAGAAAGAAGGAATTAGAACAGTCATTTATCAGGATCTGAAGAGGCAACTGGACCAATTATATACCATAAGGAAATAAAGCTCCTGTTGTTGGATCTAATTTGTGTTGGAAACCTTTGTGTGGTACCAACATTGAGATCAATAGTTATTATTGAAATAGGCCACAGTTTAGACTTCAGCTTTTATTCTATATGTATATATGTGCTTACATACCATATGTATACTTCTATATTATATGTACACATGTACTTTTGTACTATACATATATACGCACATGTATATGCACATATACATACATGTATGTATATACACGAATGAAAATATGACTAGGCTCAGACTTGACTTATATAAAGCATTATTCAGTATATAAGATCATAATTATTGTAGGATCATCAATCTACAGCTGGAAGGAACTTCAAAGTCCAACCTCCGATTTTTACAAATGAGGAAATTGAGGCCCTGGGAAATGAAATGACTTGCCCAGTACCTTTCCAAGACTGATGTTGAATTATTAGCATGATTGCAGTATGATCTATAACCTGTTGAGCCCCAACCAGTAATAATGGAAACCTAAAAAGTGTCTATTCAATAAGACAGAATCAAAAGCATGACTTCAGTGTCTTCAGCATCTACTGCTTCTCCCCTGTCTATCTTCTCATGGAAAACACCTTTAGAAAGTGCTCCAAAAGATATGTACATTATTTTCCAAGACTCTGTGGTTTTTCAGAATACTTACAATTCGGTGCACTTTTGTCCCAGCCATCATATGCAGGGGTCCCTGCCAGCTAACCACAAGAACACTGAATAATGTAGACTCATGGTGAATCATTCACTCTTGGAGAACCTGCCAGCTTTGGTCCTGCTGGTGCTAGAATAGGAAAGCCAAAGTTGTTTGCTTTATTTCTAGGGAAGGACCGAACAGTAGGCAACAGTAGTAAAGGGTTTTGCAATCTTTAAAGCATTATGTAAATGTCAATTTTTTTTCTTTAGTTTCCCTTCTTATTAGTGGGGAGTTAACTCTGTCAAACCCACAAAATGAATGGAAAAAGTAGATACATTTGGTTTTTCCTTTTCTTTCCATTTCCATTTCCTTTTTCCTCTCTTAAAAAAATGAAATGCGTGTGCTAGCCTATAAACAACTGGTCCCATAATCAGAACTCTAAATCTTCTAATAAATGTATCCTAGGAGGGCAAGAGACTTTAAAAAATACATTCTTTGCTGCTAAAAATTAACTTGATAATTTACTTTTTGGCAATAGAGGATAATGAAAAATAGTAGCAGGGACAATAAAAAGGGCAGCAGGGGGACAGCCTTCTCCCCCTTCTTTCTTTCCCTGTGTTCTCTGGTGTTTGCCAAGCACTCATGTGCACTGAGGTGAGACCACCAAGTTCACTTTGGCATGTCTTATGCCATGAACCAAATGTGAACCACAGAAGACAGCCCCACACCCAGAGCCTCTCTGCCTTTCTGTCTACCTACCCCAGAAATAGTATGAAGATCAAAGTTTTCCATTACACAAAGAAAGTTTACAAGTCCTTTAAAAAAAGATCCTCTTCTTTTTTTGCAAACCATCTATAAAGTAGATGAAGCAAAAAATTATTTGTTTGCAAGTACATGCAGGCTCTCCTGCTGCTGCAGAAATTAATTGCATGATGGGAACTGCATGAAAAGTAATGGTGTCTTTAAGCAATAGACAGCAGGATGGAGTGCCTTTGAAATGCTACTTTTATGGTACTATTAAGTTTCCAAGCACATGAAGAAATGGTGTGAATGAGTGCTGAGGAGGGGAGAATAGAGAATCCAAAGAGCAGGTGGACCTGTTCCCAAAGGTTTGTGGGAAGAGGAATCATTGAGAGGATCAGGAGCACAGTGCTGACCTGGCTTCAGAGAATGAGTCATGGAATTTGGTAGGTTTGGGAGTGGTGTCTCATCACCATGATTTTCATTCCCAGGCTTTCTGCTGTTGTCACTTTTTGACATCAGATTAAATTTCAGAGATGGTCCCCTTTTATCACTGAACTACGTTTAGGGAATTTTTAGCCACTCTCTTTACTTTCATAATAGCGCTATAATTTGACTCTTTCTCAGCAGTGCTAACTGCTCCTTTATCTATCCTCTTTTCCTTTTACCTCCTAGGTTACTGACTCTTCCTTTCTCTTCTGATACTAAGAGGTCCTACATTAATTCTGGTGGTAACTGGAACCCACTGCTGGAGATGCAACCACAAGGCTTGAGGGGTATGATCTCTGGGTAGGCTCTAGGAGCTGGTGAGCAATTATCCAGATAAACTGCTAAAGTATTATGCCTTCATAGACTTTGATGTTTGGGAGAAAGCCAACTCCTTCTCTTAGAGAGTCAAAGGACTTTTCAGCAGTTTTGCGAATACACTCAACTTTAAATCACCTGCAGCTTTCTTTCAACTTCAACTAGTTCAGAAGATGGAGGAACTATTGCTTTTTTATGTGAATCATCAGGCGTAATGTAATAGATTCCTTATAAAGTTACCCTTTCAGATTACTCAGAAACTAGACAAGCATGGCTCAATTCCCCATTCCTTAAATAAAATATATGCTCATTTATTCTTCCTTCTTTCTCTTATACTATTACTTAAGGTGAGAAGATTATTTTTTTCCCTTAAAAGTTATAGTCATCATGGGTCAGCGAGGAAAGTAGAACAGAAGGCTATTGAAATGCTACTTTTGTGATTTCATTAGGCTTCTACACACATGGAATTTGAAAGAAGCTATTGAGTACTCATCAGAAAATTACTTCCAATTATTGGTAATCTCCAGTCAATTCAACCTACTGGTCATAGTTTATGAGAGAGGCAACTCTGGTGGGGTGATTAGAGCTTTGACTTAGGGTGGCAAATTAGCAGGGACTAATAGTACTGTCACTTGCCATGGGTGGGTGAATTCCTCCCATGCTTTTCTCCTCCTGCCCCAACAGCAGTTTCACCAATGTCCTAGGGCATCTATCTCCCTGCCATGAGTCAGTGTCTTGGCCCTCTGTTCTCACTTGAGGGTAGCTTTTGTGTCACTTGTCTAGCATGCAAAAATTTCACATTCATAGCTCCATTTGTTATACATACACATAAATGCTTGGTATGTCAACATGGGAAGATGGCTTGCATTCATTTCTTATCTACCTATTTTTCAATATTCAATTCAATTCTATTTGTTAAACATTTATTTATTAGGTGTATTTTTTGCCCAGCACTGTATTAAGCACTGAGGTAGATGGCAGAGATGAAGACACAAATGCAGAATATTTAGTGCTCATGCAAAGTGTCGGTGTAGCATCTGGTCCCTGGGAGAGATGGAATGGAAGTTTCCACTTTACAGAAGGGAACAGAGGCCAAAATGATCAGATATTCTCACCATCTTTTTCTTCCCACTTCTGCACCCCCAACCCCAATCAAATAACTCCAAATATACAACTTCTCTTTCATATATGAACATGATGTGTCTGAACACTAGAAATACATGAAAGCAATGATGACAATCTCATTAGTACCAATCATGTATACATTTTAGCATGGCAGTATGTTTAGACTGGAAATATAAGGACAGAGTTGATTTTGCTCTGTTTAACTTTCAGTTTCTTCAGAGTGACAGTGAAAAGGGAGAGATAACATTAAAAGGACATCAAACAAGAGGGTGTAAGAGCTTCACAACTTCCTTCCTTGATCTCTCTTAACAAGCTCTCATTGGTATGCATGATAATGTTCTCTTGCTGAAAAAATCTCCTGCCTTCTCCTCCAAAGACTATTCCCAGATACCTTCATGTCGAAATTCCATGTATGAACCATAATGAAAACTGACTAGTTTGCCATTGATCTTTTTCCAAAGGTCTGTTTTCCTCCATTCTTTATTGTTAGGTTGGTGGATAATTTGAGCACAAATTGAGTCACTGTTGAGCAGGTTTCCTGTTTCCTGAATGGAATAGAGAAGGGATTTGTTGTAGTTTTGAAACTACATTAAAGAGTGATGCTATTGATAAAAATGATTGAAATTATCATTTGAATACTGAGTAGGAGAATGGGGACTCTCACTGGGCTAGTCCCACCAAAGGGGTCGGGGGAGTGACACCTGGAGGCATCTCTCACAGATGACAGTGGGTAGACTCATAAGCAATGGGGGAGGGGAACATTCTAGGAGTAACCCTCCTCCCAATGAAAACCATCCTGTTTGCCAATTTTAAAAAAATGTTATTTATTCTAAACGTAATCATTGTAAAATAACTAAATTTGTAGAATGTTTTAAAGTTTGAAAAATACTTGAGATACATTATCCCATTAGAGCCTCATGATAACCCTGTGAGGATGGTACTCCAGGTGTCCCCATAGTAACCATAAATGAAAAAAAAACATTCAAATACAAGTACAAAAATAAACTTTATTTAAAGTTGTATTAAAAATGTGTATATTGATTTTAACAAGATAGGAGAAAAAATGGCCTCTTTGTTTCCATGTTCCCTTCTGAGCAATGTTTCTTCCATGTATTTTTCCATTTTTGTTTCCTTGCTCTTTTAGATAGGACGTGGTGTAGGGGCAGCTAGGGGGTGGAGTGGTTAGAGCACCGGCCCTGAAGTCAGGAGGACCTGAGTTCAAATGAGGCCTCAGACCAAATACTTACTAGCTGTGTGACCCTGGGCAAGCCACTTAACCCCAATTGCTTAAAAAAAACCCCAAAAAGATAGGGCATGATGTGTCATTGGTTACCAACCTGTGCTTTAGGCCAGACTCTAGAAAGTGGGGGGATGCAAAAATTAGAATATTCAGAATATAAAGAAAGTACTAAAAATTCCTGCTTACAACTCTACAGCAAAAATATAAAACCTATCTTTCTTTTCTCAGAAGTGAAGCTTAATCTTTTCTGCCACCTTGAGTATCTGACTAAGAAAACCTCTTTAGCCTTGAACTATAGATACAAAGATTAATGCTGTCATAATAACATAGATGCTGGTCTTGTAGAGATATTTTAAAAGTCAAGTTTCCAGAAAGAAGCATAGAATAAAACCCTAGCTTGACAATTGTTCTCCAATTGTGTGCTACAGGGTGCAAAGGAGTTTTAAAATCTCCCTTCTTTGAGTTGTTTAATACCTATACACCCAGCAATGTTTTTTATCTGACATGGAAAAACACTAAACTTTTACACAAAATTGCTATTTTCCTTCCCTTTTCTCCGTCCACACACTTGAGAGACTTTGGAAGACATGTGATGTTTAGCAATTGCTAAACCATGGCTTCTACCCAAGCACTAATTTTGGCCTTTCTCAGTAAGTGAACACAACCAGAGGAATTATCTTCTCCTTTTTATCTAAATAAGGCCACATCAAGGGTGAGCAGGGCTCTGGGTCCTGAAAACCCAGGGTCCACCAAAGTGAAACCTTCTGCAATCATAGCTGAGTGTGATGCATATTTGCATATTTGAAGGACCCACTTTCTAAATGCTCCTCCACTTATACTAACAGCAGGCTCTTCTGTATTGACAATCAAAGTATGCTAGACTTTTTAGTGTATCCTGGGGCCGAAATAGCCCAGATCTTGCCAAATGAAATCCTGAGAGATAGGAATTAGAAAGCTAATCATCTGACCTATAATGACATTGTGGGGCTTAAACTTCAGAACATTTGCTGTTTAAGTATTTAGTCTATGGTAATGGAGCCCTTTGAAAACTGCAGGTTGTATAAATGTGAACTATTCTTATTAGCCATAAGGTTCTTCTTCTCATTGATTGTGGTGGGAGAAAGGGGAGGGGAAGAAGAAAGAGGACTGTGGGTTAGACCTACCTATAGAAGTATGAGGCCATTGGCTGTTTCTCCTGCTTCCTAAATTACCTCAGGCAAGCCACTCTTTCTTCCTTTGGAGTGTCTCTTTATAGGCTAGGGATAATAGTAGCAGGAATTTATAAATATATATACATATGTATGTGTATATTAATATTTTTATTTTTCCCCAATTACATGTCAAGACAAGTTTTAGCATTCATTTTTTGGGGGGTTTTTGGTGAGACAATCGGGGTTAAGTGACTTGCCTAGGGTCACACAGCTTGTAAGTATCAAGTATCTGAGGTTGGATTTGAACTCAGGTCCTCCTGACTCCAAGGCCAGAGCTCTATCCACTGCACCACCTAGCTGCCCCTAACATTCACTTTTAAAAAATTTTGAGTTCCAAATGTTCTCCCTCCCTCCTTCACTTCCCTCCCCTCCCTTCACTTCCCTCCCTCTCCCAAGATATCTTTTTAATGTAACCTTTATTTTATTTGTTTTCAATTAACAAGCATTATCTCACTCACTCTCTCTCTCTCTCTCTCTCTCTCTCTCTCTCTCTCTCTCTCTTTCTCTCTCCACTGCTCACTGGAAAAAATAGAAAAGCAAAACACTTGTAACAAATATGTGTAACCAAGCAAAACAAATCCCCTCATTGGCTGTGTCCAAAAATGTCTGTCTCATTCCGTACCTTGAGTCCATCAGACCTCTGTCAGGAGGTTGGAAGCATGCTTCATCATTGCATTAATCATTATTCTTAAATCTTTCAGAGCTGTTTGTCTTTACGATGTTGTTATTGTGTAAATCATTCTCTTCATCTACCAGGGATATCTTGAAGATTAATGTATTAGCCTTATAAGGAAGTTGCTATCTAAATGTTTAAAGCATAAAATGTTGGTGCTAAAAAGTACTTAAAAGTATAAAGCTGTGGTTCTGTGTGTGTGTGTGTGTGTGTGTGTGTGTGTGTTCTGCCAACTCTTTCAACAACAACCAAAAAATGTTGTGAATGCCCAGGACAATTTAATTTACTACTCATAATATTCTTTTAGATTTATTCATTAAGTGCTTACAATAACTATGACAACAACTTTTTGCCCAAAAAAGTAGCAAATTAAAATTTATATTTTATAAGTGTGAAATATAAAATTTTATTCTACCTATAATCATGAAAACTCTAAGTATAAAATTATAAAACTCAATTTTTTGCTGCTTATGATTACCATTACAGAATTTTTATTGAGAACTTCTTGGACCATTGTCCAAATGGGAACCACTAGCATGATGATTTTTTTTTTTTTGTTAGGCAATGGGGTTAAGTGACTTGCCCAGGGTCACACAGCTAGTAAGTGTTATGTGTGTGAGGCTGGATTTGAACTCTGGTCCTCCTGAATCCAGGGCCGGTGCTGTATCCACTATGCCACTTAGTTGCCCACTTGGCATAATGATTTTAATGGTCTTTGAGTTTCTGTATAGAAAGGAACAAAATAAAGAATGCTTTGGCCTTTGTGGCAAAAAAAAAAAACATCAAACAAAGGCTATCTTAGCTAGTTGTGTAGGTATGCGATACATTCTAACATATAAGGAAATGGGCCTGGGTGAAAGTGAATTATAAATCTTCCTGCTACCTATACAAGAAGCATGTTTGGGTAAGGCACAGACTCTATGTTTTCTCTGAATTATGTTCCCCCACAATTCTCTTTTTTTTTTGTTTTCAACATTTATTTCCACAAGATTTTGAGTTCCAAATTTTCACCCCATCTCGCCTCTTCCCCTACCCCAAGATGGCATGCATTCTGAATACCCCTTCCCCTAGTCTGCCTTCCCTTCTATCTCTCCCCCTCCTTCTCTTATCCCTTTCCCCTTTTATTTTCCTGTAGGGCAGGAGAGATTTCTGTACCCCATTTCCTGTATTTTTTATTTCCCTGTTGCATGTGAAAACTTTTTTTTAAACATGTGTTTTTAAAACTTAGGGTTCCAAATTTTCTCCCTTTCTCCTTCCCCACCCACCCTCATTGAAAAGGCAAGCAACTCAATATAGGTTATACATGTGCAGTTATGCAAAACACTTCCATAGTAGACATGCTGTGAAAAACTAACTCTATTTCCTTAATCCTATCCTGCCCTCCCCCATTTATTCTATTCTTTCTTTTGACCCTGTCCCTTCACAGAAGTATTTGCTTCTGATTACCCCCTTTCCCAATCTGCCCTCCTCTCTATCATTTCCCTACTTTCATCCCCTTTCCCCTCTATTTTTCTGTAGGGTAAGACAGATTTCCATACCCAATTGAGTGTGTATGTTATTCCCTCCTTAAGTCAAATCCTATGAGAATAAGATTCACTCATTCCCTCTCACCTTCCCCCATTTCCCCTCCACTGTAAGAGCCTTTTCTTTTCTGGTTTTTTTTTGTGTGAGATAGATAATTTACTCTGTTCTACCTTTCCCTTTCTCCTTCTCCTAGTATAATCCTCTCTTACCCCTCAATTTTATTCTCCAGATATGACCCCTTCATCTTCAACTCACCTTGTGCCCTCTATCTATATATCTATCTATCTATCTATCTATCTATCTATCTATCTATCTATCTATCTACATATATATAATTTTTTCCCTCCAACTACCCTAATAATGACAAAGGTCTCATGAGTTACAAATAACATCTTTCCATGCAGGAATGTAAACAGTTCAACCTTGATAAGTCTCTTATGATTTCTCTTTCCTGTTTACTGCTTCATGTTCCACTTGAGTCTTGTATTTGAAAGTCAAATTTTCTATTAAGCTCTGATCTTTTCATCAAGAATGCTTGAAAGTCCTCTATTTCACTGAAAGACCATATTTTCCCCTGAAGGATTATACTCAGTTTTGCTGAGTAGGTGATTCTTGGTCGTAATCCTGTCTCCTCTGCCCTCCAGAATATTATATTCCATGCCCTGCGGTCCCTTAATGTAGAAGCTGCTAAATCTTGTGTTATCCTGATTGTGTTTCCACAATATTTGAATTGTTTCTTTCTAACTGCTTGCAATATTTTCTCCTTGACCTGGGAACTCTGGAATTTGGCTACAATATTCCTAGGAGTTTTCCTTTGGGGATCTCTTTCAGGAGGAGATGGGTGGATTCTGTCCATTTCTATTTTGCCCTCTGGTTCTAAAATATCAGGGCAGTTTTCCTGGATAATTTCTTGAAAGATGATGTCTAGGCCCTTTTTTTGATCATGGCTTTCAGATAGTCCAATAATTTTTAAATTCTCTCCTGAATCTATTTTCCAGGTCAGTTGTTTTTCCAATGAGATATTTCACACTGTTTTCTAATTTTTCATTCTTTTGGATTTGTTTTACAGTCTCTTGATTTCTCGTAAAGTCACTAGCTTCCAATTGCCCTATTCTAATTTTTAAGGGAGTATTTTCTTCAGTAAGCTTTTGGACTTCCTTTTCCATTTGGCCGATTTTGCTTTTTTGGGCATTCTTCTCCTCATTGGCTTTTTGGACGTCTTTTGCCATTTGGGTTAGGCTATTTTTTAAGGTGTTATTTTCTTTAGCATTTTTTTGGGTCTCCTTTAGCAAGCTGTTGACTTGTTTTTCCTGATTTTCTTGCATCACTCTCATTTCTCTTCCCAGTTTTTCCTCTACTTCTCTTACTTGCTTCTCAAAATCCCTTTTGAGCTTTTCCATGGCCTGGGACTGATTCATATTTTTCTTGGAGGCTTTGGATGTAGGAGCTTTGACTTTGTTGTCTTCTGGTTGTATGTTTTGATATTCTTTGTCACCAAAGTAAGATAATATAGTCTGACTCTTTTTGCGCTGCTTACTCATGATCCCTGCCAATTACTTGAGTTTTAAACTCTTTGTTAAGGTAAAAGTCTGCTTCCAATGTGGAGAATGTACTGTCCCCAGCTTTGGGGATTTGTACAACTGTTTTCAGAGATACTTCTAGGGACCTGAAAATTTTCAGTTCTTCCAAGGTGCTATGATAAGGGGCGAGGTGTTTTCTTTCCACCACCACAACAAGCTCCCCCATGCCCAGTGCTCCTCCTTGCCCCAGGACCGCCCCTCAGAGCTGTGACCCAGATCCAAGCACGGGCAGAGCAAGAGATTCCTGCCTCAGCTCTGGCAAAAAGATCCCTGCAATCTCCCTCTGATCAGCCACTGGATTCCCCTGGATTCTGTGGGCCGGAAGCTCAGGGAAAAGCCACTGCCCCAGAGGCCGCGCTCAGAACTTGAGTCTGAGACCTAGCTCGTTCTCTCACCACAGTCACAGACTTTTCCCACTGACCTTCTAAATTGTCTTTGGTGTTCGTGGGTTGAGAAGTCTGGAAACTGCTACAGCTTCCCATGATTCAGTCCTCTGAGGCCTGCTCCAGGTTCACTGCGGCCTGCGTGCCCACGCTGCATTGTGCTCCTCTCCCCACCTGGTGTGATATACCTTTCTGATCAACTATCCAGGCTGTCTTAGGCTGGAAATTTGTTTCACTCTGTCTTTTTGTGGGTTTTGCTGCTTTAGAATTTGTTTAGAGCCATTTTCTACAGGTATTTGGAGGGGTTTGGGGGAAAGCTCAAGCAAGTCACTGCTTTCACTCGCCATCTTGGCTCCACCTCCTCCCCCACAATTCTTTAGGGGCAGTGTTGCATTCATTAGGAGATGGTCCTGAATACCAAGCCCCAGAGGCCCATGTATGGGGCCCACAGCACAAGGATTCTTGAGTGTGGGAGGTTTTGAAAGAGGGAAAGGGCAAAAGGGATGAGGACAAGAAAGACTTGGCAACATTGGGACAATTGCACACTATTTCTTACCATGCAGTGCCATTGTGGGAAGCCTTACATTTCCATAGCCTACAAGAGATGTAGGGAGCAGACCCTGATGTGAGCAGTGGAGAGTGGTTAGAACAACAGGTGGCTTTGGCAACATCATGATGTGAGGCTGAAAATGGATTGAGGATCTTGGCCCCTGGAGCCCCTCTTTATCTTCTCTAACTGAATGAAGATTAAATTAGGCGGAACAATCTGGATTGCAAGATGCTGCACCCATTCATGAATTAACCACCAGTGTCCCTATCCCTATATCTGTAGGTAAGCAACAGCAAGAGCTCAGAAGGAATAATCCAGACACTGAGAATACACAAATGCTATTATTGTGGAAACTTATCTAACATCCTGTTATGAGTTCTTGTGGCATGTTCCTGCTGTGATGTGGAAATAGTATCCAAGACCAGAATTTTGTCTCCCAGGAGATACATACGGAGAGAAGGAAGCTGATTTGAGGATAGGTGTTGAGAATTCTCCTGCTTGGTTTATCCTTTTGTTGTTTACTTTGTCTTGTATTTCAGGTAAATGACTTTTACTTTGAACTGATATGTCCTTTGGCTAGTTGGCTTAGTAAAAGAAATCTTAGTGGGGGCTTATTAGCAGTGATTTTTGAGCAAAATGGATACTAGAACGAGGATAGCTTTCAGGGGAGACTGGGCTGCACCTATAAGCTACAGTGTAAGCATAAATGAGTTGAGCTAACCTACCTGATATCTCAGGCTAGAAATTGGAGGGTAGAGAATTCCAACTTCGCATGAATTATAAATATTCAATGGACCTACTGGTAGGAAAGAACAGGAATAAACCACGATTCTGGATGGCTTTACAATCTCATTATTGTTAGCACTTCTAATTAACAAATATAAAATAATTTGAGCTTTTGCCCAAATCATGGTAATGATTTCCAGTTAAATTAACCTCTCACTTTTTATAGCTTTAATAACTACTCACCAACTACAAATTCAAAAGTAACACTAATGGCTAATTAACCAAAATTCCATTCCATTAGAAAGCAATAAACAAGAAACACAAGGGCTGGCTTATTTATTTCTTGCAATGAAAGCCATGGCTGAGTAAGGGTACGAGTGGCATTCTGGGCAACAATAGAAAGACTTTGGGGTCTATTAACTCATAGAAAAAAACTATTTGCCTCATAACCTTGGGAGCACAAAGACAAGACAAACTCAGATATGAAGCTACATCTTTGCTACTGCCAATGTGTACACACTATACTACTAGTAACTTCATTCTTATTTTTCCTGTTTCTAAAGCCTTTTTAATGTTCAAGAATCCCCAAAGTGTTGGTCAGTGGAGAGTTTTCTGCTGGTAGCACAAACCTTAGCCGCCTTCTTTCTCGATCCCAACCAGAACAGCATGCTTCTTTTAGTCACCTTTCTCAAAATCTCCAAGAGGGACTAGACATACCTTCAACACTTGTCTTCCAGGAACAAAATGGAGGAGGGAGTGTATTTCATATCCCCCATGACTATTAGTGTTCCATTTAGTGGGATGGGATCCATTGGAGTCAATATTGTGCAATGGAAAAAAAAGCCAAAACACTGGATTTGAAACCCTGGGCTCAACTCCCAGCTCTCTCACCTGTTTACCATGATTTTAGGCAAGTTACTTAACCCTCAGGGTCTCAGTTTCCTTATCTGTAAATGAGGTTATTAGATGACCTCTAAGTCCATCATATCTATGACCATGAGGACTGTAGGAGAAGTATCATAGTATCATAGATTTACAGCTGGAAGGGACCTTAGTGTTCATTTAGTGCAACACCTTTATGTTACAGATGAGGAAATTGAGACCATGAGGAGTTAAGCACTGGCCCAAGATCACATAGGTAGTAAGTGCCAGAGCAGAGATTTGAAATCATTTCCTTTGACTACAAATCCCAAATCTTTCCACTGTATTGTGTTGCAACACCAATGATAGATAGCTATAGTGGAGATGAATTATCGCAGTATAAGTGATAACTATGCAGTGGGTAGTGATATAACACCCTTCTGGCATCTAGCTCACTCACTCAATTAGTTTTTACTCAACAAGGTGAGAGAAAGAGAGGCTCCAGGGACAGTAAGTATGTCCCTCCTCCATATTGGTACCCTGGGGGAGGAAGCATGCTTGCTCCTTCCCAATGTTGGCTGTTGGGGAAAAACACTGGTGGTCCCATTCTAGCTTAAGATACCATTTTCCAGGACAGAATCTGATACCCTATATATGTATATGTTTATGTATAATAACTAATTTTTTCATACAACTCAAGATAATTAGCTATCTCAATGTATTGAAAGTCAAAGTTGTTCTTAATACAATATTTTCTTAATGTAGTATAATTTGGTGAATGGGCCACTAGGCTGTGCATCCTCTATAGATTCATTTCTGATCCTATATCAGGATTCTTTAATGGCAAACCCAGGCATCTATGTTTTTCAAAAATTCTATGATTTTTTAAAATGTGCCTTCCTGTCCACTGGAAAAATGAAAAAAAAACTGGTTGTATAACAAGGCATATGAAAAGCAACGATGTTTCGGTTCTTACAACTGTTGGTGAAATACAGAAGAAAGGCACTTGAGGGACCTGGTTATAGATTAAAGGAATCTCTGTCAACTGTCTATATTGATTACCAGTGAATGAAAATATCAGGCCTTGTCCATTCTGAGTTAAAATGGTGTGGAATCCCTTTACAATAACCAGATGTTGGATCAGTTGTTAAAGGTAGGGTTAGATCAGTTGTGCTCTGGGTTTCTTAAATATATAAATCCATTTTCTAAATATTTAGGGTCATTAAAATTCAAAACACATTCTGGCAACCTTACTGTTCTTTAACTTTGAAGCCCAAGTGTATATTTTAAAACAAAGACAATTTGATGTGTCCTGATTCATTTTAATTTACTTCCCCCAGATGCTTGGCAAGCAGGATATCCAAGATCTTGTTTACAAATCACTCAGGTTTTTAGCAAAAGAGCAAATAGAAAAAGGAATTTTATTAATTAACCTCAAAGTACTGTTTTTGGTGTACTTCTGTAATCTTTATGTGGGACAACTAGTAAGATCTCTGAGACATCACATTTTTTTGGTACTATGCAAATAAATGCAGTTCAGTTCAATTCAGCAAACATTTATTAAGTAGCGACTGTGTGTGAAATACTGCATTAGAGCCTTGGTGTGTGTACGTGTGTGGGGAAGCGGAGAGGAATAAAAAATTTATACCTTGATCTACCTAAAGTGTTTGATACCATCAGTGACCTTAGGCACTAGACTAAGCAAATTCTCAGGTTAATCTAAATAATAAAGCTGGTAAGGTCAAGGTGAAAGATGCCCATCTTAACTCACTCTCATTATCCATGGAATGAAGCAGGTCTGATATGACTGATTTGATCTTATTTACTTAGTTTATGCAATTAATGGCCTGGAGGTTCAAGTCTCTGAGAAATTAGCCCAACTCCACAGATGCATACATCACTAAACATCCTTGAAGTCATCTTTTGTATATTGACATCGGCACAGGCAACCTACATCCAGAAAACCAGGGAAATGATTATCAACCATTTCATAGATTCAGGGCAACTTTCTGGGGCTAGCCACAACATACAACTGAAAAGGTCACATAAGGAAAACTATTAACTTCATTGATTATATCAGTAATAAAAGCAACAGAATAATATGATTATTTCAATAGATTCAGAAAAAGCTTTTGACAAAATACAATACTCATTCCTATTAAAAACACTGGAAAACATAGGTACAAATGGATTTTTTCCTTGAAATGATTAAGAAGGATCTACTTAAAACCATCAGCAAGCATTATTTGTAACAGAAATAAGCTAGAAGCCTTCCCAATAAGATCAGGAGTGAAACAAGAATGCCCATTATCACCAATATTATTTAATATTATATTAGAAATGCTACCAATAGCAATAAGTGAAGAAAAAGAAATTGAAGGAATCAGAATGGGCAATGAGGTAATGCAACTATCTCTTTTTGCAGATAATATTATATACTTGGAAAATTCTAAAGATTATCTAAAAAGCTAGTTGAAACACTTAATAATTTTAGCAAAGTAGCAGGATATAAAATAAGTCCACATAAATCATCAATATTTTTATAAATCACTAACAAAACCCTGTAAAACAAGATAGTAAGAGATACCCCATTTAAAATAAATGTAGACAGCATAAAATACCTAGGAGCGTACTTGCCTAGACAAACCCAGAAACTACATGAACATAATTATAAAACACATTTTATACAAATAAGGTCAAATTTAAATGATTGGGGAAATATTAATTGTTTACACGTGGGCAGAGCCAGTATAATAAAAATGATAATTCTACCTAACCTAAGCTATTTATTCAATACCATCCCAATTAAATTACAAAAAATTATTTTATTGAGGTAGAAAAATAATAACAAAATTCATTTGAAAGAACAAAAGGTCAAGATTATCAAAGGAATTAATTTTTAAAAATATAAAGGAAGGACACTTAATACCTATGTGACCCTAGGCAAGTCACTTAACCCCAATTGCCTAAAAAAAACCTATATATATATATATATGTACATACATATATACATACATACATATATATATAAAGGAAAGAGGTTTAGGAGTACCAATTCTTAAAGTTAATATAAGGCAGTAATATTCAAAACTATGTGGTGCTGGCTAAGAAATAGAAAGGCAGATCAGTGGAACAGAATAGACACATAATACAGTAGTAAATGATTATAGTAACCTTGTGTTTGACAAATGTAAAGATTTAAGCTTTTGGGATAAGAAATCACTATTTGGTAAAAATTGTTGGGAAACTGGAAAACATTTTGGCAGAAACTAGGCATAGATCAATATCTGACACCATTTACCAATATAAGGTCAAAACAGACACATGACCTAGATATAAAGGGAGATATCATAAGTAAATTAGAAGAGTATGGAAAGTATTACCCATCAGACTTATGGATAGGAGAAGAATTTATGAATAAACAAGAGATTGAAAGCACTGTGAGATATAAAATTGATAATTTGGATTACATTAAATTTAAAAGGTTTTGTATGAATAAAATCAAGGTAGCCAAAATTAGAAGGAAAACAGAAAATTGGGGGAAATTTTTATAGACAGTTTCTAGAATAAAGGTTTTATGTCTCAAATATATAGAGAACTTTGTCAAATTTATAAGCATATAAGTCATTCTCCAATTGATAAAGTCGAAGGATATGAACAGACAGGTTTTGGATGAAGAAATCAAAGCTATACATAGTCATATGAAAAAATGCTCTAAATCATTATTGATCAGAGAAATGCAAATTAAAACAACTTTGAGTTATCATCTTACACCTATCAGATTGGCTAAAATGATAGAAGGGGAAAATGATATGTTGGAGGGGATGTGAAAAAATTGGGACACTAATACACTTGTGAATTTATTCAACCATTTTGGAGAGCAACCTAGAATTATGCCTAAAACTGTATATATACCCTTTGACTCAGCAATCCCACTTTTAGGTCTGTTTCCCAAGGTGATCAGGAAAAAAAGAAAAGAATCTGTATGTTCTAACATATTTATGGCAGCTCTCTTTGTGGTGGCAAAGAACTGGAAATTGAGGGGATGATCATCAATTGGGGAACACTAAACAAATTGTAGTATATGATTGTGATGGAATGCTACTGTGCTGTAAGAAATGATGAACAGGTTGATTTTAGAAAAATATGGAAGGATTTGCATGAAATAATGAAGAGTGAAATGAGCGGAACCAAGAGAATGCTGTATACTGTAATAGCAATATTGTTTAAAGAGTTACTGTGAATGACTAAGCTATTCAAAGTATTATAAATATTCAAATCAACCACAAACGACCTATGAAGGAAGATGCTATCTACTTCCAGAAAAGGAAATGATAAATGGAAGTATGCATAGTATGATTTTTATATACAAAATGGTGGCCTTCTCTAGTGCAGGGTAGGGAAGAAAGGAGAGTTTGGAACTTAAAATGTAAGAAAAAAATAAAGTTGAGAATAGCTAAGAGAACAATGAGCATAAAACTCTATTTAATTCAGACATTAAATAGTAAAGAAAAAAACACATACTATGCAGGTTATCCCAATAGGTTACTAAAGCTTAAAACTGCATTAAGACTTTTGGGATGCCCTTTATCATGGTACGCTTTAGAAGAAAGGAGTGGGAGAAGGGAGAAAGAAGTGGGGGGTGAGTGGGGAGATGGGGAGAAATGGAAAAAGAAAAAAGGAAAAGAAAAATGCAAACATAAGTACAACAAGAAGGGAAAGACAACCAGAACAACCAAAGAAACTGAGATGTACACGTAGAGCTAGCACACATAGGTAGCCATATTAGTAGACAGCTACAGTTCCTATTGTCCTTAGTATGCTGGGATGAAAGAAAGGACTGAAGTAGGAAAGGGAGGTGTCTATCCTGTGTCCCTAAAGATAGGTCAGTGGTGATTTTTAGTAAAACAGGGGGCACTAATAGGCAAGTGTGTATGTGTATGTCATGGTACCACTGTCACAGTTTACAAAGTCTCTATAAAGCCTCTGGGTGTCCTGGTAGGTAGGTTACCACCACTTCTACTTTTCTAACACCTTTCCTTATTTGAAATTAGATGCTAAAAGCATGTAAGAGGTGGTGGTAGTTATCAAGGAAATTCCCTTCATGAGTTCACCTTGATGACCTTATAGAGCAGTGAATATTTATTTTCAACATTTGATAAGCACCTCTCACTGTAAATAGTATGGCCATGCTAATTCAGCACCTTGTTAAGAGTTCAAAAGACAACCCTTGGTTAGGTCTTGAAGACTAAGTCTGTGCCAAGATGATCAGGCTGATCTGGAGTCTCTTCGGAACATCCTAAGGATTTTAGTGACTGAGGCTACTCCCAAGATGATTTGGGAGCTATTCTAGAACACTCAAGAGCTATTCTGATGGAACTCTCTTAGCCTGTTTCTCTTTTTTCATCTTTTAAAAATCTTTCCCTTGTGTCTTTTTTTCCCTGGAATATAGTGGGAGGGTCAAGTGGGGTGGGGAATAGATTTATGCTTTTCCCCTCACCCCACCTGAGTTCAAACCCAGCCTGAGACACTTACTAGCTGAGTGATCCTGGGCAAGCCACTTAACCCTGGTGCCTCAGTTTCTTCATCTGTAAAATGAGCTAGAGAAGGAAATGGCAAACCACTCCAGCATCTTTGCCAGGAAAACCCCAAATGGGGTCACAAAGAGTCAGATATGACTAAAATGACTGAACTGGCTGAAATGGCTTCCTTTCGCACAAACACAAAGACAGCTGCATGTGTTTGCCCAGGTGGCCTGAGAGGTGAGTTCATGGACCTGAAATTGCTGGGCTCCTTTTGCCTTTCTGAGCATAGATCAGAGACCAGAGAACTGAGAATAGACTTTTGCAGCTCAAGAGATGGCAGCAGTATCTGGGAAGTGATGAAGAATCAAGAGTTGCTAGAGAAGCACATGGCAGAAGCAGACATATGTTTGTCCACATGGCTTGAGAGAGGAGTTTACAGATAATGCTCAACACTCCATGCAGAGGAGTAGGGAATCTAACTTCCTAGGCATCAAAGTCTTTTAGCAGAGAAGGTACAATTCTTAGACAGTACCAATCTTGGGAAGTGCTTTGAGAACAAACCCAAGTCCAAGAGTTTAGAGAGCTGACCTTCTTGATCAGGGGTTCCTACCTTTTTTGTGTCATGGACCCCTTTGGTAGTCTGGCAAAGCATATGTGCCCCTTCTCAGAATAATGTTTTTAAAAAATCAAAGGAAGTGCTGCATTTCAGTTAGAGGTGATTGAAAATAAAGATGTAATTGTTTCCCATCTAAGTTCATGGATTCCCTGAAATCTATTCACAGACTCTTTAGGGGTCCATGGACCATAGGTTAGGACACTTTATTCTAGAGAGAGAAGGGAATTTTGGATCACTATGGCTTTGGAAAAAAAAAAGAAATTGCCACATGGTCCCAATAGTTGGAGTAATAATAAAGAACTAAAGTCATAATATGGGGAAGACATATACTTTGCTATGATTATGGTAAGTTACTTGTATAGTGCAGGGTTGATGAAAAAGGGTTTGACTAGTCAGCAGGCTCCAAGATTCTAGGGGGAATCCAAAGCATATTGTTGGCACTTTGATTTTGGGAAGGACTATATAGGACTCTGTGAGGAAGCTAGAGATTCACAGAAATGTCAGAGTGAACTGCTGATAACTCCACTAGTTCTCCTTCTGAAGGAAGCATAGGGGTTATGATGAGGGCTGAATATGTTTTCTGTATCTGTTTATAGACTCCTGTGAGTCCTCTTCACTTTCTTGATTTTCTGGAGGGGGTTAAAAAAGGGCAATCCTGTACATTTTATGCATTTGTTACCTTGAATGCTTTTATGGAAGCTGAGGATTCTATTATATACCTTTGTGGAAATATAGACACACTATGCAAAATTATATTCAGAAATTTCCCATTGTAAACTCTGGGTAGAGGCATCATGAGCCAAAAGGGAGAATGACCCTTTCAAGGGTCAGCATCTGAGATCAGACCTGGTCCATGTGAGCTCAACTCAGGGAGTCCTAGCCCTGGGTTTATAGGCACATTTACACTGTATATTATTGGCACTATAAAGTTGAAAGCTAGCATTTAATTCTGCTACATAGGCAGAACACTCATTAGGGATGGTGCAGTTAACACAGATGTTAACATCGAACCAAGACAATAAGCATTTTGTTTGGTCAACGGACAGATAAAGTGTTATGGCAGTGTGATATCAAACCCCAAATCAAACCAACTGATCATATTCTTTATCCTTCTGTATAGCTGTGAAACCTAGAAATGGTATAGGTATAATACCTAGTTTCTAAAGTAGTTTAATCAACATTACTATAGGAATAAGATAAACTCATCAGTCCTGAAAAGATGTTGGCTGCTACTCAGATGAATCCTGTCCAAATTCAGAGAACCATTTTGAACTATTTAGAATCAACTGAAATACTGATGCGTTTTAGAAGAGAGCTCATCTCAAGGCAAATGTTAAGTTACCTTTGACTAATGTTAAGCAGCATAAATATAGTAATATCCATTGGAGGACACTGGTGAAACATAAGCTTTAAGAACCATGCTTTTGTGGCTTGGGAAGGCAAATAATGCTGACCTAACTAGTTTCTACTCAACCAAGGGTTCATTTATTTTTCTTAACTTAAGCTAGAGATGGTGATCTTAATGGGTTTGAATGGCATGTGGTGTATTAGATAGAGAACTGGTCTTCGTGTCAGGAAGAATTGGATTTGAGTCCTGTTTCCTGATATGTACTGAATGTGCAACCTTGTGCAAGAGACTTCATCTGCCGCTTCTTAACCTGTCAACTCTCTAAGACTTTAAGTTGCAAAGAAGGTGGTACTGACCTGCATTGGTAGAAAGAGGAAGTTCCTTACACCAGTGAAATCCCAGATCCAGGCCTTATTCTATCTACGAGCGGGCAGATTTCAGTTTTAACAAACTGCTCCAAAAGGTGTTGATTAACCTTTTCCCATGTGTCATGGGCCTGGGGCCAAGTGGATCAGATGACTCAGCGCAAACAGTGACCCTTTCCTATGATGCTATTGGCCTCAAGAACCATTCACGGTAGAGAGAGGAAGATGGAACTTCCAGGTGAAGCATCCATAACGGATAAGAGGTAGCAGTGGCACTGGCTGATTAGCAACAGCTGGGAAATTCCTGGACTAAGCCAGAAGCTGTAGGGGCTGGGGTGATTGGGGCACCATGCTGAGTGATGGTGGTTGTGCAGTAATACCAGTAGCAATCTGGAGCTGGGACAGACAGTAGATGCCAGAGCATGAGATCATAGTCCTTAAAGAGAAGGAAGAGGGCAGTTAACACTATGTGGAACAGCAATGCTTACATAGCAGAGTCTTGTGTCCAGAGTTTTATGGGACTATGGCTGAACCTCTCCCTAGGGAGGAGAGGAAGGAAAATGGTACTCAGGTGGCTAGAACTATTCTTTTTCTTACTGGATTCAGATATGAGTCCCTTTTCTGTTCTTTACCTGTCTTTTAATACTTCTATCCTAGGTTTAAAGGTTTATTGTCAGCCTGATGCTCACTTAGGAAGAGCTACAAATAAGCCAAGTTCAGATATTCACAAGGTTGAGCTCTGGGTGAGGGCTGAGCCATTATCAAGTTATTATTTTTTTTTTTAGAAACTTTCAAGATTAAACTAAGTTCTTCTCAAACTAAGGCTCTGCTTCTGAGTCATAGGTCATACAATATATAAGCCATAAGGCCAAAGAAGAAATTGCACTTTTTAAAGGTTGAGGGTTTTATCTTCCAAGTCCACTTTTCCCTGAATCTAGACCCATTTAAGAAGCAGCAGGTGACCTTAAGATGAGTGCTGATCTCTGCTGCCATTATTATTTTGTGAGAAAAGGTTTCTTGCTTTATGAGAGTAATATATACAGCAATTGTATTTTCTAAACCACAACTCAGGAAACACAGTCTGATGAAGAATCTTCCTTCTGAAACCATATTAAAAATATACTGTCTTTTCTTGATACCAGGAGTGTCCTGGAAAATTTAGGATATGTGATTACCATAGTTATATGAAAATGAAAAGAATTAAAGAAATGAGGACTCCATGAAGTACCAGAATATTATTATAAATCTCAAAATGACATTGATCTTTGATTTCCCCCTATACCTCCCTCCCTTCCTTTCTGAATCCTTTCTTTTCACAATACTTTCCAGAGGTTTTCTAATTTTCTAGGGAGGCTAATCTTGTTGCCTTTGGGAAGTGACATCCAGAGGGATTGTGTAAAGGTTATTTGAAGCACAAGGTTCTCTTTGTGGAAGTCTCTGCCTACCCCTTCCTTGATGTGAGATTGAAAAAAGGACAGGGTTAGAAATACATTCAAGGGGCAGCTGGGTGGCACAGTGGATAGAGCACTGAAGTCAGGAGAACCTGAGTTCAAATCTGTCCTCAAACACATAACACTCATTAGCTGTGTGACACTGGGCAAGTCACTTGACCCCAATTGCCCTCACCAAAAAAAAAAAAAATACATTCAAGATCCTGTATTGTAGTTAAGTTGTTCTATGGGCAGCATTTGCTTGGTAGCCAGTTTCTAATGGCTATCAAGCAAATAGCCTTGTATTCATGTAGTATTAATTGATGCAAGTTTAGCTTCTGAAGAGAAATAGCATTTTTAGAAATGGGTAACATATACACATATATGTACATATATACACAGGGTGTCCCAAAAGTCTTAGTTCAGCATTAAGCTTTAAGGGATTAAAAATACACTAATACTTTTGGGATACTGTATAAATGTGTGTGTGTGTGTGTGTGTGTGTGTGTGTGTGTGTGTGTGTGTGTGGTCACACATTGGTTTATGAATGGGATTTGTCTGGTGATGAACTAGCTGAAATTGGTTAGCTGCTGTGGCTGCTGGGGATGCAGAGACCATGTTGGCATTATCTGCCTTCTTCTTTTGAGATTCCTTCCCTGAATCTTCCCATGTAAACCATACATGTAAATGTATAACAATAAATTATAATTTGTATGTATAGACCTCTTTCCCTTTCCAAAACTCAGTGTTCAGTGAAAGAAAACCCAGAGGGCTTCACATCCCCATGGACTTCACAAAACTCTGCTTATGCCTCTCAAGCCTTTTATCCCAGGTAGCCAGAGTAAGACAGGTTCACTGGACTATGACCAGTGCTTTCAACACTTTGGCATGTTGTCTTTTGTATAGTCCTTGGCTTTGTTCCTGTTGATCATGTGCATAAGAAAGGAGAAAAGAAGTAAAGATATCAAGAAATGGGGAACAGCCAAAGAGTATAGAGAGATAGGAGAGACAAAAGTAATCATGAGAAAGGAAATGAAAGTCTTCTTCCTCCCAATGGCTCTCAACATCTCCATTTGCTTATAGACCCTTTACTACTGAGGTTTAGGGGCAACGAGATCCCAAAGCTCTCTAGTGTCTCAGTCCACATCTATTCCCTGTAGGATGATTATCCCATATTATATGGCAAGCTCCCTTGGCATGAATTTCCTTGCATCACCAAGCTAGTGAGGATACCAAGCAGTAATGTATGACTTTGGAGGAAAAGAAGACAGAAGGGGAAAAGGGTAGAGGGGATGGTAAAATTATATAACAACATGATTTATTGCTATTTGTTTTCTATGGCTTTTGCTCCAAACTAAAGCTATTTGCTCTAAAACAGAGAAGTGAAAGGCATGACTTCAGTATTTGTGGATGGAGTCAGCAACCTTTTTAATAATAATAACAACTTTAATATAAAATTATTTTTTAACAACTTTAAGGTAAGAACTTTAACTTCAATAATAATAATAATTAAGAAAAATTGCTAATAGCATTTTATACACTTGAATGGGTATTCTATTGAATTCTATTGAATTGATATTATAATCATCCCCATTTTCCAGATAAGCAAATTAAGGTCAAGGGAGGTTGTGATCTGCATTTGCTATACAGTGACAGAACTGGGATTTGAACTCAAATCTTCTGTCATTAATTCAAAGCTAAATACCATGTTTTACTCTTAAGTGTTACCAGTAAGATTGGCAGATCTAAGGAACAGACAATTTTGAAAGAAAGGAGAAAGAAAGAGAGAGACAGAGAGACAGAGACAAAGAGAGACAGAGAGACAGAACTAGAGAGGCAGAGAGAGAGACAGAGACAGAGACAGAGAGCATAAGTAGGATAAGGGAAGGGAAAAAATTAATTAAAAGGGAAAAAAGGTGCATATTGAGGAGAGAGGTGATAAAAAGTGTTTAAAAGAAATTATCTTAGGTGCCATCTAGTGATACCGATGCCACTGGTTATATACCCTTGGTCTGAGACATATGTTGTTTGATTATCACTCTTAAAAGGATATTGAAAAATAATCTCCTCTTTCCTCTATTAATGAGATCAGGCCTAGGACCTACCGTATATTATGAGGACTGATCTATCTATCTATCTATCTATCTATCTATCTATCTATCTATCTATCTAATCTATGCATAAATTTATATGTATATCGTTGTAGTGGATAGGATGTTGAACTTGGAGTCAAGGAGACCTGGGTTCAAATCCTGCCCATGACACTTATTTTCTGTGTGATCATGGATAAGTAATTTCATTTCTTTGATATTCAGTTTTCCTACTTTAATATTCATATTAATTATATATATATATATATATATATATATTTTTTTTTTGCTTAGGCAGTTGGGGTTAAGTGACTTGCCCAGGGTCACACAGTAAGTGTCAAGTGTTTGGTCTGAGGCTGGATTTGAACTCAGGTCCTCCTGACTTCAGGGCCAGTGCTCTATCCACTGCGCCACCTAGCTGCCCCCATATTAATTATATTACGGTGTTGTTTTGAGGCCCAAATGAGATAATGCAAGTAAAATGTATTACAAACATCAAAGTGCTCTATAAATGGTAGTTATTGTTATTATTATTTTTTAGAGCTAGAACTAGATGTATACCTCTCTATACAGCTAGTCCCCATCTTTCACCACTTTAAATTTCATATTCTGTTTCTTCAACGATGCCTAGTAAAGAGCTCTCTCTCCTTTACCCTTTACCTGTTATAGCCTTTACTTATTTATTCAGCAAATCCACAAATGTCTGAACAGGCAAGTTAAGTCAACAAGTTAACAAGAATTTATTAAGCTATGTGTCAGGCTCTGGAAATACAAATACACGTAAAATGAAGGCAGTCTGTGCCCTCAAGAAGTTTACATTCTAGTGTGTGAAGACAGTAAAGAAAGGGAAGTTGAAAGGGGAGGACAGGAAGAGGGTGAGGTGTAGGTACTCTGCAGGGACAAAGTAGAGAAAGAAGTCTGAAGAGTCACAAGGAGTGACATGACTGGCCTGGGCACCTTCATTTAAATGGAGGTTCAAGGAGGAATTGACCAATCAGAGCAAGAAGCCACATGGGTGGGATGATCTTCTAGAGGGAAAAGACTGTTGGTGGAGAAAGAAGTCCTGAGAATCAGGATTGGAGCCCAGAGAATAGTAAAGGAGTTAACATGGCTGGCCTGGATACTTTCCTTAAAATGGAAGGTCAATCAGACGAAGGGGATGTAGGGGTGGAGTGATCTTCCAGGGTGAGAAGGCTGCTGGGTCATGGTGGCTAAAGAAATCCAGAGAGTCAGGATCAAAGTACAGAAAAGAATGAGGAGACAAAAGATGTTTCACATGTACATAAGCATTGCATGTATACAATAATAATAATAATAATAATAACAATAATAATAATAATAACATTCATGACACTTTAAGATTCCCAAAGCAGTTTCTTCAGAATAACCCTGGGAAGTAGGTGGTGAAAATACTACTACCCCTATTTTACAGAAAAAAACCCAAAACACTGAACACTGGAAAGGGAGAATAACCCGACTGCCAGGAAGTGTCAGAGCCAGGAATCAACCTCAGATCTCCTGATCTGATGCAGTATTTCCTCTTCTGTGTTGCATTATATAATCAGTATTCAGTACAAGAACAGTCGATATTTTGTGTTATGGAGAACCACTCCCAGGGACACATTTTGTCTAAGAGTGGGGATTGCGTATGACTTTGAGTTCCCAGAAGAATTCTCATGTGCCTGGATAAAGTAGAAGGGCATGGAGGCCAGTGTGAGTGTGGGTGTTAGTGAGTGTGTTAGTGTGTATTTTAACCTTGAACCCAGGTCTTCCTGGCTGTGAGACCAGTTCTCTATTTCTTATCCAGACTTCTTTGTCCAGCCTGCATTGTTTGTACATTATTAAGTCATGTACATTATACTTTGGGGCTCAACATGGTGTAGTGGATAGACTTCTGGACTTGGAATTGAGAGACCTGGGTTCAAATTCTGCTTCCAATGTTTACTAGCTGTGTGACTGTGGGTAAGTTATCTATTTTCCCTGAATTTGTTTTCTTATATGTAATATGAGGACAATGGCTGGTGTACTCGCTTTGCAGTGCAGTTTTTAGGCTAAAATGAAATAGGTCATGTAAAAAGGGCTTTGTAATCAATTCTTACAGTACAACACAGAATGTTAGCTGTTACCTATACTTTACATGCACTCCATCATTCACTTACTCTCTTTGCCAGGGTATGCTGTCCCATGCCAGCAGGCACCTACATGTTATGTGGGTGATAGCCTCCCTCATTACCCTAGGGGCATTTCTAGTCCGTAGTTTAATAGTGCAGTCCTTTCTGCAAATTGTCAACTCTGCTTTGTCCCTCTATTATCTGTGTGGGAGAAGCACCTTTGGGTTTTAAATGACAGGCATGGAGGCAGAAATTAAGAAACGGAAAACCTTTATTATCTTTTAGTGATAATAGCCTTGAGGCTGAGTGTCATAGGATGGCAGCTTGACTTGAATGGATAGACAGGTAAATATGTAAGAGGTTGATCAGGGCTTCCTGATCAATTTGATGAGTTCCTCTCCCCCCTCCCCAATAAACTTGATGAGATTTTATAGGATATGGACCTTTGTCTGAAGGGCATCTCTCATGAAAGTAGACCTACACCCTCTCCCCTTGCTGAGGGGACACTGAGAGCTCCTCTAATTGGTTCTTGGTGAGTTCAGTTGTCTCCAAGGTGTTAGGAGCCAAGAGTGGAGGGGGATGCAATCTTGTCCAAGGAGCCCTCCCTTCCCCTTAGGCTATAACAGCAAGCTGTTACTTGAAATGCCATGATTCTTCTTAATGTACTTTCTTTCCATTGGACTTCCTGACCACAGTGCAGCAGGATATGGAGAGAGGGGATTTCCCTAGAAGCAGAAAAATGGCAACTTATAGGAGAAACACCTGGCAAAAAGTATGAGTTCATCCAAGTCATCTGAAGTATGGAACTGCAAGTTCTTCTTCATTTTCTGCCTTTTTCTTTTCTTTTTTGAGAACAGGTCAGATATTAGAGTTCCTGAGAATGAAATTTCCATGCCTGAGGTATAGCAGGTAACTTTGATGGAGTTCCTGCAGAGCCATACGGCCTGGGCAGAGAGACCCTGAAAATAGTAGACTTTCCCAGCTTTGGGGATTATCTCATGGTTAACCCCAAATTTGAGAGTTTCCAAGTTAAAAAATTCATAAGTGGTCAAGAGTTCCCAAGCTTCATTATTTGGCAACTGTCCTCCTCAGGATAGAATATTTCCCCGATATTATGCTTCTTGGTGAAGGAGGAGGAGAATCATCCTGCAGTTGAAGGACCAAAGTCATGTTATGAGAGCAGAGGGCAAGAGATCTGGGCTTTGCTAACCCTGTGATTACCACGAGTTGCTCAGATAGCCAGCATCCACTGTAAAGGGGAATTAGTTGTTTAGAAGATCCTCAAAGTTGGTTCACCTTCTGGGGACATCAGATGAGTTTAATGGGTTATTTAAGGCCTACTCCAGTGCCTTATTAAGGTGGAGGAATGATCCTTGGTTCTTGAAGGCTATGCCAGCAGAGCAGCACTTCTAGCAGATTCTATTATATTGGAAAAGTCTCAGCTATGGCTCCACAAACAGACCAAATCTGGTGCAGAGGATAAAGAAAGAGAAATTCTATAAACTCTGTAAGACCTTCTAAATCAAATCAATGTATACTTGGGTATTCATTCACCTTCAGTGAAAAGATAGGGGGGAAAAGTGAGGCTGGTGAGAAATATATAGGGAAATATGATTCAGGAAGAATTAATGAGAGAGGCCAAGAACTTGTAGACTACATAGAAATTTTACACCTTTACATTTTGAACATTTCCTTTGGGAGAAAATGAGTAGGTGTCAGACATGGTAGGCCCCAATAATATCATAAAAAATGAAATTGATTGTAGTTTAACAGACAGGAAAAGACTCATAATGAGGGATAAACAAGGATGTGACATGTGCCATATTGATCAAACCACCTTGACTACCACTTTCCTTCAGATCCTTGTACACCCTCCCTGCTCCCAAATGCCACTAGCCTTGACTTCAGCTTGTCTTCTGTAGCCATTATTGAGATGAGGAACTTTTTATGGAGAAGGTTCCCATCAGTTCTAGTCAATCACCAATGGCCACCAACAGCCCTGGGAACAGCAGCACTCTGCCTTTCCACAGCTCTCCCCACCCCTCTGCTTTCAGTTTCCGGGGAAGTAATACTTGTGGAGATGAAACCTAACAAATGCCTCTGAAGGTACTGTAGCCCCTGCCTCCTCAGCAGCCACCAAAGTCTTTGATGCTGTCAGAAGGTTGAACATCTGAAACCATTAAGATTTTCTTAATGGAAATGCCATTAAGGAAGGTGAATTACCATCTGAGTTGCAGCTGAAAACTCCTGTATGTGTTTGTTTCCTCCCTCTATTTAGAATGGGAGTTTCTTGACGTCAGAGACTGTCTTGCTTTTCTACTTTTATTCCCAGGGCTTTGAACATAGTAAGCATTCAATAAATGCTTTTCCTCTCTCCCTTTTTCCTTCTCTTCCTCCTTTCTTCCTTTTTCCTTTCTTCATCCCTTCCTTCTTCCCTTCCTCTCTTTCTTTCTTTTGAGAGTCACCTCTGAATCAGTTATCTGTATATAGTCATACCACTGATTTTGTCAGAGCAAAGATCAATATTAATAAAAAGCTGGAAAAATTAGAAAAATATATGACAAATAATTGAAATAACTTATTCCTGAATTATTTAAACAAGTAATTGACAATGAAAATGGGAAATGGAGAACAGAAAATACATCAACACTGATTATGATAATTTTATACAGAAGTTAACTAATGTAAATCAGTTTCAACAATGAGAAGACCAAAAGAGCCCAGAAAGTACCTTATGCAGTAAACACTTAATTTCCCTGTCAAATAATGAGAAGAGGTGCTAAAAGGCAAGACCTGTTTAGAATATAAATTCCTTTGTAAAACCATACATGGAAGGATAGTGGATGATTTTGAACAATATTGATTAATAAAGCAAAATGAAACAGTAGAGAACAAAATCTATTTCAAGAAAGTGTGGCAAATGATCTAATTAAGCAAAGTTATCCCAAGGACATTTAAATATGAACGTGGAAAGAGGACAATAAACAGAAGAAAAATGGAAAAGATCTGCAAAGATTATTTTAATGACCTGTTTTCATCATCAAAATTAGCAGAGCCACCACATTTGGATTCTAACATTACATTTTCAAATGTGCTTATGGGAAGGTAGAAAAGGCCCTAAAGACAACAAAGATAAAAAAAGCAGCTAGATTAAACCAAGTGTAGATAAAGGAGATTCATGGTGGAGGTGATAAAATTATGAAAGTGTGGAGGGACTGATTCACAATGTAGCAGGAGAGAACATAAAAAATGAGACCAAAAAAATTAAACTAAGATGCTTACCTTCCCATCTATATAAGAACTTTATAAGACTCAACTATACACAAATTGAGAGCATTCATGATAACGTATTTGGAGGGAATAAGTGATCTTTCATCAATGATATTAAGGAGTAGACCACATCTTTAACATTGTATATATAACTGATTGAAAGATATAAGATCCAACTGTGCTTGTATGTTGATCATGATAAAAAAAAACATTTGAGAGCAAAATTCCACTTTAAAGGCTCTTTGAACAAGATATCTCTTATCCATACATCAAAATCATTCAATATGTCTGAAAGATATAACTGAAGGAATTATCCTGTTCAACCACTCTTTGATCTGGGGAATGTATGCTCTTTTTTGCATAGCACAGAACAGGGGCAAAAGACCTTAAGGAAATATCTGGTCATGTGACAAGGGCAAAAGCTGACAGGTAGACAGCCTGATTACTCTATAGTATCCTTGAGATGTGGGAGAAAAGTAGGAAAGGCCCCCAGTTTGTTGAGTTGTCTTGTGGTACACTTGTGGGAGGAAGAGGACAAGAGTCACACAGGAGAAGTAGGCGGGGATGGGTAGCAATTATTGGAGGGAACATCCAAATCTTTGTGATCATAAATGCCTTTGGCTATTTGAGTCTTTATGTTTCTGTATGTTATACTTATGTTCATGGGCTCCTGTGTGTATCTCTTATGCATTTTCCATGGCAGATGAAATAAAGGCTAATCTCATGCCCAATTCTTATACATTAAATTTCTGTGAGGGAGGTAGAGGCTCTATTACCCACATTTAGGAAAATCTAAATGTAGATTTATATCTAGCTTTATTTTGGAGATTTCTTCAGAATAAAAGTCCAAAATGGAGGCATGTATTCCAAAATGAAACCTGATCCTTGTAAGTATAGAATTCTTAGGTGACTGTGATCTATGAGTGACAATAAATGAATAAATACATAAACCACAGTCAGGAGTAGTTAGTGGTTTGGAATTCTGATCTTATATTTGCCATTTTAATTTGCTCTGTGAAATTGGGCATCTCATTGAACCTCTTTTTGTTTTTAGTTTCCTCATCAGTGAAATGGAGTTAATTACATTGACCTCCCCAACAGGGGTATTAGAAGAAATAGCTAATTAGTGAGTTCAAATCACTTTGAAAACCCAAGTGCTAAATAATGACATTCCATACCAGTATTGGATTGATTCCTGTGATTATATTTCTAAGACTTGCTCCTTATCTGTTTTAAAATTCACCAAGGATGGGCATATATTTCTTTGGCATCTTGGGAAGATAGTCATATGATCTGTTAAATCTTTAAATCATCTTTTGTTTCTTGAAAGTTTGCCTTTATTTCCCCATCTTTCACAGGCACTCCCATTCTTGGTTTTATTCTCTCAGAAAACTACATTATTTTCTATGCTTCTGATAAATAGAATGGACTTAAGGATAATGATCTTTTTTTTTGCCATTGATAGCTTCTACAATCCAAGTTTCTTTCTTTTTCACTCATAAAAAAGATTTTCTTGCCCCTTATTTACCTGTGTTCAACCAGTGAATCTGTCTTTCTAGTCATGAGATCTGGAATTGAGAACAGTATTTTAGATTTATTGTCCCATGAGCTTTTTCACATGACCAGTGTGGTACATAGCAAACACTATATAAGCCTTAGTTATTTATAATAATAATAATGATTAATAATATTACTGGAGGGGTGGCTATCAGGTGACAGATTTTTCCCACCATCAGTTACTAAGACATGTACTAAGGCGATACTGATACTGATACTGATACCAGGTTAGTGAGTATCCACATTGATAAGTGACAGGTCTTTGAAGGATGAAACTTTCAATTCTGCAATTCAACCCAATTCAAAAATAATTTAAGTACCTATAATTTTCAAGGCACTATATTATTCAAGTCACAAAGATAAATATAAGTACTACATAGGTCCTGCTCTCAAGGAGTTTATGATCAGATGGGGACAAGACAAAGATACAAATAACTTTGTTGTTTAGTAGGCTTACTCCTTCTTACTCTTTTCTAGATCAAAGGTCTAGAAAAAAATAGTTAAGACTAGATCCAGTATTGGTCCCCTGAATCTTCCCCACTACCTTGGATAGCTGGTTGTTTGGTCTTTAGGGTTTGCTATTTAAATTATCTCATTTTACTTTCAATCCACCAGATATTAATCTCTAACACAAACTAAATTAATTCTGTGATTTTTCATAAAATGTTAAAAATAAAAGCTTGATCAAAGTCAAGACATGGGTCTTTAATGGGTCCCCTTCATCTATTAATTACACGACTGTTACAAAAATAATCCAGGGTAGTTCAGCAAGGCTTGTTCTTTTAAATAACAAACTCACTTCCCTGGCTTCCTTAAAGTCCCAACTAAAATCCCACCTTCTACAAGAAGCCTTTCCCAACCCCTCTTAATTCTCTTATCTTCTTTCTGCCAATTATTTTCTATTTATTCTGCATATAGTTTGTTTGCAAATGTTTGTTTATTTGTTTTCCCCATTTGATTGTGAGCTCCTTGAGGGCAGAGACTATCTTTTGCCTTACTTTATATCTCCAGTGCTTAGCACAGCACCTGGCACATAGTAGGTCTTAATAAAAACTTATTGACTGTGAGACCAGGCTGCTTCTTGCTCCTGCTTTTATTATTATTTGAATCTCTAGAAAGTTTCTTCTCCTTGTGTTAATATTTGTTCCCTAATTTTGCCAGGGAGTTGATGTCAGATTTGGGTCTTAGGAAAAATAATTTTTAGGCTCATAAGTTGTATGTTCCATCCATCCCTTAGCCCAACTCTGCCCTTCCTTTTGGAAGATCACTGGTTGGTTTTTTTTTTTTTTTTTTAACACTTTCTCCAGGTTCCCATGATTCAGTCTTAATTGGCAATGGAAAGCTCTCTAGCTCCTGAATAGTGATCAGGATTACAATCCACCCTGCTGAGAAAAGCAGCAAGTACTTCTAAATTCAGGGTCTATGTGGATACTATCCATATAGAGATGACCTTGTGTTATCTTTATGGACTTGGTTTCCTTATTGGCAATCTGGGGATGGGAATGACAAACTAATAAAGGGATCGTAGAGCATATGGATGAATGTCAAGGGCAATAGAAACATTTAATTTCATTTATTTAATAGTAGTGGGATGACCACGTGGATGTTGCTATAGAAACCCTAACTCTTGAATTCCCTGACACTTGTGTATGTTGTTTTCAGATGAGGCTTTAAATTTAATTTCTGAGATTTAAAAAGAAAGGGAGAAAAAAAGAACAAAAAGTAGTGCCTGATGCCTCTGTCTCCTTGATCACAATTTTCTCTTGTACATAAATCTGTGATCCTTTCACCATACCATTCTTCCCCTCCTTCATCCCCTCAGGGCCCCCAGTCCTCCAAATGTCCTTTGGGATAATCTTATAGCAGATCCCTTTTCCTTTTTTAAAGGCCACATGCACCAGTATATCCTCACACATATTTATTTCTGTTCAATTTCCAGCCCAAGCGTTAGAACGGTCAAATGCCCACAGATCAGAGAGCTTGACCCCGAGAGAAAGAGATTAGAACTGACAGGATTTCCATAGCTGATGGAGATTTGTGATGGCAGGTCAGGTGTAGCAGGTGAGATCAAGGCAGAGTTGGGTAAGCTTCATTTATGGAGCCACAGAGGAAGGGTTAGCAGCTCAGGAGGGAAAAAGCAGGCCTTTCAGTGGGGAAAAAGGACAAATGAGTTTCTAAAGCTTTACTCTGGTATTGTAAAGATCTATTGCCAGAGGCCCTTTTCAAGGACACTGTACAATTTTTTTTTTCTCCTTTTCTTGTTTATGTCAAGCTTTGGTCAAGTGGGAATTTCTGTGTGCGTGTGTGTGTGTGTGTGTGTGTGTATGAAGATACAGTTTAGATCTGGAAAAATTCAACATTATGTTTGTTGTGTTTTTGGTAAAGGGCAGAAGGTGCTGTGGAAACTTTACACTAATGGCAATGCAGTATTGGATTACAAACTAAGTTTAGTCCCACTGTTCTAGCTAACCTGTGTAAGCTGTGTCCTGCAGAGCTGCAATTTACCATGGCTATCATACATTTTCCTGACTGGCGTGTCCGGCACACAAATCCTTGGGTCAAGGATGTCTTAGCCCCCCAGCAGATGTGGCACTGAGTACCTGTTCTTTTGACGTTGTTACAAAAAATGAGAATAACTCAATCCATCCACACCCCCACCAAATTATTTGGTAAAAAGTCGTTCCCTTTCCACACCTTTTCCATCCTCTGACTAGTCATCTTTGGACCAACCTGAAGAATTCTGTATAAAAAGAGTTTGTGGGGAGAAAGTAATTAATGGCTGAAATAACAGTTGGGGATCAGGAAGCTCTCCTCAGCCTGAAGTATAGCAATCCTACTCTGGTGCTACAATAGGGGCTTAGTGTACAAGATTAAACAGTTATCAGTTTGCTAATAACTCCCTGGCAGGCCACCAGATGATCATATGGCCTGGAGAATACCAGTAGATCATATGCAAATATTGCCTGCATATTCATCAAGACACCACATGGACAGTGTAAGCTGCTTTAATTATCTTTCAAGGAGAAGCAGCCGCCTCTGGCACATACACACGCCTGCCTCCGTTGGCGTGCTGTTGCTTGAACTAATATGGAAATTACTTGAAAGGAAAAAATATTAAGGAGAAGTGGTATCTGTCCTTGCATTCGGCATTCTCTTTAGCAACTAGCAGTTGAATTTTGATTTTCATTTTGCATGTTAAAAAACAATTCCCATCCCCAAATCCAAAATACCCAATGACACTAACAACTCTCGGATGGAGATTCAGAGCTATTTAACCCTTTAGTTTGCACTGGGAAACAAAGTCCTTTTCCAAAAAAAAAAAGTCCAAAGGATGTTATAATAATAATAATAATGTAATAACTAGCATTAAAGCTTGCAAAGGACTTTTATATGTATCATCTCATTGGAGTATCACAAAAACCCTGTGGGGTAGGTATCATAAGCACTGTAAATTCCATTTTACAGATGAGGAAATAGAGGTGAAGTGCCCTGCCCCTATTTACATAACTAATAAGTGAAATGAGTAGTATGCATGGAATGTTTCAGCAATGGGTGGGGGTGGGGTTAGGGTAATGCAGATGATGAATTATTCTTAGATCATAGATAGGCAGTCTGTGGTGCTGGCAAGAGCACTGGATTTGATGTTAGAAGACTTTGGTTTTGTGACTTAGGAGCTGTGAGACCTCCGGCAAATCACAACTTCTTGGGGTTTGAGTTCCTTATCTGTAAAATAAGGGGGCTGGACTAGATGATCTCTTATATTTTTCCAGCTCTAAATCCTAAGATCCTAAATCCTTAATTGTAGACAGGGATATTATAATAATAGTTCACAAAAAATAATAGTTTGCATTCATATAGACAGCTAGGCAATACAGTGGATAGATCTTTGGATCTGGAATTAGGAAGATCCGAGTTCACATTCTACTTCAGTCACTTGCTAGCTGTGTGATCCTGGACAAGTGATTTAACTGCTATCTTCCTCAGTTTCCTCAACTGTAAAATGGGAATCATAATGGAGCCTACCTCAGAAGGTTGTTGTGAGAATAAAATGAGATGATATTTGTAAAGCTTCACAAAGTGCTTTGAATATGTTAGTTTATTTGATACAAGAGCCCTGTAGGAAGGTGCTATTATTACCCCCATTTTATGGATGAGGAAACTGAGACTCATAAGAGTTAAGTGACCAGCCTAGAGTCACACAGCTAGTGTCTTACATAAGACATCCTTGACAAGTTAATATTCAATTCTGTTCAATTCAACAAGCATTTTAAAAGTGTCTGTTCTATGAAAGGTGCTATACTAGGTTTGAAGATATAAAAAAATACTCCCTGACTCCCCAAATAATAATATCTAGCGTTTATATAGTGCCTACTATGTACCAGGCACTATAAGTACTTTACAAAAATTATCTCACTTGCTCCTCACAACAACTCTGGGAGGTATTATTATTATTATTTTTTATTATCCCCATTTTTATCCCCATTTTACAGTTGAGGAAATTGAGGCTGAGAGAGGTTAAGAGATTTACTCAAGATCACACAGCTAGTAACTGTCTGAGGTGAAATTTGAACTCAGGTCTTTCTGACTTCTGGCCTAGTTCTGGATCCATTGCTGCCCAAAGAACTTAAGATTCTACATGAAGGAATGAAGTACCTAGAAACAGTAAGTATCATTATCCTGAAGAAGGAGGAACATAGGCTCATGGAGTTAGAGCTGAAAGGGACCCAAGAGGCCAGTTGGTCCAAGCTCCTCCTTTTTACAAATGAGAGAGGTTAAGAGACTTGCCCAAGGTCACACTGCTAGTTAGATGTGCGATGTAGTATTGGAAGCCAGTTCTGCCTGATTCGAATTGTTTATTTGAGAAGTAACACCAGGGATGGGGAACCTGCGGCCCCGAGAGTGCGTTGAACTTGAGGACCTAGAGGGCTACATGTAGCCTCGAGGTCGCAGGTTCCCCATTCCTGAGTAACACTTTTAGCATCCCAGCATAGGAAGAAACAATATTTTTGTACAACATTCAACACATTACAGTGGATCACTATTGCAGTCACGTCGGTTTAATAAAAAAGAAAACAAATAATGAGTTAGGAAAGATTTTTATCTGGCTCAGAAAACATTCCCCACTCCATCCTTCAACTATCATAATTATAAAAGCAAAAGATGGGGTAAAAAACCAAACATCCAAAATCCCAAACTAGTTTGTTTAAGGGCTTCCGTTACAGACTTTGGGCAACAGAGAGCGCTCACGTCCCACCAAATACTCCAGCGGCAGCTACTTGAGGATGCGAATCAGACGCGGTTCGGTTTGACAAATCTGCAAGGTGGTTCCCCTCCCCCGCCCCCCTTTATCAACTCGTCCATTTCGTCTTGTGAGTACAGATGCGCTGTATTTAGGTTGATAAGCAACGCGTCACTAATGGCAATGATCTTTCTTGCAGCTCCTTTGGCGGAATGCAAATGTAGCTGAAGGTGTGTGTCATGTGTGTTGTGTAGTTTCACTTAGAGGATAGATACCTTGGGCGTGTACCTGCCTCCATAAGGCCCTCTTTTGATTTGATCTCTTTCTCATTAGAAGAAGAAACGTACTGGAAACTTCCACTCAACCGTGGAAATCTTCATTTTGACTCCATTAGACTGTGAGCTACTTGAAGGCAGGGACTTTTTTTTTTGGCTTTTCTTTGTATCCCCATTGCTTAGCACAGTGCCGGGCACCTAGTAGGCGCTTAATAGATGTTTGCTGACTTGACTTCTTATCTTGCTTAGGTGGCTGTGAAAGATTCCCACTCAGAGACTTCGGGGATTGAGGGCTGCAAGGCTTTTACCCTCCACCTGGAGCATGACACCTGCCTTCCCCCTCCCACCCTTACCCCACCTCAGGGCCTTATCCCGAACCCGGAGGGGAAGCAAGCTGTTAGGCACGAGCTCTGGCTGACCCTTTTGCTCCCCCGGCCCATCCCTCAGTCCTAATCTCCAGGCGCACGGATGCCATTACACAACACGTGATCCGGGAACACAGCAGACCCAGCGAGAGGCGTCTAGCGGTGTGTTAATTAAAGGTCACAACAAAACAGACCTGCCAGCTCACCAGAAGAAATGTCGCTCTCAGGAAATTAAAAATGACACCCCAGAGCAGCCACGTGTGGAGGCCCGGCATATGCCAGCATCCTGCCCTCAGGGGCACCTGCGCCGGGGGAGAGCCGAGAGGGAGGGGAGGGCAGAGAATTGGAACCCTTGACACGCCACGTGTATGGGGAGGGGGACTGTTTGTAGGTGTCTTGGGGCCAAGGCTTCCAGAGTTTCCATTAAGGGGGTTTCTCCAGCGGGCCCCAAGTGTCACCTGCCCATACCTTGGCTAATTTAGCTCGGGGTGAGGGGCGAGGGAGGCGGGGAGGTGCGTTCCCTGTGCCGGTCCTTGGGGATGGGGTGCAGAGCTGGAGGCAAAGGAGATGAACAGTAGGAACCACCATCCGAGGCTTAAACCGAACAATTTTTAGGGAAATCCACCCTTTTCACTAGGTTTGTGGCGAGAGAACAAAGGGCGGGCGGGGAGGGCCGGGCAGGTCCGTGGCCCAGTATTTTTTGCAAGCCCTGGTTTTAAAGGTAAAAATCGAAAGCCGGTTAAGGGGAAAGGGCAGGAGAGAAGAGGTGGGGAAGAGGCAGCAGTGCCTGCGGCCGCGGGGGTCGAGCCTCCCCGCCGTCGGCTGCAGCTTGACGCTGGAGACGTGGTTTCCTTAACACTTTCGAATCACTCCCCAGTAACTTCCCGAAAAGGGACGCGTTAGACTTCCCTTCCTCCCCCCTTCTCTCCTCTGACTCCTTCTTAAAGGAACAAACAAACAAACCAACCAGCCCCAGCAGATCTCAATGTCACTCTGGAGTGCTGCAAAATAAAATGGATCCGCGCCGCTGCTGCTGCTACAACAGCAGCTGCAGCAGCGGCAGCACATGCCTTTCCCGGGACTGCAGTGAAGTGTTCTCTGAGGCTCTCTAGGCTTTGCGTACACATGCTCCGCAGCTCCTCCGCTGACCGGGGAACGTTCCTATAGCCAGAACCTCCTCGCTAAACTGTCAGGCACAAATGGGGAGAAGGATATTGGCTCCAGGAGTCTCCGAAGCTCCTCCCCAACGCTGGATCCTTATATTTTTGGAGGATTTCTTTTAACTCAGTTGCAAACCTTGCTGAAGGAAACAAGTTACCACAACACCACTCAGCAGAGGGAGGGAGAAGTCCCTGCTTCGAGGCGAGGCAGAACCTCTCTGCTTTTTACCTTTTCTGCAGCTACCCAGTGTGCGCGTACGTGTGTGTTGTGCATATGTGCATTGATTTTTTTTTTTTAAATTTCAATTGCGGAGGAAAACTGTATTTGCGGAGCCAGGAGAAATGCTAATTATCTGGATGTTACCGGTTCTGGGAAAATAAGGAGTATAAGTGAAGGAAACCGAAGACAACGAGGGGAAAAATGATTTGAAGAGAAAGGGGGAAAGAATATAAAGCACCCATCCCAGCTTTGGCTGAAAATTGGTGGTATCACTTCTGAGGCCAATTACCGTTCATTTCATTTGGTTATTTTTTTCAATGAAGAAACCTCGAATTTAGGGCAGAGCATGCATACATCTCCATACAATCGGTGAACCTTTTTCTGGGTTTGAAGATTTTCTCTTTTGATGTAACATTGGTGGAACATTTTAGACAGTCTTTTTTTTTTTTTTTTTTTGTCAAAGTCACCATGAATTCTGTGGCTGGGAATAAAGAGAGGATCGCAGTCACAACCAGGAGCAGAAAATACGGGGTAAGTTGTCCGCAATAACGTGCAGAGACGCTTTAGAACCATCTGCGCCGAGGGTTTTAAAATATCCCCCTGTTCTGTCGCTGACTCTCTGTAACCTGACATGTAACAAATGATACAAACAGGTTAACCTTATTAAGCTGCATGTTAACATCCTAAGCGTCCCTGCTTTCCCTTTTTCTGATACGGCAGCAGAAGGATCTCTGTGTGCAGTTCAGCTAAGGGAGTCCAGTATAAATGAGTGGGCAAGAGCAAGCCTAACTGCATGTCTGGAAGGGTATGAGAAGCCCTCTCCTTCCTGCATGATTTTAAAAGCGTCCCTCCTCCCTATAACTTTTGCAGCATTGCTGCATATTTCAGCAGAGTTGAACTAAATTTCGGTGTTTTGGGATTTCTCTGATGTTCCTCTAATCATTTCCCTCCCGCGGTATTAGCCTTTGACTTAAACTTAGGACTAACTGGGAACCTTGACGCTTTAGCTTGAATGAATCAAATCGAGTAGGGTTAAGTCCTAAGTTCCCTTATTTGGGGTTTCTTCAAGACAGGGGCTCCTGGGATCTCACGCGTGGGTGCTTGTCCCTGGGTGGGGGAGGTGCACAGAGGGGACCCGGCTAAGCGAGATACTCTGGACTGCTGTAAAATGGGCGGCGGCGCGGAAATTTCTTCATTACCTAAGTCATTTTATGCCCCTGTTCGTGGCTTTCCACGCCCCATCCAAGGTGTTTACAGACGCCCGGTGTAACCTGGTACTTGGGTGCAGGTCTCTCAGGTAGGCTGCACACTGGCTGTCTGCATTTACTTAAGGACAATTAAAGAGATTTGATGGAGGGAGCATTTGGCCGCGAGCAGCAGCGGTGCCTGAACTTGAAACGATCCTGAGAAGCATACATCCACGTACACGCGTGCACACACACACACACACACACATATACACACACACACACACATACACACACACAGCCACAGCCACGCACGCCGGAGCGAACTGTCCATGCATCCGCTTAAACCCCGCGTCTCTACCCCTCTCCAGGTGAACGAAGTCTGCTCCCCTACCAAGACCGCCGCCCCCTTCTCCCCCGAAAGCTGGTACAGGAAAGCCTATGAAGAGTCCCGGGCAGGGAGCCGGCCTAACCCCGAGGGTGCCGGCTCAGCGCTCGGCTCGTCGGGTACCCCGTCCCCTGGCTCAGGCACCTCGTCCCCGAGTTCGTTTACGGGCTCCCCGGGACCTGCCTCCCCTGGCATCGGCACCAGCTCGCCTGGTTCTCTGGGCGGCTCGCCAGGCTTTGGCACAGGTTCCCCAGGCTCGGGCAGCGGGGGCGGCTCCTCTCCAGGCTCGGACCGCGGCGTCTGGTGCGAGAACTGCAATGCCCGCCTGGTGGAGCTGAAGAGACAGATTCTAAAGCTGCTTCTCCCGGGCCCCTTTTCCAGCAAGGTAAGGCCGGCCCCTGTCAGGGAGAGCTGGGGTTGGGGGGAGGGGAAGAGGGAGCCAGCCTGTGGAGAAATAGGGAGAATATGCAGAGGGGAGGAGCTCAGGGGGCGAGAGGGGCTGGGCACGAACCTGAGTCCCTTGGGCATCCCGAGGCATTTCCTCTGGGTACGGTTCTCAGAGGGCAGCCCCTGAATGCTTGTCCTCCAGTCGCCGGGCAGTTTCTAACCTATTTTATAAGCGCTGGTAGCGAGCAACTCCACAGCCGTTCTGCTACGTTTTCACCTAAGCGCTGGCTTGGTTTGCCCAGGAGAGCTGAACTTAACTATCCCAGAGGGATATTCCTAGTCTGGGGTTCTCAGACCCGGGGATGCTCTTGGTGCTGCATTCCCCCCCCCCCCCCCGATTTTGTAAATTCCTCCCTCCCAGACCTTATATCCTTCTATACCTTTCTCTCAGTTCCTCCTTTTTGCCCGTAGTCATGCATTGCTAGCAGACACAACAACAATATCTATTCTGTCAGGATGTTTGACAGACTTTGGAATATGCTGATGGCACTTCCTCTCATCCTTTCTTTTTCTCATCCCCACGTTGCCGCGAGACCCTAGGCTTTTTTTTTCGTCTTTCAAATTCGGAGTCAGGTTTCTTTCCTCCACCCGTGTTCCTTGAAGATCTAAAACAAACAAACAAACCAACCTGCCAAGGCTGTGAAAGCAAATATCAGTTAAGTATCGGTGTTTCTCTTTGCCAGTTAATATCCTTCTCCCAGAATCTTACATCCTGAAGTTAGTTGTTTATTTGTTTTTAATAGCGTTGTATTGTGCAGAAAGATTAAGGGGAACAGCCCAGAAGAGGCGTCCTAGGGCTCCAGAACTGATTGAGTGTTAATACACATTGGGTTCTGCCATAGCAACCTCACAGTGGTGGTGTGTAGTGAATGGCCAACAGGGCTCTGAGAATGTAACACAATGCAATCGTGTTTGCCCTGTTGGGTCCAAGTACTATCAAATGATAATATTTACTCTCCCCCTTCAAAGAGTTTTCTTGGGTGTTTGGGGCAGAGAGGTGTCAAGAAAAAGAAGAAATTGCTCTCGAGGATTTTCTGATGCTGTTTATTCAGAGGCGTTTCCCAGTTTTTATTTCTGTGACTTTTGGAATGGAGTATTTGTGATCCTGTAAAGGAGAGTGAGGGAGTAACTATCTGAATGCTTAGCTTGTTTGTATACAAACACCAACAAAGGTGGTAAAATTCTGAATGTTGGAAATCACCATCAGGAGAATTGTTTTCAAGATTTGCAGAATTTAGCTCAGAAATAATAATTAACTCTTGAATTGTTGTCAGAATGTTATATTTTAATGGAGGACAATGGAAGAGGATTTCAAACACCATTCATAGTCACATAATAAAATTAGTCAGCAAACTAAAAATAAATTCTAATGTATTTAAAAGGCTGTTTTGCCCATTAATTTTAGGTTTGCCAGAATAGTGCTATCTGATAAAAGGTTGTGTGGTACCTTGAGACATTAAATGTTATATTTGGAAGCCATAATTAGTTTCAGCAATACCAGATCCCTTTAGGCCATTCCCAAGGATGCCTTTTTTATAGAATGGGTCCTGTATGCTACTCTTTAAGGGTTATAATTAGTGTAATGGTAAATCAGAATGAACATGTACTGTTTTCAGGAAAAAAAAAGGGGGGGGAGGGGAATAAAGCCAACAGAAGAAACTGGGTTCAAATTTCATGTCTCTACTTACTACTCTTGTGATCTTGGAAAAGTCATTTAAACTTCCTCATCTGTAAAGTGAGAGTATTGGACTATGTGTTGGACCAGAGCACCACTAAGGTCTATGATGACCATCTACAATAAGAATATTGTTCCTACAATTAGAAGGAACAAAGGATGGAAATAAAATGCATCTGTTGAGTTTTATGGGTGGATTTTTATTATTATTGAAGAATGGCTGACATTTAAATTGAGCTTTCAGGTTTGGAAAGTGCTGTAGGTACTTTTCCATTTGATCCTTGTAGCAGCCTTGTGAGGTAGGAGCTGTTATGCCCATTTTACATATAAAGAAACTGAGAAATTAAGTGACTGGTACCTGGTCATATAGCTAGGAAGTATCTAAGGCAGAATTTGAAGTCTTCCTGACTACTGGTCCAGAGCTCTACTCACTGCACCATTGTGCCTATCCAAGCAATTGAAGCAGGCTGGAAATTTCATCTGTGTTCTAGTAAGAGTCAGCCCAAAATATTTGTCAGTTTTTATTTATATTATGAAATACAAGGAACTTAGCAAAACTGATTACTTTGCCAGAGAGAAATGAATGTTCCCAAAACAGCATTATAGCAGGCATGAATCAACTTTCCATACGATCTTGCAGTGATCCAGGCAGGTCAAGAAATGCTTTCATTCTTAGGCAGTAGTCAGAAGGTATCACTTTAAATGTACACATGAATATTACATAATGCCACACTTGACTGCTATGTAAGTAGCCTGCGTTTTATATGTGGAGCTATGCAGTGAAGCATGACTTTTAGTGCAGGAAAATGTACAATACTTAACCAGGAACAAGGATGCTTTTGATTAGCTCATTGTTAGCAATGAGGTATATGTGTGGATTCTCAATTTTTAACTACATGTATTTCTTCTCAACATCAACAGCTGGAATAATGATTCAAGATTTTTGTGTTTTATTTAGGAAAGAAAAATTTTGGTGGTTGCACCCTCAGATTAACTATAATTACTGTTCTGTCTTTAAAATTTACAGTCATTTTAACCAATTAAATGCCATGTTCTCTGCTGCAACAAGGGCCATATGGCTTTAAAATCAATCCTTTCTTCTTCTAGCTGCATTTATGAGCAAACTGTGTACCTCTGTGGCCCTTGGGCACAGGAGGAGTTAAGTTTCATAAGAACAAGAGGCGTCATTGTGACTCAACCATGTAGAGTTTGAACATTGAAGAGAGAAAAGTGATTTTGGGTGTAATTAGCAAAAATGACCATTTTGATTGATACCAGAATGTACTCAGGTTTTTTAGCACTACTAGGTGATTCTGTGGACAGGTCAAAATCCTTAATGGGAAAGGCAAGATTAGAAGTCATGTTATCTAAAGACAGGTTTGCTTTTTCTTAGCCCTTTCTCTCCTCCCATGGAAGAAAACAATTCTGCCCTCTCTGTGCCCAAGTTATCCTGTTTGTAAAACCATGGAATTCATGCAAACAGTAGCATGTTGTAGATTTTTTTTTTTTCAGATGACAATTTGCAAAGTGCTTTAGGTTTCTTTTTCTTAATAGAAATGTGCTGTGTGAGGTCCAGTTGTAGGCAAGAGTTAAGTAGGCAAGAGGCTGATAGCTTTTATGCCTCACCAGGTTTCTGGTTTCTATTCAAAGTAATGGTGGTTTCTATAGCTCACCCTTTGTCCCCTAAGCACTTTCTAGATATAGTACTGCTTCATGAATCCTCACATAATTCCTTTGGGATAGGTAGCAAATGTTATTGAATTACATTTATTTGATGGATGAGCAAGTTGGTCAAAGAGATTCAAAGTCTCTTGCTGAAGAATTCATACCTAGATCTCCAATCTCCTCAGTATTCTCTGGTGGTAAGTTTGGTCAGAGGACACAGAGGTACTCTAAAAGCCTAAAGGGGTCAACAAGCACTTTGAACCCAGGACTCATGCAAGAACTGGGCTCCTTGGAAGATAGTGGCACTAATAACAATAATAACAGTAACAGTAATAATTGACATTTATATAGCACTTACTATGTGCAATTATTATATCTCATCTGATCCTCACAATAACCCTGGGAAGGAGGTTGCTATTATTATCCCCATTTTGCAGATAAGGAAGCTGAGGCTGAAAGTGACAGGTCTGCTACATCACCTAGCCTCACATTCAAAATTCAGTTCTTGATGTGCATTTCCCATTAGTTCCCAAATGCTACGTCTCAGGTCTCTGTCAAAGGTGAACTTAAAAGAACTTATAAGTCTCAAGTATCACTATAATAATAGCTGTGAGGCACTTTGGGGCACCTAGGTGTCAAAATGGGTAGAGGGCTGGTTCTGGAGTCTGGAAGATTCATCTTCCAGAGTTCAAATCTGACCTCAGAAACTTAATAGCTGTGTGACCCTGGACAAGTCAGTTAACCCTGTTTGCCTCAGATTCCTCATCTGTAAAATGAGCTGGAGAAGGAAATGGCAAAACTACTCAAGTATCTTTGCCAGGAAAACCCCACATGGGGTCTTGAAGAGTTGGATATGACTGAACAACAATAACATAGAGCACTTTACATCATCTCATTTGATTCTCATGGCAGCTGTGGGGTAGATGCCTTACATCTTCTCATCCTTGTTTTGCTGATGAGAAAATGACTAGTGCCTACTTCAGAGTTGTGAGGATCAAATGATATAATATTTGTAAAACAATGCCTGGCACATAGTAGACCCTACTAAAAAATACTTCTTCCCCATATTTTACAGGTAAGGAAATGAAAGTTTAGAGAGCAATTGGTGACTTGCCATTTGTCAATATCTAGTGGCAACGGCAGAATTTCTGAATCATCTAGTCCTTTTCCTACTCTTATGGCTCCACTAGAGATATGCATAGTAGGGAGGCCACATTTGTGATACAAATAAACATGTGTTACTCTGTCACTGAACCTTTTCTGGTATAGAAGGCAAAGCAGCCAGAGATAGGCAGCATGACCTAGTGGGCAGAACATGGGGGTTGGAGTTAGTAAGAATTGGGTTTGAATCTTGCCTTGACTCTTCTTACCTTTTGTTATTTTGGGCAAGTCATTCAACTTTTCTCAGTCTCAGTTACCTCATCTGTAAAATGGGGATAATAATACCAGGCACACCTACTCACTTCAGAATTATTTGGTTCAAAAGAGATAGTAATGAATATTTTTAAAAAGCCCCGATAAATCAAACTTTTCAAAGATCCTAGCTCTGTTCCTGTGTGAACTTGGGCAATCAATCAATAAGCGTTTTGTGAATGCCTGCAATGTGTCAGCCTCCATGCTAAGTACCAGGGATATAATTATAAAAGTGAGATATTTGCTTTCAAGGAGTTTACTTTCTACTCTGGGGAGATGTTTGTAAATATGTAAATATGATACATATGTATGTGTAGGCACAGTATGTATTCATCCCTCCAAAAACACTCTGTATATGCATATAAAATTAATTTTTTCACTTTTTATTTTGGAGAAGCATTAACAAATTAGAAAGGTGTCTTGAAGGTGGTGCCTGAACTGAGCTTTGAAGAGAGGTAAGAGGGAAGAAGGAGAGCCTTTCAAACTTAGGGGAGAGCCTAGGCAAAGACACAGGCCTAGGAGATATAAGGTTGTATGGAAGGAAGAGCAAATAGGCCAGTCTGGCTGGAGCATAGAATGCAGCAAAAGGAATAATGTGTAATCAGCCTGGAAAGATAGTTTGGAACCAGATTTTTGAAGATCATTAAATTTCAAACTGAGAAGTTTACATTTTATCCTAAAGACAGTGTGAAACCACTAAAGCTTCTTGAGGGAGAGTGACATGTTTAGATCAGCACTTTAGAAATTTCAGTTTAGAAGCTATGAGAGTCATTAATATTTCTTCATTTTTATTTTATATTTTTTGGCTAGGCAAGGGGGTTAAGTGACTTGCCCAAGGTCACACAGCTAGTAAGTGTTAAGTGTCTGAGACTGGCTTTGAACTTAGATCCCCCTGACTCTAGGGCCGGTGCTCTATCCACTACGCCACCTAGCTGCCCCCTATTAATATTTCTTTAAAAGTTTTATTTTTTAAACTAATAAAGCATTTATCTTCTCTCTTTTCAAACTCCACCTCCCCCAAAAAAGAAAAAACAAAATCTTTGTAACAAATGTGTGTGGTCAAAACAAATTTCCAAATCGGCCATGTGCAAAAATGTATCGTATTCTACATCTTGAGTCCATCACCTCTTTGTTAGGAGGTAGATTGCATGTTTCAGCATTGGTCTTCTGGAATTCTGGTTGGTCATTGGATTGATCAGAGTTCTTTAAGTGTTTCGATGTTTGCTTTTATAATGTTGTTGGTAGTTGCACAAATTGTTCTCTTGGTTCTGTTCACCTCATTCTGCATCAGTTTATACAGTTCTTCCCTGGTTTCTCTACATTCATCTCTTTCACAATTTCTTGCTGTATAATAATGTTCCATTACGTTCATATAATGTATTTTTTTAGCCACAAACCTCATGTTTCATTATAGACATGAATTTCCTATTCTCATTGCTTATCACAGATATGATGTTCTATTTCATAATTTTCCCCACAAGCTGAATCAGCATATACTTAGACATCTATGGTCTATAATTTACTGCAACTATAAACGTTACTAGATTGTCTTTGAGAGTTTGCTGTGGCTGAAGAATTCTCTACACCATGACCAACTTGATGATGAACTTCTCCAGTCAATAAACATTTATTAAATGCCTACTATGTGCCAGGTACTGTGCCAAGCACAGGGGATACAAAAAAAGGCAAAAAATAGTCCTTGCCCACAAGGAGCTTACAATCTAACGGGAGAAGACAATGCACAAAAAGGAAGCTGAAAAAAAAATCCCAGCAGGTTGCAGGGGTGGGGAAGGAGGAAGGTACCAGGCATAGGGCCATGATGGAGAATCCAGAGGAGTGAAGCTAGGTAGGAAATTTTAGGTAGGCTATTTGTGGTCATAGGGGACATCCATAGGCATGTCTTGGATCCTTTTTAGCTTGATAAGAGTCAAATTCCTAAAGGTAGTCAGGCCCCAAGGCAGCTTCTTCATGAACACTTTTGGCATAGTCTTCAAGGACCTCTCACCTCTCCATCTCCTCCAAACCATGTTAAGGCATTGGAGTAGGATTTTAGTGGTACCCTTCTATGTTGGGAGTTTTAGGCATCTACATGCACATATGCTCACAGGTGACTTTTTTTCAGAGTTCCCTGCTGCTTACTATGTTTTGGGAAGAAATTGCTTTTTTTAGGGTCACTAGTGACCTCCTAATTGCTCAATCCAGTGAACTTTTTATTAGCTTAATCTCTGCCTCCGACATCTTTGCAACCTTGATACTGTTGCCTATTTCTGGGTATCTTTTTCTCCCTTGGCTCTCATAACACTCAAATTTCCTGGTGAAAACTTGAATTAAAATTCTGACTCAGCCACATACTACCTGTGTGACCTTTCTGTGCCTCAGTTTTCTTATCTGTAAAATGGCTTCTAAGGTCCCTTCCAGCTCCAGATCTAAGTGCTTCTTGGTCCCTTTTTCTGCCTTGGCTCTTATAACAATGAATTCTCTTGGTTCTTGTCTTACCAATCTGACCACTTCTTTCCTGGTTCCCATTCTTCCTCTTACTTTCTAAATATGAAAAATATCAAAGACAAGTCCTACCCTTCTTTTCTTTGTAGACCCTCTCCCTTGATGATGTCATATCTACTCTTCTTGCTATTTTTATCACTTCTGTGTGGATGAATCTTAGATCTGTGTCTACAACCCATTCTTTTGAGCTCCAACTCCATGTTTCTAAGTGCCTATTAGACCCGTTCCCTCTAGGCGTACTTTAACCACACCAATCTCAACTTGTCCAAAACTGAAATCATCACCTTCTTATAAGACTGCTCTTCTTTCTCTTCCTGACCCCTCTATGTACATAGGGAATACCCTCCTCCATTTCTACCTGTTGAAATTCTACCCGTTGTTCAAGGTCCTGCTGAAATGCTACCTTCTCTGTGAAGACTTCCCAGATTCCTTCTCTCCCCTGTCCCCCAGAGGCAAAAGTGATTGGGTCCCTGCTTTCTCTCAGAACTTGTTTTTAAATTCTCTTATGCCCTTATCTTCTTCTGTGTGGTACTTGTGTACACGCTTTAGATGAACAACTATATTTAGCTAGTCAATGACTGGGTCATTGATTCGGAGCTGGACAGGACTTTGGATCTGGTCCAACCACCTCATTTTATGGATGAGAAAACTGGGGCTCAGAAAGGTTGTGTCTTGCCCAAAGTAACATGAGTGGCAAACAATGGGAAGGAAGGAAACAATCATTTATGAAAGATGGCAGGCACTGTGCACTTTACAAATATCTCATTTGACCCCCAAAACAACCCTGTGAAGTAGATGTTATTATGATTCCCATTTTGGCAGTTGAAGAAACTGAGGCAGACAAAAGTTAAGTGCCTTGCCCAGGGTCCCATAGCTAGGAAATAGGTGGGCCTGGATTTGAAGTTGGGTCTTCCTGATTCCAAGGCCTGGTGCTCTATCCATTTTGCAATCTAGCTGCCTTCTAGATCAGGAATTGACTCAAATCCAGTGCCCATTATAATATACTTCACTACCTCTAGTGGCAAGCTTCTTGAAGGCAGGGACTATACCATTCATCTGTGAATCTCTCATCACTGCTTTGCATTTTCTATTTGTTCAGTAAATGAATAATGTCTGCAATAATGACTTTCAATATTGCTCTGGATTTATCCTGCAAATTACTACTGACTCCAGGAGAGTTGTAAATAATGCTGATTTATTCTATCTCCTTTATCTGTTAAAGACCATTTGTTGAGAAACTTTAGGATCTGTAGCATCACATGGACTGGATATTCAGTTTCCTACTATAGGTGGATGCTTCAGGAGGGTGGGGTTAGATTATAGAAAATAAATGTATTCTGGTAAACCTTTTGGACTTTAAATGACAATGATTGTACAAGCACAGCCCCTTTTCACCTTGTAAATATGCTACAATCAGTGGCCATTCTCTCTCATTTTATAGATATGAAAATTAGGGCACAAGGTTAATATGTATATTTTTAAGATAATAGCCCTTCATGATACAGCAAAATAATTCTACAATCACAGATTCACAGTACAAAGGGACCTCAGAGGTCATAGTCTAATGCCTACCCAAACTCAAAATCCTATCTACCATATTCTTAGCTTCATGTCTCTGTTTAAAGACATCTAGTGAAGATAACTTACCCCGTATTGTACCATTTCATTTTTGGACAGCTCATCTTGTTGAGAAGTTTTTCTTTATGATGAACTCTGATTTCCAGAATCTCCTTTTTATGGACCATCTAGACCGTGTTGCTACTTGTGGCAAGTAAAGCTTCCACCAGATTTTTCTCCACCTCCAGTCTAGTGGGAGGAAGTCTTTCTACACTAAGCAATAATGCCTGAATTATGATCCTTCAGCTTTTCCTCTGGAAATGACAGAAATTGGGAATAATAAATCAATCATATTGGGGAAAATCAGGATCACTGAATCAAAGGCATGGAAGAAAAGATTAGGCTAGGATTCTGAGGAACTGAGGACCCAAGTTTAAGTCTGAACTTTGGGCCATTTGTGCTTCTTTTCTGATATCCCATCTCCAGTTAAAAAGCAAGGATATGGAAATCCTGATTTTTTTTCTCTGAAGTCACTTTACTAAACACCTAAAAGAGAAAGTGCATTCTAGGTGCTTATTAATATTGGAGATGTCATATCTGACAAATTCCCTTTAATCAATCCAGGAACAGATTTTTTTGTTTGTTTGTTTTTTTAAACCTGTTTTCACTTGTATGTTCTAAAATTACACTTGTTTTTTGTCTGAGATAATTGCAATTTAGTCTTTCCAATTTCAGAGCTATTCAGTAGTCAGAGGATTTGCTAACAAATAATATTAATAATGAAAAATCCCTGCAGCATTTAGCATAAAAATGTTATTGTTACCTTGTAGGAATTTTAGAAAACACTTCCAGTAGAGACAGGACAATAATGAGTCTTTGCTCCAGTCCTGAGCAAGTGGCAGAATAATAGAATGTCTATCTGGGCCTTTAATTTTCAAATAATCAGGACTAGTTTGTATAGAGACTTAATTCACTGCACAAAAACCCTAGGCCCCTAATAATTTCTTTTTCACTCATTGTAATTCCAATAGGATTATTGCATTAGATTTGTGACTTTTAAATGGCTGGGGGCAGTAATTTGTTGACATTTGGAAGGATTAGCTCCATTAAAGTTTAGGCAGTAATCACTGTCCTTGGATACTGCATCCCAGGTTATGGTAGTAAACCTTTTAATGCAGGCCATTGGCATCTTTCTACATTTCTCTTTCTCTCTCGTTCCTACCCTTGCTCCCATCTCCTTGAAATACTGCAATATTTTTCATTGTGGAACTGCAGGTGCTGTTAGCATCATTCATGAAGGCAGGAATTGGCTTAGTGTTATGGTGTGAGAAATTCAAGTACATTTTTTCCAAGAAAAGCAGCTGAAGGTCACCATCAGTCCAGCTGGCTCCATGGGAGACCCCTGATTGGGAAATAATATTATGATTATTCTCCCATTCCCACCCCCTCTCCTTCCAGATCACATGATAACCTTCCTTTGGGGCTGGTGGGTGGGGAGAGGAAGGTGAGGGCAAAAGTTATGTGAGGTTGTCATGATTCTAAGCTGCGCAGATTTCTCTGTTGGAATGTAATGGGCTGTGGGGTGGGAGAAGGAGGAGGAAAGAGGTCTTCTCATATTTGTATTCACTCAGTTGAGACTCTACTGTCAGCCCTTTCAGAACAGAAGACTGCCTGAGGGCTTTAGCCTGCCCTTTTCGAACAGGAGGGTAGTTAAGCTGAAAATTTCAGTGCAAAGTCAGCAGAGCTGCCACACTCCTCAGATCTTGTCCTTTCTCAGAGACTGCATTGGCCAGGGCCGGATGGGGTTGATGTTTCTTTTTCACAAATCTGATGCTAATTTTCTTCTAGCAACTATTCTGGTACTGAGCTGGTCATTGGTATTTCTGTTAACTCACAGGACTTCATTGTGATCTCTTAGTACCTTTTGGAGAAGTCCCCAGGTAGTATTCTCACCTGAGTTCTTGAAGAGGGAAGGAGTTGCATCTTAAAGCACGTTTGTGATTAATGTAGAGAGGCTTGTGTGTGCACATGTGTTGTGAACGGTGGGACCTTTCAGAGTAGATTGCTTTTAAAATATTTAGTGGATTAACAGCCATATAGTGACCCACCACACAGATTGACCCACCACATCACTGGCCATTTCTTCAAGACTTCTCCAAAGTTCATTTAAGAAGCCTTCCCTGGCAAACCTCAGCCAGTGTGCTCACTCCTTTGGTTTGTATTCTCTCAGCACTTACACAGTGATTGTACTCCATTATCCAGTATGCTCTTATCTTGTATTCTCTAATTATCTCATGTAAGTTTGTCTTGTCTGTCCAATTAGATTGAGCCTTGAAGGCAAGGACCCTGTCTTCTGCTGCGTATTCCCATTGTGCCTCATACAGTAGTATTATAAAGTCAGTAGGTGTTAGTAAATGCTTATTGAGTTAATTCATTAATTAAGTGCTGCTCAGGCTTTGAAATAAATAAATAGCTCAGATTTCTACAGTGCTTTAAGGTTTGCAAAGTGCTTTCCTTACAACGATCTGGTGAAGATGGTAGTAAAGATATTATCAAGTTTCCAGATGAGGAAATTGGGGTTCCAAGAAGTTAAGTCACACATTGTTTGAGATGAGGGTCAAACATTGGTCTCGTGACTCCTCCATATTTAGCACTTTCCCTACTGTACTGCCCTGCCTCTCACTTGCCTTCTAGCATGCCTATGAGTGGCATTTCTCTTTTGTAGATAAAGAAGCTGAGGAATAGCATAATTACACAGTTGGCTAAGTTACAAACAGCAGACCAGAACACAGCAGTCCGGACAGAGGACTGGGTTTAGAATCTGAGGCTCTGGATTTAAATCCTTACTCTGCTACTTTGATCCTCTGAATCTGTTTCCTCATCTGTAAAATAAGGGGGTCAGATTTGATCTCTAAGGTCCCTTCCAGCTCTAAAAGGTATGACTCATCATTTATGTCCTGGACCACATAGACCATATGTGTATCTAGTCAGTGCCTACCGTTGGGTTATTGAGTTTTCTACAGAATGACCACTTGTTCTGAATAAATATTTACTGAGAATCTACTATGGGCAAACACTATTAGGTACTGTGGGGCACCCAAAGATAAATAATATATAATAAAATAATAATACAATATACATAATAAATGGATCTTTGAGACCATCTAGCCAAACTCCCTAATTTTGCAGATAAAACTGTATTTATAACTCACACAAGGGCAGGTGTTCACATGGTGGTCAAAAGGAGCAATACAAGGACAGTCTCAAGGTCTCTCTGAAGAACTTTGGTATCAATTGTGAGAGATGGCAGACACTGGCACAAGACTGCCCAGTATAGTGTGGCTGCATCAAAGAAGGTGCTGTGTTTTATGAGTAGCTCAAAAGAAATATGAGATGCACAAATTTAGAGACATTTCCCTCCCAAGTGGTCACATAGACTATTTACACCTGACTCCTGGTAGAGCCTTCCAAGCTCGTATTGGTCTGATCAGCCACAGTGGGACACATTGTACCTTAACCTTGACATTGTAATGTTATTTTGGTCCTCTTTGAGGACGAAGGACAAACAACAATAATATATAACTGAATAATGCAACCCCAAAAGACAGAATTGATTTATGGTAAGAAGCATTTCAGCTAGATGTTAAGAACTTCCCAGTTATGATATTGTACAATAATGTATCATGATGCCAAAGGAAGTTGGTGAGCAAAGTCCTTTCTAAAGGTAGAGAGATAGTCACAATGAGCCTTTTAGATCCCTATGCATGTCTTATTATATGTTGAGTAAGATTCTGGATATCAGTACTGTAGTATAAGGAAACATGGAACTTAAAAGAAGACAGTAAAGCAAGCTAGCTTTATTATGGGGACATCCAATAAATAGATTGTTGTTTGTCCTTCGTTATTGAAGAGGACATTAGGAAGGTGATGTCTTGACTTGCAAGTGAATTGGATTTAAGTGAGGCAGGGCTCTGCAAAGTCATCAGCCTTATTCTCTACTCCTCATGAGGGTCCAGTGGCAAGGCATAGGTCAGGACGACTGGTGATGGGCCCTGGAAGCAATGGGAGACCTTGGCTTTTATAAGCTAAGGTCTTTCCCAGGTCTCAATTTGTCTAAGGCAGCACCTGTTCAGTGATTAAAAGCTAGGTAAGAATTGAGGCAACAGATGGCCTAGTTTACCTGCTCAAAAAAATCAGTTTGGGAGGGGAAGACCCTCAGGGCAGTCAGGAAGGATGAAGAAACCAGATCAGGTGAGCCTGGGCCTCTGGGTAGAATTGAACCCTCTACTGGAGTCTTGGATGAAATCGGGCACCATACTGGTACTCTGGGTGGAATGGGGCACTCAAATCAGTAAAGGTTGGTGAGTTTTTTATAGGGCTCTTATCTGGGTCGAGCAGGATGAGGCATTAGATTGGGGAAAAGGAGTGAGGAGCCTGGCTCTCAGGATTGTGCTGATTCTTGCTAGTTTGGGGGGTGGGGGGTGGGGGGTGGGGAGAGATACTGAGATTCCTGGAGAATTAGCAGCTGGTTGATATTCAAACTCCTTGCTTTGGGAAAGGGGCCAAAAGTAGTCTCACTTTGGCAGGGTGATTCAGGGGTTTTGAATTTTCCTGGGGCTTTTTTTGTGGGGTGGGGAGGCTACTGAGACAATTTCGATCCAGCACTGAGATTGTATGGCACATAAATATGAATCTAACAGTACTCTGTAGAAGATCTGGTAATGCTCATTCTGCTCAGTGTTTTAATTTTAAAGCTATAGTCGGTGACAGAGGAAGTGTCATAATTAGGGTATCAGCTCAATGATGATGCTCCAAAGCTTGCCAATGGTAATCTTAATTTATGGCCTCTAGATAACCTTAAGAATTGGAAGGGAACTTGGACATCTTAGAGCATTACAGAATATCTGAGTTAGAAGAGTTCCTTAGACATCTATCTGCCCCAGAGATGCTTAATCCTTTTTGTGTCATGGACCTTTTTGGCAGTCTGGGAGCCAGGTGGTATGGTGGATAGAGCACTGGGTCTGGAGTTAGGAAGACCTGAGCTCAAATCCAGCCTCTGATACTTACTAGCTGTGTAACCCTGGGCAAGTCAATCTATCTGACTCGGATTCCTCAACTCTAAAATGGTGATAATAGTACCTGTCTAATAGATTTTAGCACAGTATCTGGTACATAATAGACGCTTAATAAGGTCTTGCCCCCCCCCCCCCCAGAATCAGGTTTTTAAAAGCATAAAGTAAAATACTTTGGATTACAAGGAAACCAGTTATATATTTATCAAACTTTTTTTTTTAAAGCAAGTTCATGGACCCCAGGTTAAGACCTTCTGTCCTAGTACAAATCACTCATTATATAGAGGAGGGCATTGAGGTCCCCAAAAGGTTGTAACTGACCTAACTTCACATAGCCAGTTCACTAGCAGAGCCAGGACTCTTTCAGGGCTCCTGCTTTTCAAGACAGTGCTCTTTCCATGGCCTCAGTGTGCTTTGCCAAAGTTGCCATTGTAACTGCCTTACACGGGAAATTTCAACTTTTCTCCCACTCTGGATTTTTGTAAAAGCTATGTCTATTTTTCAATGAGCTGACATCATGCTAGACTTGTATTCAGAGAAAATGGGACTAGTCAGCCTCTCCACACTTTAATTTTCCTCCCTCATTGTTGAATGAAGAATCCCTTACCTTAATACTTAATGCATCTTTTTTGGGGAAATTTAGGAGAGCTGATTTGGTGAAAATAGCCTTACTTTTCCCTGAAACAACTTGAATACAGATGGAAATTCTTTGTCACTGATGACAGTGCCATATTTCAAGCCTTCCCCTCTTGGAGGTCCTCCAGGGAATGTCACAAATGCTGCTTTTGCCATTCAGACTCTGATTTTGCTAATGGATGGAGGAGAAAACAGTTCACTCAGAGACTACTCATGTGTTATGTGATCTTAGCACAAAGAATTTGAACTTGCCCCTTTTCCTGGGCCTTTTGATCTTTGTCAGATAATCTAGCTTGGAGTTCTATTTTTGTCATCTAATCCATTCTGATTCGCACCTCATCCTCAGGTGCTTTCTGGGCACTGCTCTTAGACACAGTGAGGTGATGCAGTTCATGGACTGTTGGAGTCAAGAAGACTTGAATTCAGATCCTGCCTTAGGTCCTCTGTGATCCTGGTCTTAGTCTCTTACTCTCCGTTTCCTCATTTGTAAAATGGGGATAATTATAGCACCTACTCTCCCAACATTGTTGTGAGAATAAAATGAGATAAACATATGTAAAGCAGTTTGCAAATCTTAAAGTGCTACAGAAATACTAGCTATTATAGTAATGCATAGGTTAAAACCTCAGTAGTCTCTAAAATAGACTCTATCTCTTAATGGACACAAAAATAGTAAAATGTCAGAAGTGCTATAGCTAGATTATTGCTGTGGGACTATTTTAATTTTCTTCCATACTTAAAAATCTACACCATTACCCATTCCTTACCTTAAGTTCTTTGACAAAAAATCTGTTTCTTTATATCATAGAATTTTCAGGTAGCCCAAGAGGTGACTGGAGTTCTAGGTTGCATTATCATTATATATATATTATATGTGTGTGTATATATATACATATATATACACACACACACACATATACATATATATAAGCTTGCTTAGTGCAAGCTTAGTGTCCAGACTTAAATGCAAGGGACCAGCTATGATCTTCCCTGATCAGACCTGACCAGACACCTGGAGAGTTGTGTTACTTCAGAGTCCACATTTTAGAAATACCATGGATAAGCTGGAGAGAGTTCATAGGAGGGTAACTGCACCCTCCAGTTCATGCCACATGACATCATTTGAAGGAAATGGCAGTGTTTAGTCTGGAGAAGACTTTGAGGAACAGTTTGTTGTTGTTCAGTTATGTCTGACTCTTTATGACCCCATTTAGGGTTTTCTTGGCAAAGACACTGGAGGAGTTTACCATTTCCTTCTCCAGCTCATTTTACAGATGAAGAAACTAAGGCAATCAGAGTAAAGTGACTTGCTTGGGGTTACAAAGCTAGTAAGTGTCTGAGGCCGGAATTGAACTCATAAAGATGAACCTTTCTGACTCCAGGTCCAGCACCGTATCTACTATGCCATCTAGTTGCCCTTAGGTTGGGTGACAAATTAGTTGTGTTTTTGAGTACTTAAAGGGATCCAACTTGTTACACAAAGGCCCAGAAAGCAGAGCAATTAGTGAAAGTTGCAAAGAGGCAAATTTAGGTTTAAAATAAAGAAAAAATTTTATAAAAAGTTAAAGCCCTTAAGGTGGGAATGGCCTGCCTTGTCAAGCAGTGGGTTCTCCCTCAATGGAAGTGTTTAAGCAAAAGCCAGACATCCATTTGTTCTGTATGTTGGAAAGAGAGTTTTTGTTTAGGTGCAGGTCCCATGAGATGACCCCTGAGATCCTTTCCAATTCTGTGATTCTGTGATAGTTTTTAAAAAATTTCTCTACATAGGCTTATTGAGGCCTTTGTATTTTTGATCATGAAATCTGAATGGTTTTAAGCTGAAATCTGGTGTACCACTGCTCAGATGTTATGCAGTGAAACTTCCTTTGAGATTTTATTTCATGGATCCAAATGGCTACTGAGATTTCTCATTGCTGGGTGGAAGGCAACAAAGCTTATGTATCCTGAGATTCTTCCCAGTGGAATAATTTAGTATTTTAATTTGTGGAAGCAACAGCAGTTATACTTCCTCCATAAAACATGATCAGCTCCTTTGCAGCTGCCTATTTCTTGGAGTTATAATCCCTACCTGCTCCATCACCAAATCTGCTCTGCTTTGGAACTGGTGGTTTGTGCTGTGGTGGGAGGCTAATGCAGATGAACCTGAGAGACTGAGTTAAAACAAAAGAAATGGCATAATTTGGCAAAAACAACTGGTTATTTGGAAACTCATCTATTACAGTAAAAAAAAAAAACTGTTCAGCTACAGTTATTTTTAAGATACCATATTGATTAACTGACTTCAAACTTTTTGGTGAGGTGGGATGGGAAGGCCAGTAAACTGGTTGGTGTAGACTAGTCATTCCCAGTGCTTTTTGTTCCATGAACCTCTTTCAACAAAATGTGTTGTGAACTTTAGGGTAATTTAATCTACTACTCATAATATTCTTTTAAATGTATTCATTAAGTGTTTACAACCATTACAATAATATCTTTTGCCCAAAACAGTGCCAAATTAAAATTTACATTATGTGATTATAATTATAAAATATAAAATTTTATTCTACCTATAGTTATAAAAACTATAAATATCAAATTATAAGCCTCTGATTGTATGAGACATTCTCTAAGAATTAAAAAAAGTAATCCAGCAAAATCTCATCTGTTTTCTATTATCTGTAAGACTTTACATTAAACTTCCTTATTTTATAAATTTTGTTGAACTTAAATAACATTTTTAATAAAATAAATTACAACTTAGAGCTTTGGCATAATATAATGATCACATATCAACCTAATTTTGATGTTCAGCTTTTTTATTTGAACGAAAGCTAGCAATATTTTTCTCAACACCAGAAAAAACAGTCTTCAAATCTGCAATTGCATCAAGTTTATGTGTTTTGATTTAAAACAAGAATAAAGTGAACATGCTTGTTCACACAAATATGTGACGAAAATTGGCAGGAGAATTTTACAAGCTCTCTTGCTAAGAGATGGAAATTCAATTTTTTTTTTTTGTCACTTAACTGATCAACACAAATGAGTAATGAGTAATGACATAAAATATTTACTTTTCTATTGACTAATGACAGGAACTGTAACAAATGATAACTGTACTAAAAGTTCGGTTGCAAGTGTTGCTTCATTTTTTAACAATGTTTGTATGTAAACTAACCTTTGTCAGGAAAGAATCTCTTTAGATGTTATTTTTTTCTCTTCTACCACTGGCACACTGGCTACACCCTCACAGAAGATCTACTCAGTGAATGACCAGAATTGGTAGCTAGTTCATTTGAAAACAGATATAATAGTAACATAAATTTAAGTCAGAAAATTCTTCAACTAGAGACAATAAAAAGTTTGTTTCTGCAGAATACTTGTGATGGTACATGATGGTTTCAGCATGGTTTGTAATGCATGTGCCCAGTGCTTATGGTTTTCCAACAGCCTGACATTTGCCCTATAAAAACAAAAACTTTCATAATATCTTGATCATGTGATTACACAGCGGGTGAGGGAATAATTATAGGATAACAGAGGGGAATGAGGGAGCTACTGTGGTGCAGTGTATAGAATGCAAATGAGGTTTTGTGTGTGTGTGTGTGTGTGTGAGATTTGGCTATTAGTTTGCATTAGAATATCAAACTCTTGTGGCAGTTTGTAAACAATTTGATGATAGGTTGAGAAACTGCAAGAATACAGTTCATTTAGATGTCAGAATTTGATGTAATCATTTTATGAACACAAAAATAATTCTGTGCATGATCATAATAGTTTCAAATTACCATAGAAACAAACTTATAATGTTTCAAAAATGTGCATGCTTGTCACAGAATAAAAATATTTTTGTAACATAGTTGTGCAATTATATACTGCTTAAAGAGCCATTAAAGCATTTTTAGTGGGAACCCATTTGACCCCATTGTTGTGAACCCCACTAAGTGGAAATCACTGATACACAGCTCCATATAGAAACAGTGTATTAGGGATAATAAATGAATAGGTTGTCTTTTCCTCTCTCTGTGTTAAGCAAACTTTTGTCTTTACATGGTAGAGAGAGACTTGGAAAGTTATAGTATTAGAACCTGAGGTTTAAAAAACATCCTGTAGACCTAATGACTTGTGGTAGGTAAAGTATTATACTTTCCTAGTGGCAGGTCTGCGGAATAAGTGGACAAATAATTGTTTATTGAATGAATAAGAAGAAAAAAAGGGAGAGGAATTAGATAGATTAGGGATTCTTAACCTTTTTTGTGTCATGGATCTCTTTGGCAGTCTGGTAAGACCCAAGCCTCCTCAGAATAATGTTTTTAAATGAATAAAAATAAAGCATATATGAATATAAAGGAAACCAATTATATTGAAATGCCATTATCAACATGAAAAAAAAGTTCGCAGACTCCAAGTTAATAACTCTTGCCATAAATAAAGCATTTATCAACTATTTACTATGTGTCAGGCACTGTGCTAAATACTGGAAATATAAATGTAAGCAAATAAGACAGCTCCTGCCCTGGATGGATGTACACTCTAATGGGGGAAGAAAACATATAAAGTTAAGCTTTAAAGAAGGGAGTTCCTACATGGGATCAAGGAAGCAAGTAAGGAGGTGAGATTGGCAGGAGTGAAGTGAGCACTCCTGGGGCCTTTCAGGAACTACTTGCCGGGGCCAGGGAGTCACCAATCAGAAGAACAGCCCTCAAGGCATGGATTTCTCCTGGAGAGGACCTCTCACAATGAGGAAGTAGAGAAGTCTGGAAAGTGAGTGGAGCTGGAAGTGAAGTATTGGAGGAGTAAGTAGACTTGGAGGAAGAAAGAAGAGGAAACTGAGAAAGAAAGAAAAATTAAGTTTTGAAGTGTGGTGTTATGGAAAAAAAATCACCTCTGATGGAGGTTCAGATCCCATCTTTGAAACTCACTGGCCATGCGACTGTAGCCCAGTCCTTCAGCTCTTTGGGCTTCAATTCTTTCATCCGAAACATAAGAAGGTTAGACTAGATTGTCTCTGCAGTCCTTCCAGCTTTGAATCTATGGACCTGCCCATGATCCTCAGGCCCTTCAGTGGGGCGTTCCTTGCCAAAAGTGGTTTCTTGTCTAAACCTGCCTTCCTGGTGAACTGCTAGCCTGGTGTAATTATGTTATGTCTAGGAAGGCTGTGAACATTGATGTAGGCTCCATACTTTCCCTCCCATGCTGTTTTGTTCTATTGTGAGCAATGGGCATGTTTCAATGAGAAAAAATGCTAAAAGTCAAAATCATGCTGGACTTTGTCAGAAGACCTAAGTTTAAGAGTTGGTTTTGCCACTTATGAATTATGGGCAAATCATTTGACTAATTTCTCTCTCTCTCTTTTTTTTGTTATAAAATTTGTTACATATAGGGTTGCGCAAGCTGCTAATTTTTTTTGGAATTTAGTCCTCTTTAAGCCTCAGTTTTCTCATCAGTAAAATGGAACTGTATTCATTTTCTCTGATTTCTTCCAGCTCTACCAGTCTCTGATTCTTAAAAACAGTCCCTTGTTATTAAGGTCAGGATAATATCATAGAGTGCTACTTGTAAAACCATACACTTCTCCCCACATGTAGTTCAGTTCACATAACCCTAGTGGAAATGGAAGAATGATAAAGAATAGAGAATATTCTGTGGAACTATTCGGGCTAGAATGAGCACTGGGGATGTGAGCTTCTGGTAGGTAGATCTAGAGAAATACAATTTCCAAAACTTTTGACATGGAAGGGAAAACTTTTGTTCCTTTTTTAATGTGAATTTTGAAGAAAGTTAAAATATGAACTCATGGAATTTTGTAGCAGGAAGTGAACTAAGGTCAATCAATCAAAAATGCGTTTATCAAGTGCTTGCCAATTGCCAGGCACTGTTCTAGGCCCTGAGGACACAAAGACAGAAGTGAAAGAGTTCCTGCCCTCAAGGAACTTACATTCTATCAGTGGAGACAACCTGTACACATAAGTATATACAGAATAAACACAAAAAGAGGGCAAAGTAGCTTCAGGAGGGAGAGAACTAGCATCTGAGGGAATCAGGAATGGCTTCCTGAGGAAGGTGGCAGTTTGAGCTGACTCATGGAGGAAACCAGGAATTCCTTGAGGAAGGAGGGCATTCCAGGCATGGAGCAGTCAAATCAATGAGTCAAGCCAACAAGCATTTATTAAGCACTTGCTGGATGCTCTGCTAAGCCAACAGAAAGGCAAAGAGAAAGGAAGTATGGTGTCATGCATGAGGAACAGCAAGTAAGCCCCTGAATAGTTCTCTTTACTGTTTCTCTCACTTAGTTTTCCATTTCCCATCTCCTTGCCTTTTCACCTGTTATCTCCTTGGCTAGAACATAATTCCCTTCCACTTCCTTCCAACTCCTTCCTCGTAGACCACCTGGTTCCCTTTCAATTTACTTTAAGGTCTACTTTCTTTCCTGATTCATCTTAGTTGCTGGTGTCTTTTTCCCGAAATCTATGTTGCATTCTCTTTTGTATCTAATCTGTACCTATTCATCTATGTCCATCTTGTCTTTCTCATTTAACTATAATTTCCCTGAGGGCAGGAACCGTTTCCCTTTTGTCTTTGTCTTGCTCTTAGTTCAGTCATTTCTGTTGTGTCCTGCTCTTCCTGACTCCATCTGGAGTTTTCTTGGCAAAGATACTGGAGTAGTTTGCCATTTCCTTCTCAAGTTCATTTAACGGATGAGGAAACTGAGGCAAACAGGATTAAGTGACTTGCCCAGGGTCACACAGCTAATAAGTGTCTGAGGCTGGATTTGAACTCAGGTCTTCTTGACTATCTACTATGCCACCTAGCTGCCTCACTTGGTACACAAGAGGAGTTTAGTAAATGATTACTGACTGATTATTTTTCAGAGGAGATAATGTAGCCCCAGAGGAGTTAAATGAGTGTGGTCTAGGGCCCAGGTGCTCTGACCCGTAATTTATTACTGTTTCTACACCAATTCCTATATACATAGGACCCCTTTGTGGGAAAAAGTGCTGTTTACAGATGTCATTTTTTTTAAATCTAGGAATATAAAAATGTATAAGATATAACTTTGTTAAAAATTATCATGTTTAGAATATTACATTTGTTAATGTAACACTTGATTAAGGCAATGATTATAAATTTACAATTGAATTTTTTTGTAGGAACATTTTAAATTTGTGTTCCAAATGGAGAAGAGGAGAAGTTTGGTGTATTATCCAGAGAGCTAAGCATGTCCCCAAGAAGACCTGGGTTCCCATATTGCCCTGGCACACCCTGGCCACAGTGCCCTAGCTTCTCTGGGCTCCTTGAAATGCTGTAAACTCTTAAGTTGCAAAGCAGTTGCCTATCTGTGGTGATAGAATTTATTCAGAGGGAATTACCTGTAGAGATAAAATGATAGATATTAGTATGCACTTAATTTGGGCCCAATAACTACTGTGAGTTTTGATAATATGAATATAGAAATATAGCTGATGAATAAACAAGAGGCATGATAAGTTTACTTTTTACTCTTCTCACTAGCCTTGCTGGTACTGTCTTCTCAGCCAATGACATGACTAGTTGACTGTTATTTCAGTCATAAAGGTGAATTTTTTCTGTGCTTAGCTAGACCCAGTCCTGTAGGCACAGACATTAAATGCAGAGCTTTTTTGTGTTCTCATCAGCCAATTGAAGACACCGCTGTGGTTGGGCAGACTTTAGGGTTTTGGAACAATTTTAGTTAACAACAAGCCCAGAAAGGCAGGAATAAAATCCATTGCTCTTCATTCCTTTGTTAGGGTCTCTGTTCATTTATTAGTGCCTGCAAACACAGAACATCATTAATAGAGCATTTTAGCAGTCAAACACAAACGAAATGGAAAGTTTTGACTTGAGTGTTTCCTCTTCCTAATGGCCATTATTAAAAGTGCATGAGTTATCTCATTTTAGCCACAACATTGCTGGTGGTATTCCCAGAGGAAGCTTAGCATATCCCCACATTGGTAGAATTTCAATAGATATCTTTGAAGGAAACCAAAGCTTATATCAATGGTGGTACCACCACCAGATTCCCCATGGAAGTTATCATTGATGGTTTCCCCTCAGTTCAACTCAGCAGACATTTAATACACGTCTGTTCTGCTCAAGGCACTCTGCTTTATTTCTGTCCTTTTTCCTCTTGTGCCTTGACCCCAAATTTGTCCATGCAATGGTTTCTTAGATTTTCCAGGGGGAGACTTAACAACAGGTATGCATTTTATTGTGTGGGAACCCCAAAGGAACCCAGTCAGATTGCTAACATGCTAGTCACTCTCTGTCTCAGGTTTCAGGTATTGTTAACTAGGAGCTTTTATTGGAGGTCAAGGCAGCTAATAAAGTGGACTGGCCAATTAAGAGGGCATTCAGTAGAAAACGATAGCTGACTGTCTCTACAGGCTAAGAGGGGAGGGAGGGCTGGCAGCTGGAAGTCTGCTAATGATGACTTTACAAGCATTTTTGCAGCCAGGGTGGTAAATGTAATACAAAGGCATGCTTTTAATATGCCTAATAAGCACCCCCTCTTCATTTCCTGTGTTAGGCATCCACTTGTGAGGAAGAAAGTTACTGGTTGTGGGGGCTCTAGGGGGTAGAGATGCTATTCACCATTTTTATAGAGTGCCCATTGCCTTATAAACTATATTTATTTGTAAGTCCCCACAATGCTCTTTTGAGGTAGGATGATGCTTTTATTCACATCTTCTAGATGAGGTAGCAGAGATGCAGAGGATTCGGTGACTCTGGCACAAACCATTGACAAAGGAGTTTTAATCCCTGTCTAGGGTTCTACATTCTCTGGGGATTCTCAACATTTTCTAGAAGATGTTGGGTGAGAAATAAGAAGATTGAGAGGGAAGAGAAAAAGAGGGTAGTAAGGATGGATGATACAAAGGCAGGAGAAGTAGGGGAGGAAGAGGGAAGGGTAGTAGAGAAAAGAGGGGTAGTAAGGGTAGGTGATGCTGACAGTGCAAAGCCAGGAGAAGTGGGGGAGGGGTAAAATAGAATAGTGGGATGCCGCCGACTTAGCTCTCAAGGAGAAATCGTGTTGGTTCCTGGATCTGTGATTCATCTGGTTAGCCTTGAAAATGAGTTGTGCTTATTTGTGACTGATGGGGGACCCCTGACATTTCTATCTTGTTAGTTTAGTTGGATTTGGGGTCATTGAGAAAACAGATGCCCAGGTGTTCATGCCTCAGTTCAGCCCTTTGAGTTTGTCCCCACTTCTCTTCTTGTCAGAAAGAACCTATTACCTTTAGTCCTCTAATTTATTACACTGCTGAAACTTCATGCTGTAAACACCTGAAAAGTTAAATAACACAAAATGTCAATAGCAATTCCAAGCAGCTATATGGGAGATGTCATAGGATCATGGATGCAGAGCTGGAAGGGATCTTGGAGGCCAGCTAGTTCAGTTGTCTCGTTTTACAGATGAGGAAACTGTCACAAGTTAGTACAGGATTAAATGCCAAATGAGTGGTGCAAACCAGGTGTGCTAGAGGGGTTCAGAGACCTCTTTGGGCTGGGCTGGTCAGGAGGTAGAGTTTGAGCCAAGTCTTGAAAGATGGGTAGGAGTTGGATAGAGTGGGAGCAGGAGGGAGGACATTCCATTCGGGGAGAAGAGCTTGTGTAGATAGATGTGTGTAATTTTGCTCTTCCCTTCCTGCTCATTTATCTTTTCCTTCCTCTTGCCTCTTAAAAAATCCCTCAGAGTCTATCAGCCTCCTTCTCAGTATCAGTCAAGGGCAGGGTCATTGGACCAATGGGCCAGGTGTTACTCTATTCCCCAGGCTCCAGTGCAAAGTGAATGTTTTCTTTTTGTAATAGTTTGAAAAGTTTACATGAGCAGTTATCGCCACTGAGTAAATATGTTAGGCTGGCAAATACATCTTTATGAATACAGCACATTTAATGACCCTATGCATAAGTTATTAACACGTTATTATAATTATGCTCCACATTGTCATAATAAAAACTACAAAAAAAAGATTTATCGGCCCAGGGGGAGTTGACAGCACAATGTTCAGTGGTAGCCTATCTTTCACAAATTTCTAATACACTTTTTGAGTGTTTTTGTTTTGTAGTTAGTCAGATTAATCCTTACAAAGAAAGATGTGTATGAGTTAATTTGGGTAGATGGATCTGGATCTTTGGTGTCCTTTGGTATAAAAGCTCCCCATATTAATGCAGATCAACAATAAGTCTGTAACTTACAGTTTTAGATACCCAGGCACAAGGAGTTTAAGTGGCTTGCCCATGATTATACAAGTAATATGCAAGAGGCCATGGGACATATGGAATATTATCTTAGACTTGGAGTTAGAAGGACATGGGAGGGACAGCTAGGTGGCACAGTGGATAGAGCACTGGCCCTGACTCAGGAGGACCTGAGTTCAAATCAGGTCTCAGACCAGACACTTGACACTTACTAGCTGTGTGACCCTGGGCAAGTCATTTAACCCCAATTGCCTCGCCAACACACACACACACACACACACACACACACACACACACACACACACA
>NW_020954576.1:21207201-21212573 GCF_900497805.2 Vombatus ursinus
CACACACACACACACACACACACACACACACACACACACACACACACCAAAACAGAAGGACATGGATTCAAGTTTTGACTTGGTTATATACCAGTTGTGTGATTCTAAGCAAGTTCCTTGACCTTTTAAAGCCTCAATATACTCTGCAAAATGGGCTAATAATAGCACATATCTCGTGGGAGGCTCACGTGAACTAATGTCCATAAATCACTTTGCAAACCTTGACAGGCTCTTTACATATTAGCTTTTATTATGTGTCAGAGGCAAGCCTTGAACCTCCATCTTCTTGACTTGAAGGCACCCATCCCCATCAACGATGCCAGGCAGTCTCGTGAGTTAATAGTATCTTGTATCTATATTACATATTACTGATCTACATTGGCAAAGGGAGCTTACCACAAGACAATGGAGGATTTGTGCGACTAACTATGAAACAATCATATGCACACGTGTGTATTATAAATTTGGGAAAGATGGGATTGATGTGATGTATTCATGCTGCCACAATCCCTTCTCAGGAATTGTCTCTTCAATGTATGTTAGGGATGATATTTGCATTTGATGGAGGAGGAAACACATAGAGATTTAGTCAGAATAAGGCAGTGAGCTGAATGCAGAGCAAGTTTCTGACATTTCTTGTGCCATCAAAGGGATTCAGCATTTGCAAAGTAGTCCACTGTTTGTGTCACATCAAGGGCTCCATTTATCCATGGAACAGGTAATTAAGTGGCTGCTGAGAAGGCTCTTGCTTTCTTCTGAGGCAAGGGTACCCCCAAACTCTTCTGGATGGGCATTCCTGTTATCCATCGTATTGCTCATTCATTCCTGGGCTTCCTTATGAAGCTGAAACAGGGTGAAAAGCTAAAACAGAGGCTTTTGTCCTCACGAAGGCCATTAGATGATACAGTAACTGCTTTCAGATGCTATTGATGTGACCCAAATTCAGGGGAGTGACCCAGAGGTGAAAGGCTACATATTCCATTACCAACCCCCTCAGCCAATTAGTCTCCAACTGCAGTGCATTTCACTGGGAAATGGTGCATTGGGACAGACACACTAGAGAAGAGTTAGGAATAGGGGTGGGAAACGCCAAGAGTTAGGTCTAGCTTTCTAAATGTTTTTCTAGGAAATACATAGATATGAATCAGCATTAATGACATGAGAACCAGTGACGCCATCGTTGCCTATGCCTTGAATGGAATAAGATTTTGCTAGGTTGTTTAAGGCAAATTCAAAAGTACATGTCCACAAAGATCACAGAGTGATCAGCTTCAATATAAATGATTTCTCTTTATTTTCCTGGTTATGGCTTAGAGAGATAATGAGATCTTAGTTTCTTAATTTAGTCTTTCAAAATGATTTAATATTTTTTGAAATAAAACATTCCTAGTATAACACCAAATTTATTTTCTAGTTATGTATGATGACAGATAATGCCTTTATCCACCTTCACTTTGGGTGACTACTAGGGACTGTGTGCATGGAGAGAGTATTAGTGTTGGATAAATCTGTCCCACTGTGCTGCCATATTGACATGAAAGAATATAGGATGGCCAGAGCAGACAATGTGAGAAGGGGAAGTGTATGGAAGGCTGAGCTGTCTGAAGCATGGCCAGAAGAGAATCTGGGGATTGAAAATCATGCCATATGACAATGATTGAAGGAACTGGGACTTTTAGGTTGGAGAAAAGAAGACTTTGGGGGCTGGAGGGAAGGGGGGAGGACATAATAGCTGGGTTCAAGTATTTGAAGGATTATCTCATGGAAACCAATTAGATTTGTTCTTCATGGATCCAGAGGGTATCAGAAGACCAGATGTTGACTAATGAATGAGAAAGCAAACTTCCAAAGTAGTTTGGAGCTGTCCAAAGATGAAATTGGCAGTTTGGGAGGTAGTGAATTTCTCATAACTGGAGGTCGTTAGGCAAAAGGTGGTGATCATCTGGCCAAGATGTTGTAGAAGGGATTCTTACCCAGTTGTGGATTAGATTAGACCAGGAATTATCTACCAGGGATCTATGGACTTTTTTTGTTGTTGAATATTTCAATTAGGATACTGCAGTAAAATTGTTTCCCCTTGCAATCCTACATATTTTATTTTATACATTTAAAAACATTATGAGAAGGGGTTCCTGGATTTCACCAAACTACCAAAGGGTCCATGACACCAAAAAGATTCAGAACCCCTAAACTAGATGTTTGAAGCCTTTTTGCAAAGCTGAGCTTTTAGGATTCTTTTCCTTTCTTTAAAAGTATCAGCTAGTCTTCTCCACCAAAGCCAGCCAACGATGCACTTCTTTTTGTCCATCAAATGTAGGTCCTGTGAGATTTCCTTCAATTTAAACCCCAGTAGAAATGTTCCAAGAAAGGAGGAGGCAAGCAGTGGAAAGTTAGTGAGAGGAATGCCAATTTGTATGGGTAATAGAGATAAAGGCAAATTTTTTTTTTTAAACAAGAATCTAAGATCATAAAGACCTAACCAAAGGTAGGGGTTCTCATTTTCTTACTTTGCTTCTCATAAATCTTCCTTTCTTCTGGTTCAGTAAGTCAGTAACTGCTTTTGGTCAGTTAATAAACATTTATTAAGCACCTGCTCTGTGCCATGCATTGTGCTAAGTGTTGGGGATACAAAGAAAGGCAAAAAACAGTCTCTGCTGTTTGTAGTTCTCACTCTAATGGAAACTATTTTGTACAAGCAAGCTATACACAGAATAAGAGGGAAATAATTAACAAAGGGAAGACACTGGAATTAAGAGCGGATGGGAAAGGCTTCTTATAGAAGGTGATACTTGAGGAAGCCAGGGAAACCCAGAGGCAGATTGGGGAAAGAGTATTCATGCATGGGTGATAGCCAGTCTAAATGGCTATCTGAATTCTGAGATAGAATGTCTTGTTCAAGGAACAGGGAATGGCCTGTGTTATTTCATTGCATTTTTTTCCCCTCTCTTGGAGCTGGAGTGTGGTGGGGTAGAGAGGGAGGAACATTAGTCTAGCTGTCATTTTTTAAGAAATGTTACCCTCCAGGTAACACTTTTCCTAATAGACTTGCTTCTCCCTTTAGGAAAAAAAAATAAGCATTTGGGGAGAAATTAAGATATTCAGATTAGCTGAGATTCAGATCAGAATTTAGCATTGACAGAAGAGAGTAGATCATATTCAAGTGAAGGGGACTGAAGACCAAAGATTTATAAAAGTTTTTTTCAACTTTAAATTTCTCATGGAAGCTTATTTTCCCCCAGGATTTTCTCTGATTTTTGTAGATGTCTCATGATCTCATTTACTTACGCACCTCTTAGAGCAGGTCTGGTATTTAAAGGAAAATAAGCTCCTGGAGGTGCTTATGCAATGTGCATCATGTTAACAGCTCTCTCTTAGACACCAAGTTTGCCTGTGAATCATGCTCAGCTTCTTCTTGCCAGGTATAGTGGCTCTGAGAACATACACTTTCCATACCAGCCATTCCTTCTACCATACTTGCTATATCACTTTGTATTACATGATGAACTCCTGGATGATTTTCTGAGGACCATTCTGAGGCTTTTATTGTCAGTGTTAACTCTTGCAATTCTAGGGTTCTTTGGGGAAAGAGGTGGAATTGAAGACATATTCTGTTGTTGTGTGTCTGCCAGTCATGGGACACAAGTACCTTCTGCAGGAGGTTTTTAATTTCTTTCCATTGTCCGTTATTGAATCTTTATTGCATTATGATCTGAAAAGGATGTATTTACTATTTCTGCTTTTCTGCATTTGATTGTGATGTTTTTTTGTCCTAATACATGGTCAGTTTTTGTGTAGGTGCTATGTAGTGCTGAGAAAAAGATGTTTTCCTTTTTATTCTCATTCAGTTTTCTCCAGAGATCTAGCATATCTAACTTTTCCAGAATTTTATTCACTTCCTTAACTTCTTTCTTGTTTATTTTTTTTGGTTAGGTCTATCTATTTCTAAGAGGGAAAAGTTGAGGTTCCCCTACTAGTAAAGTTTTATTATCCTCAGTAAATTTTTGTATATCTTTTCCCAAGCTATTGACTCTTTTCATGATTCTCTTGCATTACTCTCATTTCTTTTCCCAATTTTTCTTCTACTTCTCTAATTTGCTTTTAAAAATCCTTTTTAAGCTCTTCCAGGAATTCTTCTTGGGCCTGAGACCAAATTACATTTTTCTCTGAGTCTTCACATGTAGCTATTTTGATACTATTGTCCTTTTCTGAGTTTATGCCTTGATCCTCCCTATCACCATAGTAACTTTCTATAGTGAAGCTCTTTTTTTTAAATTTTGCTCATTTTTTTTCTGCCTTTTTTGTGACTTGGTGTTTTTATGTGAGAGTCCTGCACCATCCCAAGCTTTTTGTGCTGGGGTTCTGGGTCTTTCTACTGGCTTTCACTGGTCTTCAGGGCTTAGCTGCTTGCTTTCTCTGGAGGGTAGACTTCCCTTTTGTCTTGTATTAAGGAATGTGGCCTCCCTGTTGGCCTTCCTGGGGTATTGGGTTTAGCTACTGGTCTGTTTCAGGGGTGGGGCCTTGCTGCTGGTTGCTATGGTAATAATCTTTCTGGTGGCTGGCCCTGGAGGAGGTATCTTGTTGCTGGTCAGTCCCAGGGGTGGGGACCCTACTGCTGGGTTGCTATGGAAACAGCGTCTCTGCTGGTAGGCCCCTGGGGCAGGGTCTAGCTGCAGGTGGGGTCTTTAACTGGCAGTGGGGTCAAAGCTTCATTGGTGGCTTGTGCTGGGGATGGGATCACTGCAGTGGGACCTTGCTGAGCTGCTCTGACTGCTCATTTGCCTAGGGCGCTTCTAGTTTGCAGGAAGGTGGAGCCTCCTGGTGGATTGTCCTAGGTTTGAAGCCTTGCTACAGGCCCCCTACTCTGAGACTGGCTGCTGCTGCTACTCTTGGACCATGGCTCCCCTCCCGCTGAGTGAGACATACCTTTTCTACTGGGTTGATAAGCTGCTTCCCTGCTCCTAGATCAATTCTAAGGTGGTTTTCTAGTTTGGAAGGGAATTTGGAAAGGCTTCAGAGGGTGCCTTCCTCACTCTAACATCCTGGCATGGGAAGTCACGTACTTGCTTATTTACACATTTCTCTCCCTGATTAGAATGCAAGTTCCTTGAGGACAGGAATTGTTTTTGTGTTTTCCTTTGTATCCCTAGTGCTTAATACAGTGTTTGGGACATTGGAAGTGCTTACTAAATGCTTGTTGATTGATGAACTAAAAATGAGTATCACTTAATTGAGAAGTACATGGAGGAAAAGAGCAGGTTGCAATCCATAACAGATAAGAAACCATGAAGAAAACCAAAAACGGTGTCATTAAAGAAATAGTCAGAAAGAGAGAGAGAGAGAGAGAGAGAGAGAGAGAGAGAGAGAGAGAGAGA
>NW_020954576.1:21212583-21250782 GCF_900497805.2 Vombatus ursinus
AGAGAGAGAGAGAGAGAGAGAGAGAGAGAGAGAGAGAGAGAGAGAGAGAGGTGATGGATAGCCTGTGTGTTCCACTGGTATCCTCCCAATGCCAAGAGAAATTAGGAAAGGTCCTGCTCCCCACCTCCCTCCCCCAAAACCAGGTGGATCTTCTGTGGTGAAATGGGAGAACACTGATGAGTCATAGGATGGCTTCAATCTTCATCACTGGAGGGCATGTCCACATGATATGACCACAACTCCATTTGAGCATTTGAAATATGTCTCTGTGCATGCACAAGAGAGGAAGGTGGGTAGTGTGGTCACATCCTCCCCAAGTGCCCTTACTTAAGCCCCAGAAGAAAGTAATTTCCAATAACAGGGTAACTGCAAGTAACTGTATCTGTAGGTAAGTGTTGTCTCTAGAGCTTTGAGTCTGTGGTCCGCAGTGTGCCGAGCTCCTAGGCAGTTTCAGCTATTGAAGACATGGTGCACCCTGAGCAAATGGACGCCGCTGATAAATGGCCCCTCAGGGCAAGCATCTGCGATTGATTGTGGCTGAGATTTCCCAGCATCCTCTAGTCTTCAGTGTGAATGAAATCTCTGTTGAATCATTACTTATCCAGCTACATTTGGAAGAAAGGGATAGTATTCACTGCTTCAGGTAGAGTTTTGACTTCATTTGGCACATGTATACATATGTGTGTGTGTATATTATACACACACACACACACACACACACACATTTCATACATATTCTCCTCTTGCCTTCTGGTGATGAAGAATGGAGATGGCAGTTTGTGCCTGCTTCTGATTAGCAAAAGAGCCCTTTGAGATAAGACTTGTGACTTACACAGTGAAATACTTGTCTTTAAATTCTGGAACCCTGTTTTTTTCCTAAAGTGAATTTCATGGCCTTAGCTTGACTCCTAATAGTGGAAACGAACAGGATAAATACTAGTCTTGGTCCCAGGAAATCACTCCTTTGTGGTATGGATGGAAGGTAAAATGTTGAGGCCCATACAGAGATGGATTAGGATAATTACCTCCTAGAGAAGAGGAACAAGGAATAACTGGGCCAGGTTATTGTTGTTCAGTCGTTTCAGCTGTGTCTGACTCTTTGCGACCCCATTTGGACTTTTCTTTCCAGAGACACTGAAGTGGTTTGCCTTTTCCTTTTCCAGCTCATTTTACAGTTGAGGAAACTGAGGCAAACAGGGTAAAGTGACTTGTCCAGGGTCATATAGTCTGTAAAATGGGAGTAACAATAACTACATGCTCTCTGTTGTGAGGGAAACACTTTGCAGCCCTCAAAGTACCATATAAATATGAATTATTATAAGAATTATTGATTTTGCTATTATTTATGCTTTGGTAAATTATGCTTTTGCTGATACCCTTCAGTCACAAGGCTCTTAGTATATTAATGGACTATACCAGCATAGTACAGTGCAAAGAGCACAGGTGCTGGAGTCAGAGGTTCTGGGTTCAAATTCTACCTGTTACTACTTGTATGACCTTGGGCAAGTTACTTAACATCCCTGGGTCTCAGTTTCTCATTTGCAAAACAAGGGGGTTTGACTGGATAGTCCTAGATCTATTATCCTATATAATGTGTTGCAAAGTGCTTTGTAAACCTTAACGTGTAATATAGATTTCATTATTATTATTATTATCATTGATGGTTTGAATTCCCTATGCCTTGGAGCAACCTGGAGAATATTTGCTAATGAGGAAGTCTCAAATGCATCCTCTCTCCTTAATGGATTGTCCAGCTTCTAAACATTAGGTGCTCCTGTGTTTGCAGCACACCAGCTTGTCTTCACTATTTCAGAGTTTGGGTGGAGGAAAGGGGTCATCTTTCTGCTTCCCCTATGACTGTATAAAAGTTATCTATGTGCTATTGGTACCTTAAATTATGCATATCCCCGTATGCATGTTCTCTGTCTCCAAAAGCCTCACCAGAGTAGTAACCTCTTACCTTTGTAAATTTTAGATATCTGGGCACAATTATCCTTCATACTGTACTACATATAGGGCAGTTAGGTAGCACAGTGGGTAGAGTGCTGGGCCTGTTTCAAATCTGGTTTCAGACACTTTGTGACACTAGGCAAGTCATTTAACCCTATTTACCTCAGTTTCCTCATCTGTCAAATGAGCTGGAGAAGGAAATGGCAAACCATTCCAATGTCTTTGTCAAGAAAACTGCAAAATGGGGGCATGAAGAGTTGGAGTCACAAGTGAACAACAACAAAACAACTGTACTACATAGGTGGGTATGAAGGAACTATTGATTATCATGGGAGGTTGGGGGGTGTATGTGAACACGCTGACTCTATTAGTTGAACCAAGCTAAAGACAGAATCCATGCACCAATTGCTAATAAGAAGATTACTTTCTCCAGATGCATTAGTCCAGTCTCAGCCGGACGTGTTTGCTGCAGGATTTTTGTGTTTTGGTGGGGGTCAGGTGGAGGGGAATACAAGGGAGGCAGGACCTTTTTTTTTTTTTTAAATTACTGTGTGCTTGTGGACCCTGTCTTACCAAGGAGACCAGAGAGTACAACTCTTAACAATCACCCCACAAGCAATTTGCCCAAGCCTTCAGTTCTGCTTACATATTGAAATTTCTTCTTTTTATCTTTCTCCGGCACAAATTGAAACCCGCTTTCCTTTAAATGGCTTTTGTGCTGTTTAACCTCTCTTCCTCACCCTCTGCTTATAATCATTTCTAGCTAATGGATCACCTGGATGAGATTGCCCCTGGCTTTGTGAATATAGCAATTAAGTCTAACCCTAAGAAAGCCTCTTGCTCTGTTGCTTGGCAGCCTGGGTGTGGAGAATGGATTGGGTCTGACTTTCTTTTCACTTGAAAGTAGGCTATCGATTAGCTTGGATGCTGATTTTCTGTGCTGTCCCTGGACAATCCCTCTTGATATCATTAGGACATAAATTTTCCAGATTATATCACTTTTGTTCAAGAGGCTCCAAAAGAGAAGAACACTATAAAGAAAAAAAAAAGGGACTACCTCCTATAATACAAGCAATTATTATTCATTCCAGGGTTAAAATCAACATTGTCCTATCTTACTCAGGCTTCAGATAACTCAGGAATTATGAAAAGTGTTATATAGATTTCATCATCATTATTATTATCATTGATGGTCCAAATTCCTGATGCCTTGGAGCAACCTGGAGAATGTCTGTCATTGTAATAGAAATCTGACTGCACTTTTAAAAGAGATTGATATTTTGCTTCTGTCTTCTATTCCCTTTTTTTTTGTAATCCATGTTTGCAGGCTAAGAGGAGTGAGTAGATGAGTAAAATGGGGAATAAAATAAAGGGGTAAAGGGAATATAGTGTGGTGGAAGAAACTCTCGGTCTGAACTCAGAGACTTGGGTTCAAATACCACCTCTGATGCTTAGTTCCTGGGCAACTTTGGCAAATCACTTAACAAGGCCTTCTTTTCTCCATCTGTAAAATGAGGTGTGGTTTGGACTAGAGGGTCTCTGAGTTCTCGTCCAGGTCTGGATCTATTATCTTATTAGAGATATGTAAATTATACAGTCTGTATTTCACTTAATCTCTTTGGGCCTCAGTTTCCTCATCTGTAATATGAGGTATATATATGAGAACTGAGAGGGACCATAGAGATCATCTACTCTAAGCCCCTCATTTGCCTTCATAGCTCCAAGTCCTACAAAAGAAAACCTCTATTGGTTGAAGGGTTGATTCTGATAAATGTGGTTGGAGCTAATGCAAATTTTGTAGGATGATTAATTAGAATGTGTATAGGTCTAACCATTTTGGGAATAGTTTGGAATGCTGGGTAATTCATTTTCTTCTTAGCAAAAGCCTGCCATCAACATTCTGATTTCCATCAGGTAAATTTAGAGCAACCTCTAAGGATTTTTTTTTTTACAACCATATGGAATGGCCAAGAAGTGCTGGAGACAGTCATGATTGAGAAAAAAATAGGAGTGGGCCCATGTAGAGGGGAATGTGTTGTCAGGGTCGGGGGGTGGAGATCCTATGGAAATCTTTAACAGGATCAGAGGGGTTGGAGAATTGTCAAGTGGAGCAATTTGTGGGAGGAAGATGGACTCCAGAAACTTGGCCCTGATCAAAAGAAAGCTTGACCTCCTTACTAGCTTCAGAGGTGACAAAGCAAACAAGCGATCAGAGGCCTGCTCATAGGGCACAATTAAATCATTATGGTATGGAGGGCAGCCTGCCAAGCTGCAGGGCAGAGCCTACAAGTGTTTCTGCCAGGGAACCTTCAACCCTGTAGCAACTTGATGAAGCATTCTTGTTTTGGGTCATCATTCTTACTCTTGATATTTCCCTTCCCATTCCCACCTGCCTACCCCTTGCCCAGGGGAAAAAAAGGGCTATAGTTCTTGGTGTGTCAATCTTCTTCCAACTTGGATTGGGTTTTCCGAATAGCCAAGTCTTAATGATAGCTGGTACTTTTGTCATAGGTCTTGCGATCCAATGGGAGAAGAGAGACAGAAACAGAGAAAAAGAGAGAGGCAGAGACAGACAGAGGGAGACAAAAGGAAAGAGGGACACAGAGAAAGAGACAGAGAGGGAGACACATAAAGAGATGCAGGCAGAGAAAGAGATAGAGACAGAAACAGAGGAAGAAACATCTTGTTGCTTAACTCTGTGAAGATGAAGGTTGACAATAATTTTGAAGTCATTAGGGAAAATCAGAAGAATCAGACCAACAGCTATGTAGCAATTAAAGAAATACTGAAGTTCTTCATGGGCAGTTAGGTGGTGCAGTGGATAGAGCACTGGACTTGGAATCAAAGACTTATTTTTATGAGTTCAAATCCAGCCTCAGACACTTATTAGCTGTGTGACCCTGGGCAAGTCACTTAACAAACCTTCAGATCTGCAGTATAGATCTCAAAACACCTTATACGTGATGCCAAATATGAATATTTCCATTTCTTTTTGAAGGCAGTGTTACAAGAAGGTTTAAATGAGTTGGGCTCCACACCATATTAGCTTACAAATGAAGAATGAGGTACAATGGAAAGCAGACTAGAATTGGAATTTTAAGGATCTGGGTTCAAATTTTAGCTTTGCCACTCACTAACTTAAGTGAGTTTGTGAGCCATTTAACTTCTCTGGGATTCAAATTCCCCAGCTGTAAAACACTGTGTAACAGGTAAAGTTCCATGCAAATCTTAAGGACCAGGGACTAGACTTTAATTTCACTGGGGTAAGGAACTATATATGTCTTTTGATTTTCACATTACCTTTGTTTCTGAACATATTCCTCCTCTGCTCTACCCCCAGAGCCATCCCTTGTAACAAAAGATACCAGAAAAATATTTTTAATTCATCAAAATTAACAAACATCTACAAAATCTGACCATATTTACAAAGTTCTGTAACCATTATCCCTCCCTTGTCCTCCCTCTCCCTCCCCCACCTACAAAGAAGGGAGGGAAGTACATTTTCTCAACTTCCCTTCAAGGTCAAGCTCATTAATGATTACACAGGATTTGTTCTCTATTTTTATTCTTTCCTTTTACATTGTTGTAGTCATTGTGTATAGTGTTTTCCTGCTTCTGCTTACTTCACTGTATATCAATTCATTTAAATTTTCCTATGATTCTCTGAATTCTTCTTATTTGTTACTTCTTAATTTTTAATTTTTTTTTTAATTTTTAGGCAATTGGGGGTAAGTGACTTGCCCAGGATCACACAGCTAGTAAGTGTTAAGTGTTTGGTCTGTGGTCGGATTTGAACTCAGGTCCTCCTGACTTCAGGGCTGGTGCTCTCTCCACTGTGCCACCTAGCTGCCCCCTTATTTGTTACTTCTTATGGCATAGTAATTTTCCATTACATTTATGTGCCATGATTTATTTAGCCATTGTTGTTGTTGTTTGTCCTTTGTTCTCAAAGAGGACCATGGCATCAGGAAGGTGATGCTATGACTTGCAAGTGAATTGGATTTAAGTGAGGAAGGCTGTGCAAGGTCACCAGCCTCACTCTCTCCTCCAGAGCCATCTGGGTCCAATGACAAGATATAGATCAGGATGACTGGAGATGGCTCTGCATTTAGCAGTTACCCAATGGATGAACATCTACTTTATTTCTACTTATCTGCCACCACAAAAAATGCTGCTATGAATATTTTGGAGTACACGGAAACCTTTTATCTCCTTGAGGTATATGTCTGAGTTGACTTTTGTTGGGGATGTTAGGCAAAAATAAATCTTGGGCCAAGATATATGGTGGGACCAAATTAATCTAGATTAGGGGTGGGGAATCTGCAGCCTAGAGGGGACATGTGACCCTCTAGGTCCTCAAGTGTGGCCTTTGACTGAATTTGAAACTTCACAGAACAAATCTCCTTAATAAAAGAATTTGTTCTGTAGAACTTGGTCTAGGTCGAAAGGCCACACCCAGGGACCTAGAAGGCCAACATGTAGTCTCCAGGGCACAGGTTCCCCACCCCTGATCTAGATACTCATGCTTGGGTTGTTGAGTTATTTCAAAAGTCAGCTTTGGTTACTTGTCTACAAATAACTCAATCTTTCCTTTTTTCTTTTCAGACCCACACAGTACTGTGCCTTAGGACCAAGCACATATCTAGGAATTTAACCCAGAAGTAGGTATAGACAAATGCCATGGAACCCATGTAAAACGATTTCTTTTTTCAAACTCTAAAAATCCAAGCAACCCTATTTTCATTTTCTCACAGTTGCTGCTGTCCCTCCCTCCCAACTGAATTTCCCACAGTCACATTCCCACAGCCTAAAAACCACAAGTTGAACTGGGTTTTAGTGCTGCTGTGTGACCCTTGCGGAACCACCTCTCTCAAGAAAAATCGTATGGTCCTTACCTTGCTGCCAGTTAAACTTTCCCCCAGGGACACCTTACTGAACTTTTCCTTTTATCTGTTTTGTCCTGGTGAAATGCAAACTCAACTGCTTGGATCAGTAACTGCTTTGTGAACTTGGGGCTCTTAGATCCTAGCCCTCCTTACATTATGGTTAGGAGGGATTAGTTCCAAGTGGGTGGAAGTGTATGTGAGTGAATGAGGGAGAATGTACCTGGGGAACCATGGATATGTTCCTGATCTGGTGCTTTAGAATTTGGTTACCTAAAGGAAACCAAAACCTTTATATCACTTTAACTTTGTTATTCAAAAGATTTAGAACTAGAATCCTGTCCAACTCTTTGTGACCCCATTTGAAGTTTTCTCAGCAAAAATACTGGAGTGTTTTGCTATTTCCTTTTCCAGCTCATTTTACAGATGAAGAAACTGAGGCAAACAGGGGTAAGTGACTTACCCCGCTAATAAGTGTATGAGGCCAGATTTGAACTCAGGAAGATAAGTCCTCCTGATCCCAGGCCCAGCACTTTATCTATTGCACCACCTAGCTGCCCTTTTTAAAGACTAGTTTTCCCTAATTTGCCCTGGCTAGAAGTGCAAAGTCTACTCACTGCCAGATCCCGTTGGCTCGGGAGCTTTCTGTTTTTAACAAGGGCCAGTTCACCCCTCCTTAGGCAACTTGGTGTCTGTAACCCTCTCCTCCCCATAGGACTAATCATATCAATTCTGTACTTAGTGCAGATACCTAATCAGCAGAGTCTACTACAGCTCAGAACTCCCAAACTTAAGTGATTTTCCAACCTCAGCCTCTCTTGATTGCTGTATTTAAAGGCATGTGCCACCATACCTTGGCTTGCAGTTAATTTTCACGTGCTTCTCCATGCTGTCTGCAGCCTTGTTTCCCTAATGCTACTTCTGTGCCCTTGATGCCAGGTGATCATTTCCTCCTACAAAACAATCAGAACTTTGTGACTTCTCATGGCAAAGAAGAAAATTACCCTCTTCAGAGTAATTGAGGCCTAATAGAAAGCAAAGGTAGTAATCAACTCTAGGTCAAATTAAAGGTACAGTTTTGGGGAAATGATAGGGAATTTAACAACCTGATACTCACATTGGGTTGGGACTGGCTTTTCAAGAATTTTTCCTTCCATAACCAGACAGGGTCAGAGGTAGCCCATTTTGTTTTTAATGGTTCCAACTGGAAAAGGTAAGAATTAGGTTGGTGGCCAAAATTTCCTTTCTCCTTATTATGAAATCTAGAGAGAGGGTGGGGTAAGATAGTCCTACATGTGCCATTTATCATACTCTCTAATTGGTCACTTGGTTCTGTTGCTAAATTGTATGGTTTTTAAAAAAACTTTTATTGTTGCCTTTTGCTTTTAGATCACATTAATTTCTGAATATACCCCTTTCTCCAATTACCCTTCTTCATCACTCTTCCCTTTGTTTTACTGCTAAATTGGAGATCATTTCCTTATTTCCTCAGCATCTTCTGCCAACTTTGGGGACACCTACTCACAACTCCTGTACCATGACCTATGGATGGGGAATCTTTTCCCCAAACCTTCATCAGGTTTGTTTCTTCTTTCAAAGGCTTCCTAAATTCTCACTACTTCCACAAATATTTCCTATGGAGTTTGATCAGTTTATTGGCAGTTCTCTGCCAATGGTCAAACTATATCATAGTGATGTATTCAGTTCTAGGGTCACATTGTAGGAAGATCATTAGCAGACTGAGTGCTGTCAAGAGTAGTGAGGTGACTGGAAACCATATTATGCAAGGAGGTACTGGGAATATGTAGGTTAGAAAAAAGATTTAGTAGCTCTCTTTTGAGCTGTTTGATGGCTGTCATGTGGACGAAGCAAGAGGCTTGTTCTATTTAGTTGTAGAAGGTAGTGTTAGAAATTGTGGGCGGAAGCTGCAGAGGTAAATTTTGGCTTGATGTAAAGAAAAACTTCCTTATAACTAATCTGGAAACTAACTTGCTCCAAATGGAAATGATGAGTTCCTCATCACTGGTGATATTCAAACTGAGGGCAAATGGCTTTTTGTTGTTAGACTGTAGAGAGGGTATTTCTTCGGGTATAGGTTGGCTTAGAGGCCTTTAAAGTCCTTTCCTACGCTGAGAGTCTTTGAGGTCCATTTTGCATGGAGAAATAGTGTGTCATGATGGATATAGAGATGGTCTTGGAGCCAGGAAGGGCTGTTTGCCTCAGACTCTCCATGGGACCCTAGAAGCAAGTCACACAACTTCTTAACCCAAGGCTACTCTCTTAAGACTATAAATTGCTGGGTTACATTGGAGGTGAGTTTCCTCACCTGGGAGTTCCTTCTAACAGTAAAATCATAGGCCCAGTTCCTTTTTCCTATCCTTATTGGTAGTTAGAGGGAGACTGGAGATAAGGAAGCCCAAAAATGCCCAAAGTCTCTGAGAATACTGTGCTATGCCTGTATCTCCCTAATGTCTGAAGTGTGGTAGGGTGCTTGGACCTGGTCCCCCAGTCACTTTGGAATATGTATTTTTTTTTTTCTGGTGTTGAAGGGTTCTTTCCTTTTTCACTTTAGATTCATTATTTGGGCATGTGGTCTTCAGTGTGTTAACAGGTTTTAATAGACTAGAATGAAAAATTAAAGCATACCTCAGCCCTGAGGCCTGTCTTGCCAAAGAAATAACGATGCTTATAATTGAGTATTGGTGTTTAGATGAAAAGGCCAAATTCAGCTCTTGGTTACAGAAGTACAAATGTCAGTGAGATGCTCAGTTGGTGGGGTTCGTGCTTGCCACAAAAGGCAGATTTTAACAATCGCCTGACCAAGGTGACCTAGTTCTTATGGTCCAGATTTAAAATGTAAGTCCCCAAGGCTTTCAATATATGGTAAAAAATTGAACTGGGACCAAGCTATAAAGGCAACTGCCTGGGAGGCTGTGGTAATTACAGGTTTTTATTGGCTCTTTGAGGATTTTATGTAGGAACCAGTGTGATGTGAAACAGAGCCTTTCACAGATAGATTCCCCCTACCCCAATGCATTTATATTCCTATCGTAGCCACATCTGATTTATATACATGGGTTCTTTTTCCTAACTGTGACCTACCCAGGCCGCATTTCTAGATATTGTTTTTAATCTGTTGTATTTGCATATATGCAGATATATGTAGAAATACAAACCTCCTGAACAGAGTATGGAGAGGCAGTGTTTTTGATGGTAGTCAGAGCACCTGGGGAGTCAAATGGTTCAAATTCCAGTGGGATGATTACTATCTAGGTGACCTTGAACAAATTTTATAACTTCCCTGGAACTTAGTTTCCTTCCCTATAGAATGATGTGGTTAAACTAAGTGGCTTCTGAAGTCTCTTTCAATTTCTGGTAGGAACAATATATATCAAGTAGACTAGACTAGTTTTTTTCTTTTTTCTTTTTCCTTTTTCCTTTTTTTTTTTTTTTGCTAGGCAGTAGGGTTAAGTGACTTGCCCAGGGTCACACAGCTAGTAAGTGTCAAGTGTCTGAGGCCGCATTTGAACTCAGGTCCTCCTGACTCCAGGGCCAGTGCTCTATCCACTGCGCCACCTAGCTGCCCCTAGACTAGTTTTTTCTTAAAATTTTTTTGAAACTATCCTTGAGACTTAGCTGTCTCAACTGATTAAGGCTTAGCCTCTTGATGTAGGCAGCGGCTGATCTCCTTCTTTAGGTTTGTGATAGGGAGTGGGAGGAGAGTAGCATCACTAACCAAGAGGCAGAGAAGTTGTCCTCAACTGATTCAAAACTGTATTCTTTCTGAATATCCTTTCCCTGCTGTAGCTAAGCCAGTCTCCCTTTGTTTCAGTGTTTATAAATGTCTCATCTCATTCTAATCTCAAGTTGCAGCACCAGACTGGCCTGAATCAGGTCAGGCTTACACCATAGCTCAACATCTATTATCCCATTTATGCCTTCCTGCCATTGACTTATGAAATTAATAATGGCTAAAAAAAATGGCTTGCTATACCTTAGGTTCTCACCATCAGCAGAATACAAATAATCTTGATTAAAGTTCAGAGAATGTGTGAAGATTAAGAAGGGACGAAGGGAGGGAGGATTAAGGAAGATTAAGGAAGGGAGGAAATAGGATGCATGACTCTACTATTTATAAGAACTGGGTTCTCTACATTTCTGTTCAAAATGAACCTTTTTCCTAGGCAAGTGTTAAAGAGGCATCAGTAAAACTACAGAAACAGAGGAATGGGGCCACTTCTGGAAGAGCGGAGATCTTTTTATTTCCTTCTTTGGATTATCAAGTGCTTATGGGTAAGGGTGGGCCTGTGCTGTGATACTTGAGAAACGAAGCATACTATTTGTGGCCTTTCAATCAGGATGGAAAGTCAGATAAAGCACTATAGAGCCTAGGAGGGTCGGAATGAGGAAGGGGGTCTTTTCTGTGGAATCCAAGGTCTCTCTCTGCTGAATTATGACCTTTGGACCTCAGTACCATTAGCATCCATTCCCCCTGTTTTCTAAACTTGGTGTTTCATTTTCTTGTCATTATTGTTCAGTTGTTTTCAGTCCTGTCTGACTTTTTATGACCCCCATTTGGAGTTTTCTTGGAAAAGATACTAGAGTGGTTTGCCATTTCCTTCTTCAGTACATTTTACAGTTGAGGAAATTGAGGCAAACAGGGTTAAATGACTTGCCCAAGGTCACACAGCGTCTGAAGCCAGATTTGAACTCTGGAAGATGAATAAGTCTTCCTGACTCCAGGCCCAGTACTCCATCCACTCTGCCACCCAGATGCCCTGGTGTTTCATGCTTACAATAGTTTGATGAGATGCAGTGACACTCATATTAACACTGCCCTTAAAAGAAAAAGGTCAGCTAAAGAAGCGTGCATGGCCCTCCTATGCCAGCCAGCCCAGTAGAAATGTGTTCATTATACTTTGAGGAAACAGCTGCGAAAGGCTGTTTCCTTGATTGATGGCTGTAGCAGCCAATCAATCTTTCAACACATTTTTTGAGAGCCTACTATGTGTGTGTAAACATTGGGTTAAGAAAGAGAGGGAGATATTTCCTTGGAGCTACTTAGCTCCAGCTCCTCTCCCTGACCCCCATCAGTGGCTCTTTGGGAAATTGTCATTCTTCTGGGAGTACATTTCTCATTCTTATGAGCTGATCTGGGGGCACAGTTTAAGCCTGTTTTTTATCTTTCAACACCTGGCTGCTGAGGAGGTCTCCTAGCCTGGGAGATCTGAGAAGGGGGAGCGGCAGAGTCTTTGTCACAGAGTTATTATTTTTCTAGATGAGAGCACTTTGAAGAGGGCAGATTTTTTAAAAAAAATTCTGGCCTAAGATTATGAGCTACTAGCTTCCTCTCTGAGATTTACTGATATACTCCATAGATGTCTTGTATATACTTAGTTACTTATGTGTTATCTCCATCATTAGACTGTCAGCTCCTTGAGGATAGAGACTGTTTTGCCTTTCTTTGCTCTGTGCTTAGTATAATGCAGAGGTCTGGAACAAATTAGTTCTGTGAAGTTTGGATTCAGTCAAAGGGTTGCACTTGAGGACCTAGAGGGCCACATGTGGCCTCAAGGCCACAGGTTCCCCATCCCTGGTATAGTGCCTTAGTAAATGCTTAATAAATTCTTGTTGATTGCTTATTGATTGGTTGGGGGATTGATTTTTTAACTTCAAAAGACCCTGCATCCCTCTCTCTACCTTAGGAAGGTTCAAAGAGACAGGAGGGAGTGGTATTTACGTGATTTAAAGGAATACCCCTTAGTATTTCTGGGCAGCTAGATGGCTCAGTGGATAGCATACTTGGCTTGGAATCAGGAAGACTCCTCTTCATGAGTTCAAATCCAGCCTCAGACATACCTTGGTAAACTTTCTTAGCAGACGGGCTAAACCAGGTTGAAGTTAATCTGACCAATAGGCCTCAAACCTATCAGTGAGTTAGGGGATGTCTGTTGTTGCTGTTTGTCCTTCCTTCTCAAAAAGGACCATGACATCAGGAAGGTGATGCCACAACTTGCAAGTGAATTGGATTTAAGTGAGGCAGGACTGTGTAAAGTCACCAGCCTCACTTTCTCCTCCAAAGCCATCAGGGTCCAGTGGCAAGATATAGATCAAGACTACTGGAGATGCCTCCCACACCTGAACCTATGGTCAAATGGATCAAGCATTAAAGACTTCCCCAGTGGAATGGGCGGATACAACAATTTCTTCAAACAGTCACTAAGGCAACTAAAACAGGCATTGTAGAGTACTTACAGCTTGGTCAGACATCAAAGATGCCAAGGTCATCCCTTGCATTTTGGGCAGTTGCCAGTTGTCTTGACTTTTGTCCTACCACTGGAATTTGATGACTCTGGAAGAGAGAGTGAGGTTGGTGACTTTGTGCAACTCTGCCTCACTTAAATCTAATTCACGAGCAAGTCAAGACATCACCCATGATATCACAGTCCTCTTCGAAAATGAAGGATGAACAACAATAGAACAAATGGACATTCTCATGGACTTTACTATAATAGCATTTTTTCTGTATTCCTGGCAAGTCCTTGAAGTCTGCTGATATCAACACAGCCACATTTTATAGACATGGAAGGTGACAGAAGAGGTTAAGCAATTTGAGGTAAAATGAGGGTGGGAGTGGGAGGATAGAGTGGCAGAACCAGTCTGAATCACTTAACAGAGACTCCTGGAGTTTCAGTATCTTTATAAAAAGAAAAAAAAACAAAAAACAACTGCTTTATTTTTTTCCCCATTGTATAGATTTGCTATACAGAGGTTTGTGCAGTGGTGGGCTACTGAATAGAGAATTCTTTTAAAAATGGTTATTGATGTCTTTTGTTTTTCATCACCTACATTTCCCAACATATCCCTCTACACTCCTCCTAGAGAGCCATTATAACAAAGAATAACAGAGAAAAAAAGTTAAGTGCAACTAACACATCAACCAAATTTTACTTCATACACAGTGTTATATATTCACAATCTTCCACCTCTGCAAGGAAGGGAGGGAGATGCAACATCTGCTATCTATTCTTTGGGGCCAAGTTTAGTCACTGCTATGGGCAGCTAGATGTTGCAGATAGCATGTTGGGCCTGGAATCAGGAAGACCTGAATTCAAATCTGGTCTCAGACACTTTCTAGCTGTGGGACCCTGGGCAAATCACTTAACCCATCTGATGAGCTGGAGGAGGAAATGGCAAACCACTCCAGTATCTTCGCCAACAAAAGCCGCAAAAGGATCATAAAGAGTCAGAAACAACTGAAAAATGAATAAATAAAAACAAGTTAGTCACTACCATTTTACAGCATTTGGGTTTTATTATTTTGGTTTTTTAAATTTACATTGTTGTCTTTATATATATTTATATGTCACTTTCCTGGTTCTGCTTACTTCACTTTGTATCAGTTCATAAAAACACTTCCCTGGCTTTTTTGAATTCGTGATATTTATTCTTTCTTACAGTACAGTTATAAGATTCCCTTCCATTCATTTATCCACAATTTGTTTACCCATTCCCTAGTTGATGTGTATCTTTCCTGTGTTTTTGCTACTACGAAAAGTGCTTCTATAATATTTTGTTGTATATAGGATCTTTCTTTTTATAACTGTCCTTTTTGGGGTATATGCTTAGCAGTGGGGTCTCTGCATCAAAGGGTATAGACATTTTAATCACCTTCTTAGCTTAATTTCAAATTGCTTTCCAGAACAATGGGACCAGTATATAACTCCACAAACCTTTCTACAAACCCTGATAGCATTGACCGTTCTCATCTTTTGTCATATTTTTCCAGTTTGCTGGGTGAAGTAAAACCTCAGACATTTTCTGTTTACATTTCTCTTATTAATGATTTGGAGTAGTTTTTCATATGTTAATAGTTTGCAATTCTTTTGAGAACTATTATTAGCTTAGCTTTTGGTAATTCTGTTAGAATGTAAAGTCTTTGAGCAGGGACTGTTTTAATTCTGTATTGGTATCTTAGCACATTGTACAGTGCTGGGTACATAGTAAGCCCTTAAATGCTTTTATTCATTCATTTTATTCATTTATTCCCAACCTCTCTTAATTCTAGTGCCTTCCCTCTGTTAATTATTTTCTATTTATTCTATATGTAGCTTGTTTTGTATATATTATATATATATTTTGTATATATTATATATATATTTTCTTTATGTTGTTTCCCCCATTAAACTGTAAGCTGCTTGAGGGCAGGGACTGACTTTTGCCTCTTTTTGTATCCCCAGAGATTAGCATAGTGCTTGGCACATAGTGGGTACTTAATAAATGTTTATTGACTGACTTATTGATTGATTCAGCTGTCTGTTGGGGAACAATTTTTGTTCTTAAATATTTCGTCGATTTCCTTATATGGTTTAGGTACCAGATTTTTATCACAGATATCTTAGGCAAAGAATCTCTCCCCTCCCTACCATTGACAACTACCCTTCTTATCCTAGATGTATTAGTTTTGCAAAACCATTTCATGCCATTGAAATAATGTGTTTTATCTTTTGTGATTTCCTGTGTTCCTTGTTTGGTTAAGAATTCTTGGCGAGAGAGGATTCTTTGTGTAATCCAAGCTACTCCTTCATGGCCAAATCCAAAACTGACCTTTGGCATATAAACCAATCAAGTCCTTACTGATTGCAAAGCCTAGTACAATGCTTTGAACCCATTAGGAGCTTAATAAATATTTATTGAATCATAGAATTTCAGAGTTGAATTGAATTGAATTGAATTCCTGCTGTTTGGCTATCACTCAAGGAGAGATTGTGGCGATACAAGAGGAAAATAAAGCCCAGTTGCTCTCCCCCCCTACCTCAGGCTTTTCATTTAGTTGATACAAGACTGATTGTTTTACTTAGCAGTTTTTTGTTTTTGTTTTTTGACTGGACCTGTGGTTTCACTGGTACAGGAAACTCCCAGGGTGAAATCTCCTTCTGCTATGCAGATCAGCACTTATATTCTTAGACATAGTGCCTAAGGTGGGGGTAGGAGGGTGAGGGTAGGAGTTAAATGACGTACCCATCTGCTAGAGATAGAGAGTGTATGTTTGAAGCAGGGTCCTGAATCCAGGTAGTCCTGACTCCCAATCTGGCTCTCTTTCCTCTATGCTCTGCTGCCTCTCTTCGTTACCAGTTTATTTATTTTAATTTCCAGGGTGGACAGAGTGGAATCCCCAAATCTCATTTTCATGGATGCTCAGTGGGTGACAGAGAGAATGCTATAGCAGCACATTATAGCCAGTGTATTATCTTTGAGCAGTGAACTCCCATAAATCATTTTTTTTTTCTGCTGGTCCCTTAAGTCTTGTTGATCTCATTTTGTTGCTTATAGCCGTGGTAATCTCCCAGATAAAATATTAAAAAATCTTTTATAGCTTTGGGGACTTGGAGGAGGTACTGTTGTGGCTAGAAACCTAAATATTTTAGGATATTCTTGATGGCAGTGGTGCATAGCAGATGCTGTTCAGTAAAAATAATTATCTCAAGAGAGTAAATGTGAAACTGGGAGTTTACACAAATACTTGTGCTCAGTGGTGAGCAGGACCAACCCCTGCTAAAGTTGTGCAAGAGGCTGAGTTTATATTTGCCTCCTCTAGCTTCTTGGTCATCTAGTTTCCCTTTGTGATAACTCAGCTTCCCTCAATCCCCCTCCGGAGCCTAATGATTTTTCTCACTTTCCCTAACCAGAACTGCTCTGGGGGAAACTCCAAGGTCTGTGGAGGATCTGATAAGGCTAACACTGGTTGGTACTTTCCCCAGGCATTTGCCTTTTAATGGGGAAAAGGCCTAAATTGAGAGAAATTCAGACTAAGGTTTAATGACCAATAATAGCTATAAAGTCTTATGCCTTTCTGGGGATATTTGCATTTTAAGAAGATGGGAAGCCTTAAGCTACAGGAATGAAATTCTAATGGAATTCCAGATAGTCCATGGGCAGAAAAATACATACACACATATTTATTTTATATATATATGTATATATACACACATGTGTACACGTATATACACACATATATACATATACATTATACATACATATATCACATACACACACCTGTATGGGGGCAGGTGGTCTTAGCACCCATGAAATCCCTATTTATTCCCCTACTTTGCTTATGTATAAGGTTGGTCCTGTTTATGAGTTTGTACAGATGGTTGTTGTATTGGGATTTCACTGACACATTACGTTCAATGCTGTTATGATTCCATTTTTGCCCAGTGTTTTATGAAGGAGTTTAGACATTGGGAAGTAATGGAGACATTGGAGATCTCTTCAGCCCCACTCCCTGCTGGTTTGGGAAAAAGCTTTACATCCTCTGCTGGGTCAGGTTAGTTCCTGTCTGAAATGATGCAAAGTTCAGAAAAAGGCAATTTTGATGAAATAACAAACCCTGCCTTGTAAAAATTTTCTTAGTAGACAGGATGCAGACAGTAGGTGGTCTTTTCGTTGGTTCAGAATACTTAGGCTGGATCTTTAGATGGTGACACATTTTTCTTTGCCTTAACTTCCATCCCTACCAGCAGTTATTTGTGTCCATTGGAATTCTGAATTTGAGAAAGGTTATTAGCCACCTGGATAATTACAACTTTATAACTTTTAAGACATCCCCCCAGAGGCAAAGGATAAGTACAATAAATGACCTATAATTCTAGGGCTTAGATCTTTTGCATTAACATAAAACCAGCTCTTTGCTTCCTCAAACTCACAACCTGGAGGTATCAAAGCCAAACATTCCCAGAAGTCATTATCTATCATTTAGATCATGTTCTAAAATGGAACCATGCCTGTCTTTTTTTTTTTTTTTTCCTTGTGCTGGGGTGGGTGGGGGAGTGTTGGTGGGGAAGGAGGAACCTTGGACACGGATGGGGAGCTGGAATCTCTTCTTAATTTTGACATGCTTCTGGAGAATTTTTAAAAAATTCCTCGGGAATAACTTTTGTTATACATTTGTGTCTGAAAAGGCAACCTGACTTTGTGCTCTGGGGAGAATCCTTTTATTTCCTGTTTGTGTTTTTCAGTTGTGTTCTGTTTGGGTTATGCCTGTTCTAGGGTTCAGTCTGTTTAAGAAAGAGCCAGAGGCCCCTGGTTTAAATGCTCTTGGCCTCCTGCACTAGAGATGTTGGTGACATCCCATTATTTACAGAACCACCGTTTACTGTCCTCCAGTTTATATGCCCCTATGTTCAGAGGGAACTAGACAATAGTGGAAGTAGGCGAAAGCTGTCTCTAGCATTTCCTCTTGGTTCTGTTTCAGCATTCCTGTACCACATGAGCAACCCAAGGTTCACATGCTGTCCAATTCCTTCCCCCTTATCAGAAGCTGGTTTCAGGAAGAGATCTGATAAACTCATTTACGCTAAGGCATAAATGACTGATACAACTTAGTGTGTGTGTGTGTGTGTGTGTGTAGCAGGGCAGAGCTGGGCAAGAGTTTCCTCATCTGTAAAATGAGAATATTATCTTAGATCATCCCTAAGGCTCCTTCTGGCTCTGTTGGCCTGAGTCATTGACTACAAATGGACCAGCTCAAATCCTTCAAAACTCAAAGCACATGCCTTTTTGAATTAGTGGGTAGATAGCAGAGGTAGATTATTAGGGGAAGATAGCAGTAGTCATGCCAGGGTGTGGGTAGCAATGGGATAATAATAGAAATAATGAATAACTAACATTTATGTAGCCCTTTAAGGTTTGAAAAATCCTTTACACGTGTTATTTCATTTAATCTTCAGGAGGGGTGGCCAAGAGCAAGACAGTCTGGCTGAATAGGAAAAGTTGGGCAGATGCCTTCGGTCGGTGTAGACAACAAGGGGTTGATTCTTATAGGGGGAGGAACCAGTGAGAACTATAGATTCAATAGTGATGGTGAAGTAGAAAGATATATATATTATATATATATATATGTATATGTAGTAGACAGTACTCTAAACAGGTCACAAAAGAATAATATTTACTATAAAATAACTAAAATAGTCTGTTCCCACATTGGCTTAGTCTTGAACTAGACTGAGGAGAGAAGCTTGTGTGTTAATAATCCATTCTATGGCTCAAATGAAATATTCCTTTTTAAAATCCAAATAATACAAAATGAAGTAAGTAAAATGAGGTAAACAATGTACACAGTGACTACAACATTTTAAGTGGAAAGAACAACAAAAAGTAAAACCTGAATGCTATAATGACCAGGCTTAGCATCAAAGAAGAAATGAGAGAATGAATTCATGTTGCTCCCTTCTTTGCAGAGGTGAGGTGGAGTGGGGTGGAGAATTGACATGAAACTCTGCCAGTAGTGTCAAACTTGGTTAACATATTCGTTTTTACTGTTTTTCTCTCCTCAGACTTTTGAATTCTTTGTTATGAAAGATGGCTCTGTGGGAGGAGGAAGATGAAGGGATACATTGGGGATTGTATAGCCAATTGTTAAATTTTCAGTGTGAGTGTGTAGACCTTGGAAATTGGTGAAGACTACAAATTAGGAGTTGATTTATTGTTTTGTGATTCGTACTTTAGAATTAAGATAGTGATGGAGAAAATGTTAGTAATGCACATTAAATGTAAACATGTTGAGTAAAATCTTGCCTTCCCCCCAACTTGGTTGTTAAACATTTACCAGCCCACCCCAGATTGTGATATTTAAAAAATCAATTAAAATTTTTAAAGAAGTTTTCACCATTCCTTATAAAGTGATTTATCCTGTGCCGAACTGACAATGTTACTCTCCCTCCTCACAAATTCTAGTGGCTCCCTATCTTCTCTAGGATCAAATATAAAATCTTCTGTTGTTCAAAGCTCTTCATAACCTAGCCCCTCATTTTAGTTTTTTTTTTTTTTTTTAGTATCTCCACCACTTAGTACAATGCCTGGCACACATAGTAGGAGCTTAATAAATCCCTATTAACTGTCAGACTGCAGTATTTCATTTCCTTTCTTTAAAAAAATTAATTATTGCGTGCTTATTTACGTAAGACAAAACTAAACATACGTATCTTTGATATTAACACTTGAAATAAATTTCTGTGCATACAGTATCTCCTTCCTTTCTCTGTTTGTTGTGTTATTTCTTTTACACTTTTTTTTTTTTTTTTTTTTGCTTAGGTAATGGGGTTAAGTGACTTGCCCAGGGTCACACAGCTAGTGTTATGTGTCTGAGGCCGGATTTGAACTCAGGTTCTTCTGAATCCAGGGCCAGCACTCTATCCACTGTGCCATCTAGCTGCCCCTTGTTGTGTTATTTCTTATTTGTTTATTCAGCCATTCCATTTTGGGTTCTGAGAGGCTGTTGGTGTTTATTTAGGATTCTTTGTAAATTCTTGCCCCCAGAGTACCATTCAGAGCTTCACCTCCCTCAGGGGAGACACTTCCCCATATCAAACCCCATTAAAAAGGTCTGTGGTTCTCATTTATGATTTTAAACTGAGTACATCTGAATTGTTAACAGTGGCGTCTTTAGTCAAAATAATTTTTGATCCTCTATGTTTGGCAGAGAGATAAACTAAGGCAGCAATGAGAGAGGCATACTGAGCCTCAGTCCCAAAGGAATGTTTGAGAAATGATGGCTGCCATGCCAGATGATAATAACAATAATGTGCTGAACCAGCAACACCAATTATCATAAGAATGATGTTGTTACCAACCACATTTGCACAATAATTACACAACTGGTATACTCCATCCGGGAAGTAAAGCATCCCCATAAATCTGTTGGTGTTCCAGCCACTGAATTTCTGAAAGCAAATGGCTCACTTCCAAGCAAGACCCATGGCCATCATCTCTCTCCCTTGCTGGGCTGTCGTACCTGCGAGCCTCGCCAGTTTTCCCAAGGAATGATTCCAATGACCGTTGTGTTTGTCAGGCAGATGGAGTTGGTTGTTGGGCAAGGCACCCACAGATTAAGACTATAGAATTTAGAGCCAGAAAGGGCTTTAGACATCACCTTTCCAGGTGCTCCCTTGTCTCTGCCAATCACCAACCATTTTTTATATGAGGGACCAAAGAAGTAATGCCTCATGCTTAAAATCAATTAAGCCACAAACAACTGAATTGGTCCAAACTCAGTCCAGATTCAGTGCTCTTGATAGTGAAGTTATCTCTTTCACATCATGGGGATTAGGGGTACACACCTCTGAGATCTTGGAAAATCCAAGTAAAATTTTTTGGCCCTCTCTTTGTACTAGAGAAGTCTGAATTTTTTCTTTTTGCTTTTATGGGATATTTACAGTACCTTATTGTAAAATTTGGGTTAAGTATTTGGTCATAGGCTCTGTGTTGTCTGCAGGCTTTCGTGTGTCGTCTGTGCCTTGCACAAAACTCCACTAAAACTCCCATTTGATTTCTTATGCTGACCCATGATGTATGGAAACCACAATGTAGAAAGTCGTAATATGGAAGGGATAACTGTACTCAGCTGTTTCTCCTTGCCCTCCTCCTTGATAGCATAGGAGGCTGACACACATCTTGGATTCATCCAACTTGCCATAGGAGCTCTCCTCTCCCTCTTTTTTGCCTTCCTATAAACTATCTGGATATAAACAGGTCCTAAAAAGCACTGGACAACTGTCTTGAAGGACAATGTCCAGAAATGTTTGTGCAAGAGTGGGATTTAAGCTACATCTTAGGAGTTGGCTGCCTTCTTACCCTAAACATATTCTCTGCCCCCTTGGTTTCCGAATGTTATTTCCAGGAAGTGCTTACTGGAATTCATTGACCCCATGATACCACTGACTCCTAGAATCTTATACTTTCTGCCCCACTTCCTTTATCCTTTGTATATTTCATGTGACACATTTCAGATTATTATTTTTTTCCCAGGCACAGGAGAAGATGACGGGATAGAAGAGGAGAAAATGGTTGAATCAAATAGCTATTTTGCAGTAATGTGCTCTTGACACAAATTAGATAACTTTAGGAGGATGGCTTTCCTGAAAGTCAATTACTCAAAAGCTGAAGTGTAAATCTAGATGGGTGTTCTTAGGAACAGAATGCAATTGTGACTCCAGTCAGCAGTATCTCTTGGAGACAATGCTAGATAGAAAATTTATCCGGAAATGTCCATTGTATTAGGTGTTTAAGTTGAAAACACAAAACATAAGCAGCAAACTACTGTATCTGTGCAATCCCCTTCCCTGCCTCCACCCTCCCCCCCCCAAAAAAGAAAATGTATCCAGACACATGGAATCATAGAATGTTAGAGCTAGAAAGAACTGTGACAGAGCCAATCTCCTCATTTTACAGTTAAGGAAACTGAGGGCCAAAGAAGTGGAAAGATTTGCCCAAGATCACAAGCTCTTTACGTAATTAAGGCACTATTCAGTGAAATTATACAAATAAACTTGCACCTAAGATCAGGCTACTAAGAAGCAAGATGGACAAATTTCCTTTAGGTCAGGCCACTGGGGATGTCTCCCAGGGTATTTTTGTCCCTTTTCCTCTTACACTTACAGAACAGAAAATGCAGACATTGATTGTGTAAACAAATCAGTTCGGTGGTGCGGTAGATAGAGTATTGTGTTTGGAGTCAGGAACGCCTGAGTTGGAATCCTGCTTCACAAGTACTTATTAGCTGTGTCATCCTGGTTAAGTAATTTAGCCTTTCTGTGCCTCAGTTTCCTCCTCTGTAAAATGAGGGAGTTATACTCCATGGCCTGTGTAAATAAATAATTCTGTTGTTCCACTGTCCACTAAGGCAGCCTGACCTGCTTGTATTGGTATATTCAAGGCCAAAAGGAAAGCAGGAAGTAGGTTTTCAGAAAAGGTAAGTTCAACTTTATCCAATTTTTTGTACTAGTAACTTATAAATACAGTAGAAATATGCATTTGTGGAGAAATAGCAGATTGACCAGAATGGAGAATTGTCTTCTTTTAGCCTAATGATATAGGGCAGTGGTTCTCAAACTTTTTGGTTTTAGGACCCCTTTATGCTCTTAGAAATTATTGAGGACCTTGGAAAACTTCTGTTTGTGTTATTTATTTATAAGTACTTACCATATTAGAAGTGTTTTTTAATTTAAAGTAATAAAAAACCATGAAATGTTAACATAAATAACATTTTAAAAAACTATATTAAAAAAATTAAATTAGAAAAGTGACATTATTTTATGTATTTTTGCAAATCTTTTTAATGTCTGGCTTAACAGAAGACAACTGGATTCTTGTCTGCTTCATTCAGTCTATATTGTTTTGGTGGAAGTATTTTAAAAAAATGACCCCCTTGGGAATGGGAGGAGTATTTTAATAGGCAAATACTATATTTGTATTATTATGAAAATACTTGTGACCTTTTAAGACCCTCTGAGTAGATCTCAGGGACCCACAGGGGTCTGTGGACCTCACTTTAAGAACCTCTGATATAGTGAACAGAAGGATTAGGAGATCCTAGGAGAAGTGATGGCAGTCATGAGTTCATTATAGATTTTGCAGGTTAGTGAGCATTTCTCCACACCTGAAGTTTTGAATTTATCTTTTGTAGTCAATAGTCAGTACTCAATAAGCATTTATTAAACATCTTACTATGTGCCAGACACCGTGCTAAGTGCTGGGGATGCATATATGGAAAAAAAAAAAAAGAAAGACGGTCCCTATTTTCAGGGAGCTTACAACCTAATTGGGGGGAGAAAAAAAAACACAAAAGGAAGATGAAAAATGGTGGGGTGAGAGGTGAGGGAGGAGGTACATGACACTGAAGCATGGCAGAGAAGTCAGAAAAATCCCGAGTTAATGCAGCAAGGTGAGAAATAAAATGTCTGAGTTGAGGAGTCTCCTTCAATGGAGATTGGAATTCATGGCCCTGGCATCCAATCAGAGAGGCAGAGGGTAGTCGTGATCTAAAAAGAGCAAATGTATTAGATCAGTGGTTTACTAGCTTGTACTTTTATGTACAAAAAGCACGAAAATAATTCCCAGAGTCAAACACACACAAAGAATGCCATATTCTTTTGTCATGTTATAGTCTGCAGGCTTTCCTGCCCTGTCCTACTACATGGGGCTATGGACAAGATCTTTGAACAAGTAAGTCAGGTCACAATTCAACATGCATTTATTAAGTCCCTACTATATGCTAGGCATTGTACCAGGTGCTACAAGGTATATAACAAATCTTGGAGTTCTTTGGGACCAATTGTACAAGTAGAGTCTGATGGTGTTAAGGGAACATCCCAAGAGTGTGAAATTGGAAGATGTGGTTGTGATTTGTGGCCTGGTGGTTGGCAAAAAATGGCAGGTAAAAATGTTTTCTCCCGATGTCACAGACCATGATGAATCATGGATACCACCATTTTGCACACACTTCTAAGACCTAGCAGGTGAGCTCTTTTCTTCTTATCTCACTCTCTCAGGACCTGTCTTTTCATGGAGGTCCAGAACTTTTTATTACTTATCATTGGGGACCTTCTAAATTTCAAGATAGGAATAAGGAACAAGAAAAGCAGTGTTGTGACATGGAAAGAACACGGGATTTGGAGTCATGAGTTAAAAATCTCATCTCTCTAGCTTACCACTTAGGTGACCTTGGGTCAGTCATTTGGTCAGTAAACATTTATTAAGCACTTACTTTGTGCCAGGCACCATGCTAAGTGCTGAGGATTCAAAGAAAAACAGAAGATACTCCCTACTCCCAAGGAGCTCAGTCTAATGGGGGAGACAAGGTGAAAACAACTAGGTACAAACAGATCTTGTTTAGAAGATACAGGATAGAATAGAGATAATCAATAGAGGGGAGACCACTAGCATTAAGGGGGATCAGGAAAGACTTCCTGTGAAAGGTGGGATTTTAAGGAGGAAGAACGATCTATTGCTTAACAGATCACTGCTAAGGCCAGCACTTAGCACAAAGCATGGCACATAGTAGGCACTTAATAAATGCTTATTGACTTGCCTTAAGTATTTGTTGACAACTTCTGTGGGACTGAATTTCCTTGTCTGTAAAATGAAGGGGTTGGTCTCCATGGCCTCTAAAGTCCTTTCCTTATTTACATAGATCTGTGGTTTCTCATAATGCCCCTGTTCCGCAGAGGCTGACACATAGAATGCTTGGGGTTTTGTGTACTTACATTTGTTTGTTTGTATATCTGTATACACAGAAGACATTTTGCCTTTATCCTCTCTGTTCTTTTACAGCTGGAGAACCCTAGGAGGGGATAAAAACTCCCATAAGTCAATTGGCTGGCTTTGGTTCTCCCCAGCAGGTCAAGAGGCTAGGCAGGGGGTTTTAATGTGCCCCTTTGTTACTGTCCTTCTTTCACAATGTATTGGTCAGGTGATAAATGCAGCTTTTCCCAGGGAGGGAGGCAATAACTGACTTCATTTTCTTCTTCTAAAGATTCCATTATGGCTGTGGTTTTAGTGCAATTACCTTTTATTTCTTTATTAACTTTTCTGAGAATAGGCTGAGCCAGTTTTCCTCACATTCCTGAGCCCCCATATTGATTCAATGACTATAAAGCTGCCCACTAGAATTTCTGACTTTTCTTTAGAGGAATTGAGATTAAAAAAAAAAATTTTTTTTCATTTTCCTCCAGCTATTGATCTCCCCCAGGATAGCCTGGGTTATCATTTCTATGAGGGTCTGTAGACCTAAAGGAATCATCTTGCTAAGGAGGTCAAAGCTGAAATTTCTATTGATGTCATTGTCATCAAGGAAACTCAGTCATTCTGGTAATTCTCTGAACCTGGAATAGCTAACAGGGCTGAGTGTTCCCTCTGTTCCCTTTCTTTCTTCCCCCATCTTTCTGTACTCTTCCCCCAATTCAAGTGTGGCATTTGTAGGAAGGGAACCATAGATTATGCTTTGTCAATTTCTAAATAAGATGAAAGTAACTAACTGAAAGGGCCAATATTACTTCCTGGGATTGCTCAGGATTTCCCTGGCCTCCTTATCTTTTCCTTGGCTGCTTCCTTGCTGAGTTATATTTCAGCACAAGACATGAGTCCTTGGTATCAGGTTGGACAATGTCGTTCTGTCCCTTAGCAGGTTCCTATAAGCCCACTTTCTGACCCAAAGGCAACATATTGAGGATTAATAATTGATATTTTAGGAAAGACCCTGTTAAAAATGATTTTATTGAGTTAGTAGAGGAATATGGCTGTGATGGTAATAATAGAAACACATCTTATTCATTTCGATCAGCAAGTATTCATTAAGTTCCTCCTTATGTGCCAGATCCTGTACCAGGTGTAGGGAAACAATGACAAAACATGAAACAATCCCTGGAAACGTGGTATCATTGGATTGAGCACTGGCCTTGGACCCAGGAAGACCTATGTTAGATACTAGCTGTGAGACCCTGGGTGAGTTACTTTAACTGTCCCAAACTTCATTTTGCTTATTTTTAAAATGAATATTATACTTTTGCTGTATAATCCCAATGAAACTTTTCCTTCCTAGAATAGACACAACTGTTGTAGGCAAATGAACCTCTTGTTTCCCTTCAGAAGCCTATTTTCTTGCTGATGTTAGCACAGCATTTAGTGATTTAAAAGAATAATCCCCTATATTCAAGTTAGGTAAACTTTTTTATTTTTTAATCATGAAAGCCTTTCTAAAGCACACTCACAGGGACTCAGTGTGTGTGTGTGTGTGTGTGCGTGCGTATATATGTCCACATGTATGTATACACTGCTTTAGCTGTCTGTGTCAGCTGGAAAGTTTTAGAGGAACATTTGAGCCCCAGGAGTTGTCCTGAGAATTTTATTTCTTTTGTCTTGTAAACGAAAGCTTGTTTCCTGAAGGAGAGGTGAGGCTGATGGTGGGGAGTGTAAATCAGGATGAAAAACTTCTCTACCCTTGTACCTTTCTGTGGCTGTCATTCTTGTCCTAACTCACATCCTTAGGGCAGAGTTTCATTGCATTGATTCCAATTTCTGTATCATTGAGGTCACAATGGTTAAAACACACTTGACTGTAAGTGAGGAATGTTAATAGCCTGGACTTCAGTCAGAAAAGAGAATGTGGAGGCACATCTCACAAGCTGAGAGAAGAATTTTTTTAAGTGGTCCTCTGTACTGTTAGAAAATAGTCTTTTCTTGGTGAAACTGAGTACAGGTTTACTAAAGCCCTTGCTTCCTATTGGGGGTTTCAGGAGATAAGCTGCCTAGAATTACACAGGCATTGTTAGAAATAGACTATACTGGTCTGAAAACACATTGTGAATTCTCTTTGGGAAATAAAAAATTCTGTCATTGGCCCTGGCCTCAAGGCACTTTTTTTTTTTGCTAGACTGAGTAAGGAATTAAGATTTAGGAACTTGGACATCTGATGCTATTTGCAGATGGCAAACAGCTGGAAGGGAGGGCTAATACCTTAGGTGACAGAGCTAAGATTCAAAATGATCTTGACAAGTTAAAATGCAGGGTTAAAGTCAGCAATGTGCAATTGAATGGAGTTGAACTGAGTTGAACCAAGTAAATGTAAAGTTCTGTTTTTAGGTTCAAAAAATCAATTGTATAAGATCAGGGAGATTTTTTCTGAGATTGGAGAGCAGTTGGAAACTAGGAATTAACTTGGCTGGAAATCCCATGTAGAGGGAATTTGGGTCTAGGCTAAATGAGATCCATGTTAGTATAGTTCACTGGCATTAATGTAAAAACCATAAGAATGACAAGTTTACTGCTCAGAAGTCTGGCTGTGTGCTTGGGATAAACAGGGGAAATGAGACATTAGATTATAGTGATTGTTAGTGTGGCCATATTTGTAAGTCTAAGCCCAGTTAGCTATAATGGGAAGAAATATATGATACCAAGAGGAAATGGTAAAGCTGAATGGGAGACATGAAAGGGAAAAGAGGAAACTGAAACAGAATGTAGCCTGGTCAAGATCTTAGATAAGTCAAACAGGAACTGCTAGGGTCAGTCACTGTGTAGGCAGGTTGTCCAACAACAAAGTGGAATGATTCATTGGGCTTCCTTGGTACGTCAACTTGATCTGTTCCCATCCAAATGTCTTAATGGATCTGCAACTCTGCGGGCCTGGATCCTGATGGAACTAGCTTGGCAGCAGTTTCATACAAAATAAAGCTTGAAATAATGTGTTACAACCAGGAAAGCCAACTCCGTCTTAGTTGATAGTGTGCATTAGTAGATATTAGGATTTAGTGGCAAGGATGTTAGACTTGGAATCAAAAGACCTAGATTCCAATCCGTGATTCAAAAAATATTTATTAAGCACTTACTATGTTCCAGGAGCACATTAGGGCAGCTAGTTGTCACAGTGGATAGAGTGCCAGACCTGGAGTCAGGAGGAGTCATCTTCATGAGGTGAAATCCAGCCTTAGACACTTACTAGCTGTGTGACCTTGGACAAGTCAGTTAACCGTATTTACCTTAGTTTCCTCATCTGTAAAATGAGCTGGAGAAGGAAATGGCAAACCACTCCAGTCTCTTTGCCAAGAAAACCCAAAGTGGGGTCACAGACATGACTGAAGATGACTGAGCAACAGCACATACCTAGAGATAGCAAAATTCTGGGGCTACACAGAAAGTCCTAAAAAACTCGAAAACAAAACCCCTCAGTCCTTCCCCTCAAATTGTTCACATTTGAATGGAGGAGATGAAGGCACACAGCTGTGTATACAGAAGGTACAGGAGGGTTGGGTGGGAGTGGATAAGGTGGGAAGGCCTCTTGGAGAAGGTAGGATTTTATCTGACTCTTGAAGGAAGCCCAGGAAGCCACCAGATTGGGGGGGTGGAGGGAAGGGAGAACATTCTAGGCATGATTTAGATTTTGCTATTTAATAGCTGTGGGAAGTTGATCATACCCCTTCTTTTCCCTGGGCCTCATCTGCAAAATGAGGGAGTAAGACCAGATAAATATGAAGGTCCCTTTTAACTCTTAATGGTCTGTGATAATGTCTAGATCATAGACAGCTTCATAAGGGACTTTAGAGGTCTTATCCAATCCTCTCATTTTATAGATAAAGATTCTCTGAGGCCCAGGGAAGTTAAGGAACCAATGTAACATGAGTCATAAATGGGTTGAGCCAGGATTTGAACCTATGTCATCTGATTCCGTGTCTGGAGCTTTTTCTGCCCTTGGTATCTCTAAGGGAGTAAAGGTCCCAGCAGCATTCTATACTGATTAGTGCAGTTATGAACTCCATTGTTGGTGTTCGGTTCTGGGTGCCTCACTTGGACTAAGAGGACAGGAAGGTGACCAAGATTATGAGAGATCAGGGAATATGTTATAGTAAGGACAGTTAAAGATGCCCTGACTCCAGTCCTAGACCCTGTCACTGGTTCTCTGACCCCTGTTTAATATGTAGGTGATGCAATGAGAATTGTAAATGTGAGGCAACAGTCTCCATAGAAGATCTTACTGAGTTTCTGAGACTGTGCCTTAGAAAGTGCCACAAAGTCATCTTTTCCAGTGACTTTGGGAAGGCCACCTGATATCCTTGGTGCATGGCCAACATCCCTCTACTCTTGTAACATTCCCTCTAGTGAAGTACAAATGCTATTTCTGTCCCACAATAGCTAGTTTCTCACCAAACAAAGCCTGCTGTGCTGGTAGGAGCTCAAAGCAAAGCCGACTTGTTAGCAGCAGGAAGGAGAGAAAATAACTCTACAATTTAAGTGGGGGAAGACTGTGGCGTTCCAGCCCCCTAGAGAGAGCAGACGGCAACCCAGGTTGGAGGTCTGACCATGTGCCCTGCTGCTTTCTAAGCAGCATTGGCGAGTTTGCTTTCTCAGCGGGTTCCTTTCCTCCACAAATGTTTTCCAGTTAGCCTGTGTGCTAGTTCCCTGTGTAAGGGAGAGAACCCCCATCTTGGGCTCCCCTCTGTGTAATGGAAATTCTTGGCAGTCCAGACCACCATGGTCTGTTGGCAGAATGTGGCATGGGATGCTTTTAGGCTGGGGATAAAATGGCAATGATCGCACATAATTACAGAAAACAATTTTGAATTTTGTTAAGAAGAAGCTCCAAACAGCATCTTTTAGTTCATGGTGTCACTTAAAGTGCCAGTTCACAGGATTTCAGTGTGCTTGGTCATTTACAGTGTCTTTTCCCTTATTGACACCACCAAGATTCTTGGTGGCTAATAATCGTCCTAGGACAAGGTGGTCCTTTTTCAATGGGTGTTTCTTTCTGGAAAGTTCTATGAACTGGAGAGCCAGATTGAATACCCTTATCTAGAGGGAAGAGTGGCTTCTTTTTGACTAGGTAGTTATTTTCTTTCCTAACTTGATGGGAGGATGGGAGGAGTGGAGCCACAGGTTGAGGTCTGGGAGTGATTCAAGCATGGGAATTTCCATTATGGTAGAATGAGATTTCACCTCCCCTTCCCTGCTTTCTTTCAGCTAAACTTGGACAGTTTCCATAATGCACTTTGAAAAAATTCCCAAGATGCCTGAGCAGGAAACAGTGTTTCCAGGTGTTGTCAGGAATTTATTCTCATTGGAGGTCACTGGGCAGGTATACTCTGAGGTAGCCTAGCTCTGCTCCTATTCTAAAATCTATTTATAACTGGAGTCCTAGGGATTCTTCTCTTTTCTCTTCTCTTTCCCTCTCTTCTCCTTGTCTTCTCCCTCTCTTTTTCTCTTCTCTTCCCCTTCCTCCCTTTCTCCTTCCCTTCCTCCTTCACTTTCCCACTTTCTCCTCCTTTTTCTCCTTGGTTCTTTCTTCCTCTCCCTCCCTCCCTCCCTCCCTCCCTCCGATTCAGGCAGGAAGAAAAGATTCTCAGGTCTAAAGTCTGAAGAAGGACTACACACTCTCCATTTGAGAAATCTCCCTTCCTTCCCTAATAGTTTTAATATGTCTCTTCTGTTGGTCCTTGTGTCCCATGTGCAGGTTTATCAATTCATGGAGTAAAGTCAGGTTGGATTGAGGACATAGGTTAACTAGCATGTAGTCGTAACGAAACTAGATGGAAAGAGACAAGCTGAATAGGGAGCCCGAAGCTTTAGGAACCAGGAGGCAGAATGTGTCCCAAGTAATCAGAATCATAGACTTGGAGGGGACTTTAGATGGGTGACCTCTAGTCCAGCCTCTCATCCAAAAGCGGAAACTTAGGATAGAGTCACAGAGCTACTAAGTGTCTGAGGCTGAATTTGAACTCATGTCTTCCTGACTCCAGGCCCTGTGCTCTATCCACTTTGCCATCAGTTACCTGTGCGTGCCCATCTATAAAACAGGACTTATGACATCTGTCTTACCTATCTCTTAGGAAGGATCTTAGAGCTTAGAGAAGGATCCAAAGAAAGAATGTATGTGAAAGGGTATTGTTAACTGTAAATCAATATAAGAAATTGAGGGTGCTGTTGGTAAAGGATTCTTTTCTACAACACTCTTCATTGGGGGCCATCATGCTTCTGTTTGAAACTATCCTGAGATAGAGAGGCCAAAGACAAGGGCATGTGAGGTGTCCTCTGAAGTAGTTCTGAGAATGTTCTACTTGAATGATTTGGGGACCCAAGCTTCTTTTAGGCCCCAGTCTTCTGCAGTACATCTCCATTCTCCTTTGGAAAAGTAATTCTCTACTCTCTTTTCCCCCAGACAAACCACCCAGACATGGGAATTTATTTCATAAGACACATCTGCCACCCCACAGCTCCACCCTCTTGTTTTCAACTACTGGTGATACTCTATTCTGGTTGTATAAGCCCTCTAGGATACCACCACAGCTCCCCTCCCCCTCCCCCATACCAAAAATATATTCCTGGGAAGCACCGCCTGTTTTCTAGGTCACACTAGCTGACTTGTTCATGGGCGTTGGGCTTTCCTAGCCTGCCATGTTTCCCAGGAGTGGAGCCTGGAAGAGAAGGGACCTGCCAAGTGTTGCTAACCTCAGCATTCCCTAGAGAACAGAGGCCCGTTTCCCAAAGAAATGAAGACTCTAGTTGGCCCCAGGAGCTGGCAGGGGGAATAGTAACCACAGGCTCCCCAGATATTTGCCCTGAGCCCATTTGTAGGCAATATGTGGTACCCAAAGCTGTCCCTGATGGTAATTGTCATATAAAGTTACTTCCACTGGACAATCCAAAGGGTTGTAGGATTCTTCTCTGCTCCCCTCCCCCCCAAAGCTATAGGGAGCTCTTGCCTCTTGACAGGACAAAAAGCAATCTGGCTTCTGAGGTCAGCTGTGAAGACCCAAGGCATTTACACAAGGCTATAATTAAAGAGACCCAGAAATAGTAATCATGAGGAAGAGTGCATGGACATTTTCATGACTTGTGGAATCTCAAGCTGAAACTTGTGGCTTTGGGTAGACCTCAGCGCACCTGTGTAGGGAGACCCCACCTATGGATCTATGTTTTACTTGTCTTACAAAGGTAATAATGATGATGATGATAAATCACATTTATATAGCATTTTAAGGTTTTTAATTTACACACATCTCATTTTATCCTCACAACATCCTTCGGAGGTAGGTGCCGTTATTATCCTAATTTTACACTTAAGGAAACTGAAGCAGACGGAGGTGAAGTGACATGCCCAAGGTCATATAGCTACTAAGTGAGTCTGGATTTGAACTCAGGTCTTGCTGATTTTAAGTTGCTCTATCTACTGCCAATCTTCTCTCACATTCTCTTTTTCCTTTCTTCTGCTACTGACTCCCCATCTTCCATTCAGAAATTTCCATGAACAGCAATTTATTCTCTTGGGAATGTTTCCCCCCCTCAATTTCTAAGAATGCATAATTTGACATTTGTGGGGCTTATCTCAGATTCTGACAGTGTTCTTAGCTGCATATTCTCCCCTCTCCCCCAGAAGTGGGATGTGGGGCTATAGTAGGCACAGAGAGAAGACAGCTGAGGTAGGGGAAGGTCATAGAATCATATAGTTATAGATGGAGGGATCCTCAGAGGCCCTCTATCTAGTCTGACCCCCTCATTTTACAAATCAGCAAACTGAGGTCCAGGGAGGTTAAAAGACTAAAGTCGCTTTGATAGCAAGTAGGAGAGGCAGGATTTAAACCAAGGTCCTTTGCCTTCAAATCCATCGTTCTTTTTTTTTTCTGTGACAAAAATATAATCCGAATTTTCATGGAAATATTTTTTAACAGTAGAAAGGAAAAATATCTCTGTTAACTCCACCAAGATGCACAAATACCTTGTCTTTACATAAAAAGTAAACTACTTTTTTCCATGAGGCACCAACAATTCTTAAGGTACAATGTATACATTTAACACCTTTTATACATATGATAATATTCAACATCATTAACAACACCAATGTACAGGACAATTTTTCAAGAAAAACAACTTCAAATCCATTATTCTTTCTGCTGTAGCACACTGTCCTCCAGGTGGGTGCCCTAATTGGCTGGGTTGGCAGAGCTGATGTTCACTTTCATAGAGAAATTTTGTTCTAGGAGTCTCTGCCCTTCCCTTACTAGTCACATTTTCAAGAGTGCTTAAGGGGGAGAGGTCAAAAAGGGGTAGGGAATGACATTCCAGGTTCTTTTGGGGCTTTTTCTAGTCCTGTTTTTCTCCTAATGACTAATGCAAACCTTTCCTTCCCAACTTTCTTCTTTCTTCTTCTCTTCTCTTCCTTCCTTACCTCTCCCCCACTCCATCATTAATATCACAGAATAAAGTAAAGTCATAGAAAGGCATGGGTCAGTGTTAGGAAATGTGGTCAGAGTGGCAGCTGTCTTCCAGTTGCTTCTCCATGACCACTTCAATGCTTGCCGGATGGATAAGGGGCCCAAAGCTATGTCCACTGAGTGAGTATGTGTGGTGGAATCTTGATTTGGATGCATTTATTCATTGAGGAAATATTAACCATTTACTTTGTGATTAATCTGATATCATGCACACTCAAAGTCTAAGACTATTGTTGTATTTTTGACTTAGTATCCCAGTGCTTGACATCCAATAGGCACTTAATAAATGTTTATTGCTTGATGAGTTGAATGCAGTGTCCTAGGGGAGACATGTCTATTAAAAATGACAGATCCCTTCCTTCAAGTAATTGAGGTGATAAGACAGGTAAATACAGATATGGTACAAATTGGGATATGATAAGTGTATAGCAGTAGTACCCTGGGCTCTGTAATCAGAAATAGGAAAAGGTCATTCATAATGAGATTTCAGATGCCTATGTTCTCATTTTCATTCTCATTCTTATAAATTGTGATCTGTAATAAATATGAATGGAATTAGATTTGGATTTTTGAATGGCATCACTGAACTGTGTACTGTATAGAGAGTGAAATTCAGATCTGCCTTTGTTCCGTGTTACAGGCTGGTTGCCCAGAGGTATGCATAATACTCACCATTCCCCATGATGATTAATTTGGCAGATATTGGGATGACTAAGAAGAGTCTGTTTGAGTCCTTATCAGATCTTTAGTTTTCCTTGTTATCCTTTTCATGCTTTTTTTTTGGGGGGGGGAACAGGGAGAGACTAGGATAGGGCATGATATATTCTTTCATCCCCCCATTACATCTAGTAAGTGCTCATATAGTCATGAATTGAATTAGATTATTAGAGATTTAGGGATTTCAGTGATGATAATCACAAAGGAATTCAAGCAGCCATTTATGGGCATGCTCCCAGGGAGATAACACAGGGTGAGAATTTGACCCATTTAGTTTAAAGCCTAAGTTAATAAACTACATTAACACATTTTTACTTCTAATTACCAGTATCCTTTAATTCACTGTTGTTTCCTAAGGAGGGGGAGAAGGGCCTCCCGGAAATAAATGTACCTACAATGTAACCAAAGAGCTTTTATTATTATTTTTCAATTAACCTAGTTTAATTTGACTTCCTCTAGTTTCGACCAATTTAGGTCAGTCTCAGATTTTTAAGAATGAACCTCTGGAGGGTAAAAGGAAATTAACTAGGCCCTAGGGGCTTTGTTACCACAATCTGCTTCTTCCTAGGTCTGTCAACCCTAGGGAGGTAACTCCAGCTAAAGCTAATGAGGAAAGGAACATGACCACTTCAGGCCATTGTGTTAGAGACCCTAGTGTGAGTGTCCTCTTTTCTTACTTGCTGTCTGGTTAAATGCACTTGACATGCCAGAGCTCTGCTTGGAGGGGTGGGGATGCATGAATGCAGCTCTATGTACTTTCCCTTGCACATTCTGTAAGTTTGTCTCTTTGTTTTCGGAGCAGGGGGTCAACAATCTCTTTTGCAGTTTTTAAAAAATTTAATTTTTCTCAATTAACATGAAAGAAAAACAAATCCTTGTAACAACTATACATAGTCAAGGAAGACAGATTTCCTCATTGGCCATGATGGTTAGATCTGTCTGTCTGCCTATCTATCAATCCATCCATCCATCCATCCATCCATCCATCCATCCATCCATCCATCCATCCATTCATGCACCTATCTATGTAATTCTACTCCTCTCAGTCAGGAGATAGGTAGCATGTTTTATCATGGATCCTCTGGAGTCACAGCTGGTCATTGCATTGATAAGACTTGTCTTTCAAAGTTATTTGTCTTCACCATGTTGTTGTTATTATGCAAATTGTTCTGCTCCCTTCACTCTGCATCAATTCATACCAGTTTTCCCAAATTTCTCTGAAACTACCCCTTTCATCATTTCTATTGTTATATATTCATATACTGCAATATATTAAAATATTCCCCTAATTGATGGATACCCCCTTCCAATTCTTTGCCATTACAAAATGAGCTGCAGTATGTTTTTGTACATGTGTCCTTTCCCTCATTTTTTGATGTCTTTAGAGTATAGGCCCAAATAAGTAGCATTGTTGGGTCAAAGGGTATGCACAAAGAATTAGTGAATTTTCTAGAATGGCTGGACCAATTCATAGCTCCACCCACTGTTCATTAACATGCCTTTTCCCCTGCAACTCTTCCAACATTTGAAATTTTCCTTTTGTGTCAGTTTTCCCCACCTGATGGATATGTGGTGGAACCTCCAAGTGATCAGCAATTTTTTTAATTTTGTCAGCCACCAGCTCCACCAGTTGCTGTCTAGGGGTGTCATAGGCAGACTTGAGTAAGGGGAGAAGAAAAAAGTGATAAAGGGTTGAAGAAACATCAGGAGAAAAGAAGAGGGAGGAAGGAGAAGAATTAGGAAAGAAAGATATATACATTGGTATCCATATCATAAGTTGTCTACCTCTGCCCTACAACTATCTCATATACCCTTCATCATCATTAAAAAACATTTATTAAGTGCTGACATGTACATGGCACTGAACTGTACCCTTTGATCTACCCATTCTTCACTGTTTATGTAATGAAAGAGAAGCTTCAATTGTAAGTTCCATTTGGCCATAAAAATCTGTAATTGAGGCTAGAACTATGGGCTGCCTGGAGGTGATTACTGGTGAAGCATTTCCACCTGTAACAAGAATGGTCTTAAAACTCAAGATTAAAAATGGCATTGACATCCATCTATATAACTCCCTTAAGTAACTCCCTCCTGCCCCACCAAGGGGCCAGGCCCTAAAAGCTCCTTACACAGAAATTAAGAATCATGACCATATTGGTGAGACCTAAAAGCCTTTGCATGTGAAATTTGGTAAAAGTTTTAAGAGGAGGAGTAACCTTTCATGCAGATATAATGAAGCAGCTCTAGCTGTCTCAAAGCCTTTGTGGGATTTTCCACCACCAGGACCTCTGATATTTAGAATGAGAGCTTTGACATCTTTGGTCCATGTGGTGTTCTAGACCACATGGGCCACAGAAATACCCTTACCCAACAGACCGATCCTTTTGGGAGGCAAATTTACAGATTTGGAACAGAGTCATAATGCCAGGACAGAGCAGGCTTTTCCTTCTCAGCCCATCATCCAATCTATGCTGCTGGCACATTTGCAGAGCTAAGTGCCTGTGTTTGAAGCCAAACTTTTCATCTACGGGGCCATTTTCGTTTTACGGTATCAGTTTACCAGGGGTTCCCTTTCTTCTGTCCACGCATCATGGGGCAGCTAATGTCCTGTATTAAGAAAAGAAAATGGCCCATCAAAGGCTGACTTTTTAACCTTCTCTGCAGAATGGAGGAGTTCAGAGGATTTAGGACACACTGGGTTGCAAAATCTTCTATGCTTTTTTCTCAAAACAAGGTGGGGAGCTAAATAATAGAAGCTTCTGTTTACCAGTGATAATCAAGGATGAGTAGTGCTCCAAGAATAGCTTCTGGATTTGTTGTATCTTGGCATTCCAATAGAAATGTTTACAGGAAAATCTTTTCTCCCTTTTATTTAGGTACTTTTCCCCACCAAAGCTGGTTGTGTGACAATCCACTATGGTATAGGTTTACTTACTATTTTTCTTACTATTGGGCCATTATAATATTGGACCTTTTTAAATTTGTTCTTTAGAGTTAGGGTAGAATTTGTTCTTTTCTCTATAGCCACTAAAGATGTACAGGGGGAAAAAAATCTCAGGTTGTATAAAGTTTACTAGGGGAAGGGAAGAGAAGGGAATAAACATTTATATAATGCCTATTATGTGCCTGGCATCATGCTAAGCACTTTTTACAAACATTATCTCATTTGATCCTCACAACAACCCTGAGAGATAGTGCTATTATCATTCCCATTTTACAATTGAGGAAACTGAGGCAAACAAGTTTGATTGCCTGTCCTGGAGTCATTTAGATAGTGAGTGTCTGAGGTTGGATTTGAACTTAGGTCTTCCTAATTCCGGTTCCGGTGCTCTATTCACTGCCTTACCTAGAAGCCTCATACTATAGTTACCAGCATTTTATTTCTTCCTCCTGGTGTTAGTTTAAATCTCCTTTCCCATATCACTTGATATGATTTAACAGTGTGGTTATTGTTTCTTAAGCCTGTGGTCTGCGGGTTGGTTAGGATACATGTGTTTGTCTCTATAATTTACTTATCTTAATAATGTTGCATCTGTTGTTCACCTCTCATTTCTCATTAATGCCTTTGCCTGAATCTCTTTGTTTTATATCTTTTCCTTCGATACTATAAATCCATTTATTTTCAGCGGTCTTATATTTGCTACAGTGAATATTTGGTTAAAACAGACTTTGTTGTAATTCAGTATTACTCTTTGTGATGGATGTAACATGTTAATCCCTTTGTTTGCTTTGTGTGTGTGTTGTATTCTTTTTCTTCCTTATTTTAAAAATTTGTCTCATGATAGATTTTCAGTCTCAATTTCCCACGCTATGTGAGTACCCTCTGGAACTTTCTCTCACTGCTTTACTCACCCGTAGGACACCAAGTTTCTACCAGTTCACGTAAACAAAAGACCCTCCATCTGCCCACTCATCTCCTTTCAAACTGAGATTAAATCTAATGATTAGGGACTGATATTGGGGCTGGAATATGTTTTTAGGTTCTGTTTCTAATGTCATATGAGTTTGTAATATGGTGGAAAGAATAGCTGCCTGGTAACCTCATGCTCCTCCTCCTCCTCCTCCTCCTCTTCTTCTTCTTCTTCTTCTTCTTCTTCTTCTTCTTCTTCTTCTTC